>NC_133973.1:15275913-15605556 GCF_047716275.1 Strix uralensis | reverse complement strand
CAATTTTTTTTGATGAGGCAATCTGCACTGGATTTGTCAGATAAGAAAATATATTTCTATTCCCGTCACATATATTTTCTTATTTCATTTTAGGCCTTTTGCAAAGGAGATAAATAGGTTTCTTGGAGGCTTTAGAAGTTTAAGCTTATGACCTCCAAGCTTTTACAAGAAAAAGCAAAAAGTCACTGACTGAAATATTAGGAAGGGTACTCCATTTTTAAAGGATGTTATTATTTGCACTGGAGTTGTAATGGAGCTGTGCCACACCTACTTAGAGAACAGGGCCAAACACTGCTCTCAGTTACAGCAGTTTAAATCCTTAGAGGCCTTTATTACTAGGAAAATGGAGTAAGATTTCAGTAAAATCAATTTTTAAAAGCACTAGGAGTTTGCTGTTGACCTCAGTTACAGCAATCTCTGCAGCTTTGCAAAAACATGCTCTCTCTCTTAAATCTGACTGACGCCATTGATGAATTGTGCTGTAAAATTTACTTTTTCAATCCCTTAACACACAGAAGCTGCTGCTTATGTTTCTGGATGATGAAGTAACCTGTGAAAAGAAAGAATATTTCAGGGAAGTGAGCAGTCTTTCCAAACTAACTGCAGAAATGCATGCACAGAAGTACAGGCATCTTGCTCTTCCGTCTCACATCTCTTCTGAACTCCTTTAGCATTAGATTAACCTACAGCAGCACCAGAGATTTCAGAAAATGGCACAACCTTAAAGGTAACACTGACTCAAATTGTCCCCAGCTCTATACCCTCACAAACTGTGAAGCAAGCAAAAAAAAAACAAACCGCAAAATAAGGTGGTTCCATTCTGATGCAACTGGAGACTAAATGACTATCTTGCTCAGAAATACTGTCTTAATTTATTTTTATTTTTTTTTTTATGCTCAGCTGTCAAGCATGTATCTGTTACTTCTCTTGCTTTATATGTAGCAAGTTAGTGCTTTGGAGTT
This sequence comes from Strix uralensis, assembly GCF_047716275.1. NCBI lineage: Eukaryota > Metazoa > Chordata > Aves > Strigiformes > Strigidae > Strix > Strix uralensis. Next base: position 15,604,594 of record NC_133973.1, on the reverse strand, counting down.
TTAATTGTGGGCTTTTTTATTGCTGTTATTAATGGGATCCTTGCCCATGACTATATCATCTAGTATACCACAGTAATTCAAGCAAGAACTATTTCACGCCTTCAACCTTCCCTTGTTCTGTGCACACTCAGAGGCTTTTGGACTTTTTAACTGATACAGACTGAAATAAACATGGGATTCATGACTTTCTAATGAGGTAATATTATTTCCATTTTCTCTTTTGTTTTCAGCTTTTTTCCCAAGAAAGCATTGGTGGCACCTCATTCACCTCATACCACAAGAGCGAGCAGCAATATGTAAATATCTTATCCGATACACACATATCAATAATGCATATCCAAACTTCCAAAATCTTTTTATTTTTTTACCATGTCTCTGTTTGCCATCAAATCATCATGTGCACTCTGACCCTGCACACTTGACACATTTTAATAGACAGAAGGAACAAAACTATCAGTTCTCCCTGGCACCATCTGGGGTTCTGTTACAGTTACTTTCTTCCTAACTGCCTAAAGCTCGATTTGGAGTTTTTTTCACAGAATCTCCTTGAGCTTCTTCGCTTGGCTTCAGGTTTCTTCACAACATCACCTTTCAAGCCTTTACCTTTGTCACACATTCCAGGCAGTGCTGCTGTAAAGCTCAGGAGAGGGTTTTTTTCCCTTGCTATTCTCATTCTGCTTCGAGTGCACTGCAATTACAACAGGATATGAACTATCCTCCACCGTTATAGATGTGTTCAATTTTCTCTCTGTTAGTAGAAGTCTTTTCCCATCACTTTGGCCTGACAAACGTGACATTCACACATTGATTGTATATGTCTGCTTTACACAGCATAGCTAATGACTTTCCCTTATCCTGACTTGAATTTTAGATTAGTTTTTCTACTGCTGAGTATTACATTCCATCAATAATTGCAGAACAATTATCTCATTTGTGATTTTTTTTCCTCAAATGCTGAACAAATCCATGAATCTTATGGTATATGATGCAGTAAATGTAAGGTTTTAAAATAATACTTCATTCTAGAGACTTGCCTCACTGTGTCTATCAGCTTGCAGACACCCCAATGACTTATGCAGGGCTGCACAATCTCAAAAGGGAATTCACTTTGCCTTATGCATTGCCAACTACTAGGTTTTCTTTGAAAATAGTTATGTGGTTCTGTGACACTAAATGTTACCAAATTTGAGACTTAATCTTAAAAGGCAAGATGAAAGCAGATTTCCATCATAAAACCTCGTCACTGTCTCACCTGATTCTTCCATCACTTGCCTTAATACAAAATGCTTTATAAATCACACTGTTTTGCAGAGGTAAAGGCCAATCATATCACAGAAGATTTTCCTTTTATCTCATGGGGATCTCAGACATCATCTCTTTTGCCAGCAGCTATTTTGTGCAATGAATCATGGGTGCCATTTACTGTATCACACAACTCTTCATTTTGGACTTTCCACCTTGAGTGTAAATATCAAGTCTCACTTGAACTCACTTGTCCATTTCTGCCTTTTTAAATTAATTTTTTATAGGCTCTGAAATGAAAAAGAAAATAGTAGTACTACCGATCTGGTTCCAGATATCAAAGAAAGATGGGATGAAAAGTTCTGTAGACTCTTCTCCTTTCCACATGCTGAAAAACTAGCCTAATTTCTTCCCACTAAAGAATACTGTGAGGCCCTGAACATTAAGAGATGCAAAGCTGTCTTTGACCTATGCATCTCATTTCTGGACCAGATCCTCCTTAGCCTGAACAGATAATCTGATTTAGGAAATGAATATGTGCAAATAAATTTGTGATAAAAAGCGAAATATCTTGGTTTTGTACCTGATTGGAAAAACTCTAACTAAAGAATACTTAGTGCAAGTATTTACCAAGAAATGTAATATGTAAATTTTTTCCTAAAGAAGCATATGATGTCAAATTCAAGGCACGTGATGTCAAATTTGAGACCAGGAGTATGACCTTGATGTTTCAAACTCAGGAGACATGTTGGTGGTTTTGACTCTCAGTTTCTGTATATTAGAAACCTTGTGGTTTTGCTTAATATATCTTTCAGTGCATTAAATTTTGTGTACATCCAAATAAAAGTACATTAATAATGAGAATATTTAAATCTTCACCACTCCCCAGTACTCCTGAAATTTAAAAGAAGAATCTACTGAATCTACTAAAACTTAGTTCGCTTTCCTCTTTTTACAAACAGGAGAGGGGAAAAACTGAGTTGTCCATGCATTTTTTTCCATATTTGAACAAAAACAAGCACAGAGAAAGACTGAGGCAACTGTAATTCACTGGACATTTTTCTACTTTGTGGTTAATAGATGTCACTATACTAATAGTGACAACATGACAGAAGGTTTTCTTTGTGTAGCATAAAATAGGAGAGTAAAGAGATATGACTGAGAGAAATCAGGGCTGTTGGCTCTCAACATGTATTTTGAGAATGGTAGTCTTTGTCGTTTAAGGTAACCATTTTAATACTGAGGACAAAACTTATCCACCAAAAGCATTTCATGGGTCAAAAAGATGAACGTGGCTCCACCAGAAGCAAGGAAGTGGTTACAAATCCACTACGAAAGTTAAGGGCATGTTGGAATGAGGAAGGCTGAGAATAGGTCTCCTATGAAATATGGCTATATTTCAAATTTATCTCCAGCAGAGGTTGTAGAGTGATACAAACATATACGTGTTGTTTCTGTGTCTCACTCAGGTTTTTTGTAGATCAATCATGGAATACTCTTCATGCATAAATATATTCCCGCTAGTACTTTAGATATAGATTTTTCCATTATTATTTTTCAATTCCTTCTTGTGCTACCTTTATATAGCCCTAGCCCTTTTCACTGTGCTCCCAGGAATTAAATTGGTGCCGTCAGTTTTCCTTATTCACTGCCTTTCATGACATTTTTATCATTTCACCACATCTCCCCATCAACACATCCCTACATGTACAAACATGAATATAAACAGCATATACAATTACCCCACCTTTTTTTTTGCATTATAGAAGTGCCTGGAGATACCAGCCAAGAATAACGTCCTTTAGAGCTGTGATCTATGGGAATAGAGTCCTTGGCCATAAAGTCCTTGGTATCAACCCAACAAGATATGCAAGAAACTGAAGAGAAACAAAACCACAAGCATTTGTTCATTGCTAGTTTGCAGAGAGAAACTGGAATTATTAAAATCCTTTCTCTGCCTCTTTCGGTCCAAATCATTACTAAGACTTTCACCCTTACTGAGAACAACCCTAAGCAGTTAAAACACTAGCTAATCTCAGAAGCTCAGGTTAGGAACATTTCAGAGAAAACACAATGCTAACATAGACAATATTACAAGGGAAAGATACCACTTTGACAATGTCTCAGAACAAAGAAATAAAGACAAAAGCTTTGATAGCTATCTATAGCAGAGTTCTGCAAAGTTCTTTGTTTAAGCAGGTAAGGACCTGGGGAGATGATACTACTCACTGGGTAGTGAATATCACCTTTCAGGTGATGACAACCAATCAAAGAAATAAAGCTGTGAAATTTTGGTTGGAAACAATACTATTTGTAGCTAAGCTATCACTATGCTAAGAGGGGTGATGAGGGGAAAAAACATCTTGATGTACAAGAGATTTTTGCTGCTTACTATGAACTGATGGCTTGCACTAGCAAATAACATTTGCAGCTATTGGCAGAATTGCAAATGATTTGCAAGAAAGATTAAATATGGAACTGGTTGTTCCCATGCTATTGTTCAATTCACTCTATTGCTTCTTTTACATATCCTTGAGTGTTTTCTGAAAATCACAAGCTCTCATCCAATATGTTGTTTGAAGATCACATTTGGGGAGCCTGGTTCTCTGCATAATCACATCACTTTTGCAAGGCCCCTGTGTAAGGTTGCCTGAAACAGATACAGGTTGCTGGCCTGAGCACCTCCGTAGCCTGAAAAGCCTGCTAATTCTTTCAACAGCCACGAGGAGGCCAAGAGTGCACAGACAAACAGTGCACTTGCTATGGGTGCTGGCACAAGGTTACACACAAGGTGTCCAGCTTCAACAGGTCCAAATGAGCAATCCTGAAAGTGTGCTACACACACGCCAAGCTCCCTTATCCACCACACACCCAGCTGCCTTAGGAAAAAACGACACAAAGCTTAACCTACAATTCCATTAATAGCTAAACACTACAAAATAAGGACCTACGCTGCAGCACTATATGCATGGGATTTTTATGTTACTGTAAGCTTTGAGACACAGCTGCTAGGAACTTGGAAAGCATGATTTAGACAAATTTCATAACACAGAGAATTGTTCTGAAAAAGAACAGATAAGAGCCTTCATTGAAAAAGGAAAGTCCAGGAGAAACTCTTTCAGAGAAAAAAAGCAGCAAAAAAAAAAAAAAAAAAGGGAAGAGAAAGAGAATAACAAACTGAAACAACAACAGGTATGGGATTCTTTCTGTCAGTGTTCCTGCATCTTCCCTGTTCACTTTTTGGTGGGTGACTTCAGCTGTCATTCTTGCATGAGAAGCTATAATAGAAATAGCCAATTTAGTAAATCTGGGGCAAACTAGTGTCATACAGAAATCATCTGTCCTGGAAAAATTAATGAATGTACTTTTAATGGTGAAATGTGTGTAGCCAGGGAGATTTCATGGCAGTAGCAAAAAGGACTAGAATTTCAGCCAGTTGTTACAACTCAAATCCATCAAAAAGCAGCCAGCTGACTCCAAGGACACAGCTCTGGTCTGTTGACACCCATTTTTCTGAGAACTGAACACCTGCATCTCCATCTAATTTGCACTAGTGAATATTAGTCAATACTGTGAAGGTAATATCCAAAGAAACCTGTACTGGGAGGCTCTGTGACCATTCATTCGGTCCTCTGCCCTCCAGTCCTATCAACTGGTCTGTCTGTAGCAGTGCTCTAGTGCAGCAGAGCCTGCAGGCCACTGAGAACTGGGGACATGAGTGAGGGATGTCCTCCAGCTCCAAGCACATGAGATGCTCCACAGGAACATACCACTGGGCTTCAAGCTGGCTGGACATCTGAGCTGAGCTCATAGTCTTCCTGAACACGTCAGTCCTTAATACCAAATCCTTCATCTGCATTTCTGCCCTTTCCTGAACAGCATATGTACTTGTTAGGGAAGGGTCTACCTATAAATTATTAGGGAAGGGTGTATCTCTAAATTAAAGTGCCCTGACAGGACACCTTGTGGTGCTGTAGAGTTGCCAAATCTCTGTATCAGACTACTGCTTCTGCACAACTTCAAACACTCTTTTAATGGGCAACTCGAGAAAACAAGGACAACCATCTACAGACAATCTCAGACTATACAGATTTGCTGAATGAATGCCATACTGAGTCAATACCTCAACTGTTTACCTTGAGAAGATGAAAATCAGATGAAACTCCTGAGGTTTTTGGCAGGTGGAACAATTTTCCCCACAAGGAATGGGTACAGTGAGTTTGAATATGTATTCCTGAAATACAACAAAGGTACTCAATTAATTTTGGAAAGTCAGTATCAATTTCTAAACTTCCATTGAGATACCATAAATAATGCTTGCAAGCTTATTAATTTAATAGCTCTGATATTCATTCTGTTTCATCATGTGTTTCCTAGGCTTTTATTCATTTTGATTTGTTTTTTCCTCCTCAAATATTATTTTAAATAGCTTTCACAAAATTGCTGCATAATAAGTGTACCCTTTTGTTCTTATTCAAGGAAGCTCAGCAAAAGCATAACAAATAATAAAGCTGATAAAAGGATACATGAAATGCATACCAAAATCCAGGAAGTTTATTCTCATATCATCACCATTTAACTTCAAGCCAAGACACATATCTCATCAGGCAGCATCTTACCAGGCTGTTGGACAATGGATTCAAGAGCCCAGTAAGTAGTGGAATTCTGGTTTTACCCTCATCGACCCCTCCTGACTGTAAGTATGCAATATAGTAATGTGTTATTTAGCCATCCAGCTCAGAGAGGTAAGAGGGCCATTTTATGGCTTGCAACTTTGCTGGGTGAGCTAGAATTAAGACTAGCTGTTAACAAGAAAACAGAATACATAATGATCATGATAGAGTCTAAAATAAATTATGACATTTATGCTCATGCACCTCTATTTTGGAGAGTGAATGTGACTGAACAAGACAATTATCTTTAATTAGGGGGGGGTTAGGGTCATTCCATTAATTATGTCCATCACAGCTATTTAACAATATTGATTAACAAGATAAGAAGCAGAATAAGCCATTCATCCCTGAATAGTTTTTATAGATTTTGTGGTGAATTCCTACAACATATTTCAAAAGGAAAATAACAGAATTGGAGGTGCCATAATTCCAACAAAGCAAGATTTCAAAAAGGCTATTCTGAAAAGCATTCCTGAACCAATCTGCTTTTGTTAATACGGAATAATTATTGAGCTAAATAAACATACAAGAGCATTCCATAAGTGTGCCTGACATACACAAGGAGAACAGTCTTTGATCCTTGAAGGAAAGGGATTCCAGGCCCAAACTTTGCAGGGCTGAAGACAAAGACAAATTAAAATCTGATTGACTGCAAGTGATTAAGAAGAATGCAAATTTGCCACAAGGAGTCCTGAACTAGCATGGAAATGGTTGTCTAAAGAATGACTCAGTATATATGATCCCTGGTTTAACTCAGAAACAGTCAGAGCAATCAAATTATGAATTATTTTGTCTTTGAGATATTATGAAAGAGAAATACAGACATACATATGTTCCCTCTCTCTCACTCACATATACACACACACACTTGCTCCTCCACATGTTTTGCAATAGATGAGTTCTCAATCTGTGATATGTCCTACTATTTTCAAAATAAAAGTCTTTTTTTTTCCTGTTTTTTTGTCCTTTACTGTATTTTGGGGTTTTTTAATTTATATATCCTCTCACAACATAGTGATTGATCCCCAAATTTGGTGGCAAGGAACCAAAAGGATATCAACATACGTGGTGCTTCTGAAACCCCAGAGCCAAACTGCAAATTGGAAACGCACTCCTGGTTACTCCATCAACAAAAAAGAGATCCTTGATGTGCAATTCCACTTATCATCCCACTTAAACCATTATCAGGCAGCTGAGATGAGACAACAATGAATGAACATGTGCCTGATTGTTAACATGTCAGACATACGTTGTTAAAAACAGCAGAGGCAAGAAGAAAGATGAGAGGGAAGGCATTTGCCTCTTTTGTTCAGATGCTGGAAAGCTTATTTGGGAAGAAAGGAGTTCTAGGACACACTGACATAGATATAAGGACTTGATGCAATGAAGGCATCCAAACATCCTCTGTGTATTTTGGATAATGGAGTTTTCAACTATTTTCCATTTTATATTAAAGGAATACATACGCTAAGCTCATCTGATTTAGAAACATGCTTTCTCACCTGGAAGACCTGTTCCTGTACCTCTATACTGTGTTTCTTTAATATTGTTTTGAGCCAAGGGACTATCCCACAATTAATACAAAAGCAGACTTATTCTGACTCTGTCTATAAAATACAAGTTCTTGGTCATGTTCAAAACCACCTTCTCATATTCACTACTTTAAAAAAGGAATGCAAAATGTGATAGTCTTTAGGATATAAAGCAATCACCAATTGTTAATAATATTTAAACGATTCTCTTAATGAAGACATTTAAGAAGCATTTAAATACATTAAATACACAGCAAAAATAAAGCTATGGTTGGGCTGACAATAACTACTATCCTCATTTAGCAAAGAATTAGACCCTCTCAGAACAACTGCTTCAGACCAAAGATATAATAGAACCAATGCTAATTGGGGAAAAAAACCCTCTCTACTGGAAATACACAACTTTTGTTTGTTTGTTTGTTTTTTCCCATAATATGTTTGCTTTGGTAGACTCGGACAGATTCTTTAGGGAATTTTACACTAGCAAACATGTAAGTGCTTTACATGTAACTGTAAAAGAGTAAATCATGTGACCAAGAAAGAGAAGTGCAACCTTAAGACAAGCTAAGCTTGTAAAGCATTTTATATGGATTGTCAGAACTCCGAGAAAAAAAAAAATCTGACCTCTGTCGAACATTGGTACTGTTGTGTACCAGGAAATGTTGCAAGTCAAGGTTTGGCAGTAAGTTTCCCCAACATACTAATTCCTTACTTATAAATGTAAACTTCAAAAAAAAAAAAAATCAGTAAAAGATGGACTATTATAAATATGCTGGACTGTGTACTTGTTGTAAGCACTTCAACAATGAAATGACATTTCTTTAAGATCAGTGCTCTTGACAATGGTGCTGACAAAGTTTGCAAATGCCTCTGACCAAAGCATCTGAGAAGGTTCTAGAAGAGATACTCAATAGAGATGCTGCATGATAAAGAAAACTGAACAAATGAGAGTGTATCTAAATTGAACAGCAATGCTATTAACCTTACAACATACATATTTTGACATTCAGCTGTATGTGAATCATGTGTGTTCTACATGAAACATAAATCATCGCATACCTTTGGCTTTGCAATAAAAACACAAAAGACGAAAATACAGATGCTTTCAAGAGTATAAGAAGTTTAAAAGATACCAACCCAGAGTTACTTTATTGGAATGACTCCTGTTGTTATCAAAAGGCTATAGCTGAGACTAGGTATTAATTTACCCAAAAACTTAAGTTCAGACTGAAAAGCAGTTTCACCAGTGAAGAACCGTGATCAGAGAAACGGTGATCTCTGTGGCGAGTCCTGTGTGCATCGGATGAGACTAGAGAGAACATCATCAGGATTGTGGGTGCTGATGAGAAAGGGGAAACGTTGCCAGAACATTGGGAACTTTTGGAATAATTCTAGGAGTTAATTGTAAAACTTGATTAAACCATGCTAATTTTTATGAATCTTAATGCTTTCAACATTACAAAGAACAACCCAAAACTTTCTTTTTTCTTATGTTTTTTGCTAAGCACAAAAAACACAGTTTCTAACTAGATTACTTGAATGCCACAAAATATAAACTACAGCGTAACCACAGTGTTCTTAAATTCACAGTAGATCCCCCTCCTTCTTTGAATTTCCTGGGGCTGAATACTCTAGTGTTGACTTTTGTGGTTGAAAACCGTAACATGTCTCCCTTTTTATTAGCTTATTTCTCCCCCTTTGCAATGCTTTTGAAAGAATCTTTCTCTACTAAACCCCTGCATTCTTGTAGCTACCAAGTCTTTCATGTTTCTGTCAACAGAAAGAAGCTTTGAACAGGATCTAGCATAATTACATCAAGCTTTTTATTGTTATCGCAATTTATATTTATTAAGGGACTGCAGACTTAGTAAGAGACTTTTTGTTTTTAAACAGAGGTGATACATTATATTCTAGCTATACGGCACAGGCAATGATATTTCTGCCCACGTTGCAGCTGTCCTGCAAAAAGATTTATAGAAATGAGTGGAATTTATTCTTTTAGATCTGTTCAACGAGGACCACGGTTTTGACTGAGAAGTTGTGGCTCAGTAGGTACTTCTGCATCCAAAAAATAACGTTTGTGCCTTCAGTTTTATTTGCAGATATGACAGAGCGTTTATTTGCAGATACTCAGAGCCCATGAGCTGTGAGAGAAGTCTCTAAGCTTCATAGTGTGAGCACACAAAAGTCAGTGCATTCCTGTACCAATGGGCAGGTCTCTGCCTCTGTGAAAATGTAGCTCTAATATCCAAAGAGGAATTAGAAGCAAAACAAAAAATGACATATTAAATAAATTCTGCAGTGTGCCAGAACTACTACCTGTCTCATGATACTTCTTCATAGATTAAGTAATAAACATCTACTTATCTGCAATTGCCAGGCTCTTTAGTTTCCAGTTATCAGGTCCTCTGTTTCTTCTGCCTCTCCTTCATGCTCCTTCAATGTCCCTCATGTGTTTCTTAGTGGCTGTGGCATTTCACAAACACCACAGGCAGGTGACAAACTACAAAGTGCACCATTCTGCACTTATTCTTCTAATCTCTTTCTTTGTGGAATAGCAGTACTGAACTGTACTAACCTCTATATGCTAAAGCAGAATTTGTCATATTTACTTCTGGCTGCTGACATACTGTCTGGCTGGTCGCTTCCCTGCTTCATTTGATTGCAACAGAAAAACTTTGTCAGGTGTAGCAGTTGGCTGCCTTAAGCAAATGACATACCCAGGCAGTTCCAGTTCACAGCAAGTCACTATTACTGCAATGTCTACCCCTTAACAGGGTCTGAAGTGAAAAGGTGGTTACATGGAGAAGGAACTGATATACCTCGACTAACATGGAAGTCAATGTGGTCAGCTTGCAAAGCTGCACAACTCATCTTCAATAGATCACAGATGTAGGACCATGCTGGCTGGCATTAGCTGAAATAGCAGGACCATAACAGAATTTTCTTGGGAAACCAAGCTGCACTGGGCCATCAGGACTCCCAGCTTCTTCATGGTACCAGAAAAAGCAGGAGCTATAGCTGTTTGATAAGCTCTGTGAATGCTGCCACAACTTTAAAGGATGTGACTATAAGCAATCAGGTAATCAAGGTACTTAAATACAAACCTGGAGTGCTGGCCCATGTGTATCTCAAGGCAGCACATGATTTGTGGGCTCTGAAAACCACAGATACAGGTCTCCTAATTCTTTGCTCTACATCTCCCTTAAGGGAAATAAGGGATTCTGGTATTCTGAAACAGGGTCATAAAGTGGGCATCCTTTACCTAGGAACTGGCTGTAGACAAAATAACCGGGGATATGCTACTTCACGTTTAATGAAGTCACTAGCCATTTTTAAAATCTGAGTCTTGCACCTACAACTATCTTTACCAGTGCATCTGAGCCAATTGGCATCAGCAGCAAGACAAAGGATCACATCTGTACATCAGAATACAGAATACGTTTGTAGGACATAATGACCAGGTTTGGAAGAAGATTCACATGATTTCTTCTCCTAGCTCTTTCAAGCAAGCAAAAGCTCAAATATATCAGGAGTCTCTAAGGGAGCTGCAGTTTGTTTTGTCACTGTTCATCAGCAACATGACAGAACCCAGCAAATCTGCAAGAATGACAGAGTATTCTGATTGTAATATTTACATAATACATACTGCTTTGCAAAGAAATTGGTAAATATATTTTGATTAAGCAGAGCCTAAATAATTTTTAACTTTCTAAACACTAATCAGGGCAGTTTCAGTATTTTTGTAAACACATCAGTTGTATTTTTGTCTATTTAAAGCTGCATTTATTGTTCTCTGCAGAACACTGGAAAGCAATTGTGCTTTCCTTCCTGCTTTACATAGATGAACAAGGTACCTGTGTAACTAGGTTGATTCACAGTAAAGCCATGACCCTTGCTGTCAACACAGTGAAGCCAAACATGCCCTTAGAGCTCTACTGCCAAACACTTCCCACCAGTATTGTGCAGCAATGAGGAACAGAATGACCCTCATTTGCCTTTCTACACCTTGGGTTAGATCAGACACAGAAGCCAAATAAAGGCAGCATACTCCATACCCAATTAAGGCATTTAGTCACTCAAATGCACAATTGCATTGACCCCAAGAAGATTATATTCCTTTTACCATGGCTCACAATTACATTAACAATTGCCAAGAGAGAAATGAGAAAACACATATGCTTAGGAGATATACAGATAATTATATCACATATTTTACATGTTGCAGCTAGAGTCTGCCACAAAGCCACCGACTCTGTTATTAGCACTGACTTCTTTGTACCATGCCGAGAGGGAAGAGAGGTGTTAAGGATCTTCCTTGTCCCAAAATATCCTTAACCCAAATGATACCAACAAGGAAGACTGTGAAGGATCAAAATGTCAGCTTGTTCTGAGACAGAAAAGTCAAACACCTTTTAGTGTTATGAGTACTCATTTCTTTAAAGCACATTTACAAGATTTCCTCATCTACTTCGGACAATTGCAAGTCTTGCTTCCTCACAAAACCGTGGTGACACCAGCAGTTTCTGTTGAGATGTCATCTTCATCACTCCACCTCAGTCTTCCATTCTTAATCTTTATTTACATACCATTCTGAGTAACCATTTCAGAGCTTTTCTAGGACTGTGTGCAGTATGGCCAACATCACAAGTCTTTAGTCATGCTTCCAAAAGTTCTACAGGCTCCTTAGCTATTTTTTAATTTTCATAAATAAAAGTGGGAGCTTGCAACATCTCTCTCTGGGTTTTTTACACTCTGAAAACATGTAGATGAGTTTTCAGGATTTTTTCCAGCAATAATTTTTTTAAAATAAATTTACTTCAATAAATTAAATAAAAAATATAAAAATAACTTGGAATTTAAGAGGAAAGTATGATAAGCAGTGAATTTTGATCATCCATGTTGCTCAGTCAGAAAAGCATCAGCCCTACGAGATGCAAACAATGCTTCTTCAGCAGTGCTATTCTCTCTGTGAATCAAAATGAACCCATTTGAAAAGGTTATCAGAATGTTATTTAATTAGTATTATGATACTACAGGCCAACACTATCACATACAAGTCATGTAGTATAGAAGAATGATGATCTAACAGTGCTGATGGAGGGTTCACAAGGCAGCAAGTTTAAGTCACCCAGAGCTGGTCAATAATTGTGATTTCATGGTACAAAAACTTGTGCCAATGTCGAGACACTTTGGGCAGAAGAATGGATGAGCTCTTACTGAGATGTACATTCCCACAGTGGCAGTGCTTATTATTCTGTGATAGGCAATTTAAAGCTATCTTTTAGTTACACAGCAGTATCTTTGAAGAAGATCTGCAAAGGCTTTTTAGGACTTTAAGACTCCTTGAAATCTAAACAGCTTCTACATGCTCAGGTGGATCCAGGTAACTGTAAACCCTGAGACATAGCTGGCAGGGACTTGGTAGGCATGATTTAAATAAATTTTGTAACACAGTAGAGTTGTTCTGAACATAAATGAACCCTCATTAAAAAAGTGAGGTCCAAGAGAAACTTGTTCAGAGAAAAGGAGGAAAGAAAAAAAAAAAAAAGGAAAGAGAAATTACATAATGGGCTAAAACAATAACAGGAGTGGGACTGTGGCTAACAGTCAGAGTGACTAATCTGTGGAGAAATATTACATGTGAAAAGATTCTCATAGAAATGTTTCAAAGCTGCTTCTTAAGCAGGCAGTACCATCAATACTCCTAAATGATAAGTTTGAATCACTATCTGTCTTCTCTCTTTTGTATCTCCTCTTGCCTGCAGTGAGTTAGGTGTGAAGAGTTCCTGCTGTCCTGAGAGAAATTACTCCACATTTGATATGATTTCTTATCCATAGATCAAATTTATGAACTTGAGCTGGCATTTTCAAATAAATCCAAGAATAAGCATCTAATTCCTCATGGGACTTTTCACAGAAACTTCAGCATATGATCTTTTCAAACCGCTGGATATATTCAAATCCACTTTAAAAGAGGAAAGAAAAAAAGCAGCAATGTTCCTATTGCTTCATTATTTCTGCAAGAAATAATCTTTCCCAGCACTGATTCCATACCAAGTGCCAGATCTAACAGTGAAGACAGACGCAGTAAGTTTCTTTTAGAGCTGATTTCAAGTAGGCAAAATTAAATATATAAACAAACCAAACATCTAAAATAGATAAGAGAATGAATATTGCTCTAATTCTGCTTTCAGAGATAAAATGTTTTGTGTGTGTGTGTGTGTTAGCTCAAAACTTGTTTTGTCATTTGTTTCTCATTAGTATTAAAAGAACATGAAACTTTAAACTTGAATTACACACAAAATTTACAACCAGTGTGGGACTCTTATTCAGGATGATGTCTCAGCTTCAGAAATAAGAAATAAGGAGGTTTTGCAGAGAGGAAGATTCCGTACATACTGAACGTGATGTCTTTGTTGTTATATTCACATTTTCCCCCTTCTGCTTTCATGAAAAAGCACAAATTTTATGATATAGGCATAACAGGCATTCCGATAGCATTCTCTTCTGTCTGAAAAACCTTAAGTCATAGTAAATATTGACATTCATCACCGTCTTGCACGTCTCTACTGGAGGGAAGGACAATCAACAGTCGACAAGACTGTGATACTGAAAAAAGTAAATTGTAAAACTGAATACATACTGAATCTGGAGACAAAGTGATGTGAAAGGGTAACAGCTCTGTACAACTAAGAAAAATCCCTTCATCTCTGTGGTCATGAAGAATGGCTAATAGTTTATGTTTTGTTGGGTTTTTTCTTCTTTTTTTCTTCTTTCTCAAGGAATCAAAGGGAAACTTACTTGAGGTAGCTTAACTTGGACTTTAACAAAGTTTCAGAAGTTTAGACTTCTTGTTTGTTCACCAAGGAAATGTTTTCCACTTAAGCAGCAGATTCATCTAATTAAATTAATTTAATCCATTCTATATCCCTAAGGTAAAAAACAACCACATTTTCATTTATTTATAGGTTATTTTTCCTAGATTCTGAAACTGGTGGCAAAAAAATTGTAGTGGAATTAATTTTGAAGATGCATCTGATTTATGTTACCCCTTGCAGCAAAGCCATCCCCTTTCCATGGCTAAGGCTGCTTCCCTGATACCTCCCATCTGCAAGGGAAAGCGACTACATTTTTTCCTATTTAAGGCAAAGTGTTGTTTCCAGCAATCTCTCACTTTTACATAATGGGATTATAAAAAAAAAAAATTTGGCACTGTCATGAATACTTCCCTTTTGAGGACTCTCACAAAATTTTGGATGTGTTTGCCTGTCTAAAAGAGCACAATGTACTATAACTAAATTAATACAGGTAAAGATTTTCTGTTCCTTTTAGAAAGGAAACAAAATATGTGCTGAGTTACACTCTGAAACTGGGTTAACATTATGCCATAAATACTACTGCTCTAATTATTGACACAGGTAAAGGTGGTTCATTTAGATGTCCCACTGCTTTTCCTCATATCATTTAGATAATGCTCCTATCTCAGTTTCCTTTTTTGTCACAGATTGCCTGTAGGAAAGTGTGAAGCCAATTTAGATGTTAGATTACCCTCAAACTATCACAAAAATCAAAATACAGTGTTAAAAGTTTAGAGCTGTTCTTTTTAAGGTTTCTAGCTAAGACCACTGCTTAAACTAAAAAGATAAAACCTCTTTTAGTTTGTGCACTGTTATTCATGGGTCTCCCAGAAAGTGCTATCCTAAGGTTTCAATTAATTCAGAATTAACTGAATAAATTAACAGGTCTTGAATTCTCTGTTACATCAATTCCAGCTTTCAGTAATTTCACCAAGTACAATGTTTTAATCCTCCCAAAATTTTCTCAAATAACCGACATAGAAATGGGCATCCTTTTTGTGTTTGTTTCAATTTGTTACCCTTGGGGTGATGCTATATAATGGAAATCTTTAGACTCCCCTATTGAAAGTGACATTTTGTGTGGCCCTTGCTCATGGTCAAACAGATTGGTGGAACTTGACTTCAACTAATGGCTCTAGTCATGGACTGAAAACTCAAGGGCTTGTGTTGATGACTGTCAGTATCTATCTAATACTTCTGCAAAAAGAAGAAAAATTTCCCACTCACTTGCAACTGTTTTCATTTTGGTTATATCGTGTATCTTAAATTTCAGCTTTAAACAACAGAGTTACAGCCACATTATAATTCATGTGCAAAATATTTGCATTTTTCTATAAATATGTTTCAAATTTCATCTTGTGCTCTTCAGTCTGGAGGGTATTTATATTGTCTACATCTCATTTTAAATTGAAAATATGCACATTTTCACTTTTATACAGCAGAGCTGTCTGCCTACACCAACATTCATGCTCAGATCAACAGAACTAATTTGTCAATTTACATCAAATTCATTACTTGTAGTTCATTTGTTTTAAAGGAATAGAACCGTTTTTTTTCAAATGTTTCTTAAAATATATTTTTTATAAAGTGCCAATCCTATTCTTCAAGCCCCTAAATGATTTTACAGTAGTCCTTATTTGATGAAAAATTTTTAAAAAGTTTCTTATATGTAATTAAATATTGCATACCTCTGCCGTTTTCCATGGAAAAACCCCACCTTTTTTTTAAAAATACTGCACTTCAGTTACATCCTCATTTCTAGCCAACTTTCCTCTCAACACGAACACTGATCACAATTCACTTCAGATACTCTGAAACAAATTAATAACAAAAGAATATATTCAGATGCTGTTGGAGTTAATAACAGTTTACAGTATTGTGAAAGTTAAGAAAACCTTCAGTTTGAAGCAGTGACTACATTATTTTTCTGGCTTTTCAAAATGTGACGTTCGATGTTAATGATTTGGTTCCTAACAACAATGCTTTTGCATCTGTAAATTATGAAACAATCCTTGCTTTTAGAAGAATAACAACTAAAATACTGAAAAAGCATTGTTTAAAGTTGCCATATTTCTTTCGTACAGTTATTAGTCACTGCTAACAAGCATTCTTTCAACTATAAATTGACAATTACAACATAGAAATTAAATTATCTTCTTCCATCCAAAAGATCATGTATAATTCTGTGAATTTTTAAAAAGATATATTGTTTCATTTTTTTTTTAAATGCAGACAAATATACTTCATTCAATCATTTGCTGATTCGCAGATATAGCTCACATACACTATCCTGTGTTACTAAGTTATTATACAATTGGCAAAGACTTTCTCTTTATCAACTCTCTTGTCCAGTTGCCAAAGATATAACCAAATGAAATTACTTTAATTTCACTGGAGTGTAACTCCAGTGCCTGTTGGAAAGAGCCACAGCAGCAGTTTCAGATGTGTGAACATTAAACAAAGATGCCAAATATGTTTTGTGGTGTTGACAGGAAATAAAGTAGAAACAAGAGTTCAGAGGTGTGAACCAGTATGGTTTGTACTTTATCAACATTTTTCCTGTTAGAAATCATATATTAATAGTATCTATTTTACAGTTTTAGTCAAAATCTCTGAACAACTCCCCTCAGCTAGAAAAACCAAAGAAATGGGAATGTATATGGAAGAGATACAACATTTTTGAACACTGGTCCAGCCCTTTTTACTCAGTCTGAAGGAGCTCCAAAGAACCCAAAAGGATCAAGTGATTACTCATTCATGAGAAGTTTGCAGGATCAGGACTTTCTTGATAAGCAATACTTACTCAAATCTCTTTCTTAAATACATTTGCAACATCAGAATTTCCCCACAGAAAAATAGGAAGAGGATCTAAAATTGTTTTACTTATTAAAAAAAAAAAAATTAAGGGGGTGTAAGCGGATGTCTTAATTTCATGTCATCAGCTCTTTCATCTACATTGTATGTTTTCTTACTCTCAGAAAACAAATAGGTGTTACCTGAGTAAAAAAGAGCATCCAAATAATTCAGTGGTGAGTAGACTCCCTGGGTTAGACATCCTGCCAGATTTCTCCACTTGGGGTGCCAGGGAAGGGAAGAAGCTGAGTAGAGCTGAATCAAAACGGGGGCAAGAGTACTGACACATCACTGAGGCGGCCTCGGGATCCCGTCCTTCCCAGCAATCAGAGTAGTGGCTTTGGATCAGAAACCCTGCAGAGGTGATGCATCTGCCAGAGACGCTTTTCAGGAAGTAATTTTGTTATCATTTCTCTCTCTCTCTCTCTCTGCAATAAAGTAAGATAATGGGAAGGATGCAATACAAACAGTCATCTCCGTTTTCTACAGTCTCAAGACTATGCCTAATCAGCATTGTCAGCCTTAGGCAAGCACAGATATTGAGACTGGCTTAAACCGAAACACACTACACAACAGTCCAAGACAAGAATTTTGTTTTTCTTGCTTTCAGTTTGATTTTACACTTGCAAGTCTTTCTCTGAAGACAGAAGTTTGTTTGTTTAAATAAAAGCTGAGACTTTTTCCACGTAACAAGTAGACTCAGAAATACGGCTTTAAAGGGGGAAAAAAAATCCCCACTAAATGCATATCACAGGAGTGGCAACAGCTATAATTCTTGTGCAGTAGTCTCTCTAAACGTCTTTGAATATTCCGGAGGGCAGGATACCATATCTGATATTCTGACATTTCTAGAAAGCAACCTTCACACTGCATATTTAAATTTGTTTTGAGAAGCAGTACAAGCTTCATCCTGTTTCAGTCTGCTGAGTAGTATTTCCAAAGCAGAGGATGGAAAACACAAAGGACATGTCAGTTTAGGTTCTTATTCCCATACTTAAAATGGTGAAGATCTTCATACTCATTTATGGGGTTTACCAAACAATAATTTCAGTTTAGGTATGCCTGCCACTTGTTTTTCAACATCTCAGCTAGCGATTTTTTCCAGTTGATGATGAGCCCTGCTGTCCAGGATGATATCCACTCTAGCTAAAATACGGTGGGATGTGATCATAGTGCTCGCTGCACACTACAGCAACCAGCAATTCAGTCACAAGGAGCAGCTATCCTCCACCCAAACTGTGCTCCAGCATAGCAGTGCCTGGAAAGCAGGCGGGCTGGGCATGTTACTGCCCGATGGAGGAGGTAATATTCCTGTGTATCCTTGGAAGTCTCATTTCATCACAGTGCAGCCGTGGTCTACAGCTCAGACTTTTTTTCTTTTAAACCAGCATTTTTTTTAGTTTCTGTCTACTGTTTGAGTCAAGCCCATCCAAAGGGCAGTAAGTACTGAAATAGCAGCAGACCTTTCTGGATGAGGATGGCAGTTAAGTAAGTAAACTATCTTAACTGGATGCAAGATCACAGAATGGACTCACTATCACAAGGGCTTCTGTGCTGTAGAGCCAGCACTTTTTCTGTAACACACAGTCTTCAATATCACATTGATATTTACAGAAAAAGAGGGTTTGAAGACAATACTTAAATTATTTTCCAAATTTTAAAAAGTATATTTAAAACCAGATTTTTCTTGTACTTTCTTATTCTAGCACATTCACCACAACTGGAAGTGCAACAACCCAAAGTGCACAGAGCCTAAAGAATACATTCTAAAAAAGCTATAGATAGGTACACTAAGGAAGGGATGGGGCAGCAGTTATTCGTAGGTGTTAGTCCTCTGATAAAGCAACCTTGAAGTGACCCAAATTTATAGTTGTACCATTTGAAGAGTGTTTTACATTCCCAGAGCTAACCAGTATAAAAGAGGGGATGTGTAATGCAAATGAGAACCGAAGCCCCAGAGTTCTTCAGTATTATGGCTTTACATTTCTTGTTCCTTCTGTTTTTGAAATACAGCACGTATTATTATAGATAGTTATATGTGCATATTACAAGCAATTACTGGGCAAAGTGCTTTTCTTTGTCAAAGTCATTGGCAAAACTTACATTATCTTCAGAGCAAACAAGCTGAGATCAGATCACTGTGTACACTGTGAAAGTGAAGCGTGCTGTAAAAAAGGAAAATGGAAACTGCATTAATTTACAACATGTGCTCTTAAGAAACAAAGGAGCACAACCCAAAGATTCATATTAATACAATGAAATCTGACTTTCCTTCAAAGAATGTATTAAAAAGTTTACACATCAATCCTTGGCACTAAAATTTTGTAAAATAATTTCTCTCAGATGTAATCCATACTGCCATGGACTCTGGAAGGCTTATTGTCATGTTACTGAAACATGCACATTGCCCAGAGCCTTACAGCATCTTTCCGCACCAAACAATTGACTGCAAGGAGGTTATTAGCAAATGCCATAACACAAGGCACATGTGCCCCTATCTAATTTTTCTAGGAAGCTTTTACAGTTCCTGAGCAGCCTAAGAACATTGCTTGACCCTGCTGACCCAGGAGAAGACATCTCACAGCATCAGTGTAGTTTTTTCAGTCTCTACAGTCTTTTTATTTAAGATATAAATTATAACTTTCAGGGGTATACTGCAATCATAGATAGTAAAGATGACTTTACAGCTATCTCATTGGTTTGAAAACAGTGCTTCACTTAGAAAGTTTATAGCCCATTAAAACAGTATGTTTTTCCTTATATTATCCCTTCCTGTGCAGTACTAATTTCATTTTAACACTATGATTTGAACACCACACATACAATTAGTTTCTACCAAGAATGAAAGCTCTTTCACTCAAGGTCAAATTATACAAAGTCTATGAAGCAGGGTGAACCAACTATTTCAGATCAAGTAAAACTAGTCAAAGATCTATTGTTTCAGATTTTTTTTCTGAATTCTAAGAAAAGTCTTATTTGAGCCAATCTATAAATTTAGTACATTTTTATAAAACCCAGTTCAATTTTCTTCTATTAATGTTATTCCTCCACACTTAATGAAACTCAGTTTTAGCCAAATTAACAACAACTATCTACGCTGATAATTAGAAAATATAATGAAGCGCTGTTTTAGAACTTCACCAAAGATCTCTCAGTTAGTTCAGGGAAATTAAACAGGAGTGATGTAACTAATGTGGCATAAAGTACTTTAAGAGAATATTGAGAGGGTCTTTGTTTTGGTTTTTAAATGTCCACTACAACAAAATTTCAGAGAAACCCATACCCGTAGTGACAGCAGACCTCTCTGGCTTATTCCATTTGCCAGCTAGTCACTCATTTAGAGGAGTAGCTTTCCATGAAAGCATCTCATTTCTTATTTTAGAAATCACTAATTTCATAAATAACCACTGTGGTTCTAGAAAAGAGTCGTTTGTGTATATATCATCCTACAGTGTTTAAATTTTCCTGAATGAACTGTGTGTCATCTCCAGTTTTAATGTTTGTCATATATCACATCTTACCTGTGGCCCAGCAAGCTGAAAGACTTGATCACTCTGTCTTCCTCTTGATACTTGTAATTAAGTTTTAAAGATGGGTCTCTAACCTTGATGTTATCTTCCTGAGGAAGGAGAGTATATGCATAAGATACAAATTCATGTGGATAAATTCAGTACTTCAACAGATTTGAAGACAGAAGAAAAGTTTTTATAAGGCCAACAGATGTGGTTAGGAAAATTAGGCAGGTTTCTTCTGGTCTTTAATAGACGCAAGAGATTTAAAGGCAAATGTGAGACAAAACAGCCAAGACAAATACAAGCTGGGACATTTCTGAGTAAAGTTAGAGTGAAGTGAAGTTATTTTGTATCTGTGAAGTAGAGGAGATTTTAGGAGAGGATAGTGGAGAAGGAAGGGAGAAGAGTGAGGGGAAAAAAAGGGGGAAAAGTTAGCATGCACAATGCAGGGATACTAGTGGGAGGAAGGAAACGGGACATTACAATGGATTCTAAACCCAGGCTGGATCAGTTGTACCAAATACCTGCCTCTATAGCACACTCGCTTAAAAAGGCACCTACCTGACTCTAGATGTGTTTATGTTTTAAGGGAAAGATATGCAAATAAAGTAAAAGTCTCTCCAAAACCAGGAAATAAAGAATATCATGTGTCACCCATCCTGAGAAAGCATTTTCCTCCTAGGGATAAACAAGTGAGATCTGTAGCATCCTCTGAATTAACAGTTTTTAATCATTTCCAGTTAAGGTGGATAGGAATGGAGAGAGGATTTTTCAGTTCACTCCCAAAGTTCCCACCAGCTTTGGCTGAAGGAGACCAGCTGGGAATTGACGACTGGAGGACATCTGAGAAAAGATGATGCATATCTATCACTGAGCTCACTAAGACAGAGGATTTCTTACATTTATGATTATATTTTAAACCATACAGTAATTCTGGCTATTATTTAATACAGGGTATTATTGGTTATGTGAAACAGTACCTTTGCTTGATACAGATCAGTTTCAAGATTCCTTCATTTCATTTCTGCTACAAAGCCAGCTATATCTATGCCTTGTTATCCACATTTTGAAAACCAGATCAGTTGTCCAAATAAGCAAGACAAAGTTGAAGTACTAAATCTCCAGCCAATGGGGGTCCTATTTAGACCTGTTTTAAAGACTCACTTGCCATAATTGGGACTGAAGTTCTATTTTGTGGCAAATTTCAATGTTTGTTTTCAGTCTGCAATGAAATGAATGTTAAATTCAAACAAATCTGCAAATGAAAGCAGCTTGGTATTAGGCAGCATGGAATGCGGGTATTTGTCAGTGAATCACTAAATGCTGAAACTGCTTAGCACCTCTCACTATAAAAATTCAATTTTTGTCCTACTTCTCCTAACAAAAGGAGCAATTCATTTGATGGTGCTCTTTCTTATGCTACCTTGTGTCAAAAGGTGCTAGAGTGGTGTTTTCATACATTTTGGAGAAGGACTGCACAGGTAACTTTAAACTAGCTGAAGCACCCTCTCATGCTTTTTCTTTCCTGCTGGGCTAACACAGTTTCCTCTGCAGCAAATTGGAACAGCAAATGCATCTCCCTGGGAAAAAAATTTTGCAACTTTCTTCTTTTTTTTAAAGGAGAAAGGGAAGGCAAGGGGAGGAAAGCATAAGTGAACAGTATCAGTAAATAAGTGCTCCCAGAAAAAGGTGTTTAGCTACATTTCAGAGTGAGTATTCCATTTTATAAATTAGCATTTAAATATTACATGGTTACAGGTGTAAGTCTCATTCTAGTCACTGCAGAACCACATCTAACATTTAATCAGCCTAGCAAGTCAAAGATTTTAAATGGAGCAGAGTTATGCACTACCTGAATTCAGACAATACCTTCCATTTAGTACCTATAAAATCAGCACCACCAATTTCCAATGTATTAGGAGCTTTCTGGCTTCTGTTTCCCCTTCCTGACCCTTTGGAATAAAGCCTGAATTCCTATAGCTGAATAACTACCTAAAGATCTCAGGAACAGACTAGAAAGCTGAATTAAACCAATTCTTGTGTGCCAAAACAGAGGACTATAGTGATGCTCCAGATTTTTTTTTTTTTGTGAATATCATAGCAACTCTGATAGTTTCTTCTTTCAAGCACCTTTTAATATATTCTTTCCAAAATGTTAATTTGTCTCCTACCTTTCGTAAGAATAAATTATCAGCAACTTCCAGAGGTAGAAAGAGTTAGAAAAACATTAGACAATAAAAATTGTCTATGTTTCAAGATTATTTTCACTTCTTATTTCATCTTTACTTTCTTCCAACAGCCTCAGATGAAAGCATGACCATAGGATAACATATATTTAACAGTCCATTTGTTAAATGTTTGCACTATTGCTCTGACAGAAGTCATCACATACATCAGAAATATTCAATGTAGTAACGGTGGTTTTGAGATTTCAAGTAATCCACGTAAAACCAGTATCAAGAGCTTGGCTATTTCCCCTTTTAAACACAGAAGAATACATTGATGTATCTATGATTTTGCTTTATTCTCATTATGGAAAAGATTCTTGAGTATGTGCTGGGTATAGAAGTAGCAGCTACAAGTGATAAAATTTAGCAGTAATTACGTGCAAGTTAAATGCAATTGAGATACAGTGGATTTTCAACAGGAAAACACCTTCCAGGTTTCCCCATTGGCTCAGGCACTGAGAAAAAGAATACAAAAAAGGCCTTACTCTTCTGTGATACACAGCACACATAAATCACATAAATTCGTAACAGTGATCTGTAAAGCCCCAACCTATGCTATATTTTGGTGGCTATAGCATCAGTTGATTACCACTGCATCCAAAAACCTAAATGGGACCAGGTCCCTGGAGGTCTATGCACAGTGTAAATTCACAATACAAAGCACATATTATGAAGCACAAGCTGAACTGCTCACCAAGTCCAAATGAGTTAGCTTTTCTAAAACTTTACGAAGCGTGTACTTGGAGGTGGAACAACATACCCAAAGTTAAAGAAGAAGAAATTAAGAGAATGAGACCACATAGATGCACTGTGATCTGCCATGGGGCCCACCTAATCTACCAGCAGGCCTCTTTTTCTGCACAGGGTCCTCACCATTGTGTTCACTACTGGTAATTGCACAATGTTCCCCACTGACTTAACATTCTCTGAAGTGAATCCCAGCACGTTGCAGCCCTGTCTGATGGTCCTGCATCATCTCGCTCTCTTGCTCGTGGTTATCAGCCAGTGTGTGCATTTCACATTCCATTTAAAGATAGAATATTTAAATGTTGTCTTCTATGCCTTTCCAGTGTGACATTTCCTTCCCACAATGTAAAGCCAATGGATAAGTCTTATTTCACCTTACCCTGTAAAGGAAACATAGCATGCACATTACCCGATAGAATACACATTTGCAATAGCAAATTATAACATTTCATTAAGTGTAAAGTTACAGGTCCCATTATCCAGAGTTAATGTATGCAGTGAAGATTCTTTTCTACCTATACTGAAGATAAATAATGCAAATGTGTTTTGGGAAGTATCATACTTTAGACATATGTGTTCTTTTGTACATTTGCTTCCTTTTACACATACCTGGGTTTAGCTTCTTGGAAGCCGTGGTGTACTTACCCAGTCAGTCAACAAGAATGATAAAATATGACTTATCTGATTAACCACAAGTATGCACTATGGTTTACATTCAGAATATTCATGATCAATCAACTCAGTAAATTTTATCTGGGAAAAGCTGTTAATAAAAAATATTTGAAGAGATGAGCTCAAGGAAATTGTGATCTGTTTGTGGTTATTCCATAAGTAGAAAAGAGGGACTAAAATCATTCAATATGCTACTCCCGCCGGATTATTCGCTCTGCTCCACTGAACACCCATAAGCACATTCAACTATTAAATTAGCACTGCTAAGCTGTGCTATTTGTGTTGGCTATTTTTATACACAGCAGGCAATAATCATTGCTTAATGAGAGACTAGGCTTTAACACCAGGTGTGATTTTGTCATTAGGAGATCTATTTTTCTACTTTTCGTAGTTTTCATCCCCACCAGTACCGCCTATTTCTGTCCCGAGGGTTGCACGTTGAATGCCGATTCCAAGCTCAGCATGGTGCACGGTACTCGATTTGCACTGATTGTCATAAATTGTAACACACGGTGTTCTGTGAAGATGTGCAACGAAAGTGTGATTTCTGTTATGTTCCTTGCATTAGAGATCACTTCTAATTTGCAGCCTCTTCTATTATATTTCAGCTGTTTCCTTTGCATAGAAAAGCAAAGCTCTGTTTAAAATGTTGTTTTCTCAAAAATCCACCTGTAATAATGAAAGAAATGTATTCACGGTATTTACTATCAGAACACTACACAAGAGAAACAAATATTTTTTCCTATACTAATGACAAATGTTCAGCATATAAAAAGCTTAATTACATGCTATAAATGGCTGACTTTCTGCTTTGCTATTCAGCTATTCAACCAGAAAGAATGTTGTAAAATCTTAAGAACAAAACTCAAGGAAGAAAAAAACATAACTTCTGCACACTTTACAAGAGAAAACAGTTTTGAGAGAGTTGCAAATGGACATAAACTCCTGCTACAGGCATTTTTGGGCAAAAGACGAATAAACAAACAAAACTAGACATGACTCTGTGTGTGCCAGATTATTTTTTTTAGACTTAATGAACTTAAGTACAACCAGATCAAGCAAAAACATGCATTCTTTCTCCCAATATAACACAAGCAGATCCAGTTCCTTTTATGTGAGATTTTTAGTCCAACCTGGAGCAAATACATAACAGAAATGTAAATATTCACTTTTATAAAATCCCATTACCAAAGACAAATATGAAGCAACCTGGGAATATCATTTCACCTGTAGATTACAACTTTCAAACTAGAGTAATGTTTCTGTAGAATTGACATCAGCTTTAACTGTGTCAAATAGATTTTTTTGAAATATATTTGAATTGAAAAATCTCAGTCAGGAAGTTAACGACTAAAGAAGTCAAGGATGTGGAAATACCCTCACACTTACATAACTTCTCTTGGTTTTTGGGACACCAGAGGATAACTTTGACTGTAAATAGGGAACTTCAAAAACACTGAAAATGGAATTCCAAAGCATGTGTATACCTTGAATGTTTGAAAACACTGCTCTAAAAAAAAGTCAAATGTAGTTTGAACTAACAGCTTCTGTACTTTGTCTCAGTTTCCATCTGTAGGCTGATGATAGTATCGCTTGACTATTGCAAGGTTGCAGAGTATTCCCATTTTTATATGTCCTGTGATAGTCACAAACATCATGGAAATGTTAAAGAAGCCAGAACTAGTGTTATGTGTCTTCCATGGACCAAACTTTTTTGTTGGTGGTGGTTTTGTATGGTTTCTTTAAAGTGGCATTTGTTACTGTCATAACAAAAACTCAATGATTCTCCTGGTCTCCTGAAATCAGCTTGAGACAAGTACTGACAACCTTAGAAATGTGAGAAAACTTACAAATAGCTCTGTAGTAATTATTTTATCCAAAATTTATTAAGATTGGTTAGGGTGCATACTACTAACTATTACTGTGGTTTGCTAAGTAGTGTTTGCAAGATATGATGGTACAAAAGCCCCAAGTTCTGAATTTGAAATCCCTGGTGACAATTTGGTCTCATTCTGCTCTGTGTATCTTTCTAATCTTAAGGAATCTAGATGGTCTCTGTTCCAATTAACATCAGAATCTGTACCTGAATAAGTAGTTTTCCTAGTTTACAAATGTAAAACAAGACAAAGTACTACACCACTACTACATCAGGAAACCTCAACTTTATCAATTTGTTTTCACAACATACTCTGGTTTACTCTCATAACTGAAGCACTATGGATTCATCTTTCTATTACACACATAAGAGTGATGTGAAATTAGTAATTATCATCCATGTAGCTCTTAAAACCTATAGTGAGCTATGTAGAAATACTATTAACAGACATTTAAATTAACTGTCTTGTTGTGCAACCAAAATTTCACAGCATTCAGAGACAGCAAGTAGAAACAAGATCTCAGGCCAAAAAGAGAAAAGTAATCATATGATTGAAAAATATTTGCTACATGACATTGCAGTATACAAGTTCCTATTCTATCCCCCAGAGCCACATTTTTAAAGTTTGTTTTTACCTCCTAAGTCTTGAGGAAACCCAAGAATTTCTGTAGAGATACAAATATATTGCATACATTTTGCACCAGGTGGGGGAAAAAACAACACATTTTGCTTTTTCCCAGCAGCATAAATCATTAAAATCTTTGTGCTATGCTAACAGCACACACTCACCCACCCAGATAACTGTCACTACTGCAAAGAAGGAAAGTGATCCAACAGTGCTTACAACATGGATCACTGCACACCCTGCTGTACACTGTTCCTGCAGATCAGTCTGTTGTCCAGCTGAAAGATTCAAGTAAAGTCACATTTGTTAAGAAAATAGCCGTATTTCTCTTCTATGTATTGACATTTATTCTGTGTAGCACATCACAGTATATGAATATAGCCCCTTTTGATAAATGGTGGCTCAATGCACAAAGGATTGCTCTCTACCACACTTTCACCTGCTCATCCAAATTGTACCTATGGCTTTCTGACAATGCCTTCTACTCCTATGCATAAATCACCCAGGTGATAGTGAAGAAATGTGTCTGTGTCAAAAATAAGGCATCTCTTCAGCAACATTTTATGGACCTTCACTTATCTGTGAAAATTAAAACAAGCAAAATAACCAGATCCTCACTTTTAACTGTACTTCTTTCAGGTCTGGACAAAGAAATGACTCATCAGAAGACACTCATCACCTGGCTTCAGTTTGATTTATGGGGCACTTTTTTGTTTATTCTTCTGCCCAGAGACATGTTAGAACCTCCATTCTTAGATATTTTGAGGCTCAGCTAGACAAAGCCATGGCTGAGCTAATCTACCATTGGTGACAGTCCTGCATTGAGCTTATGGTTGGGCATTCATAGGTCCCTTCCAGCCAACACTTCTGTAATTCTGCATTATGAAATCCAAGTTTCATATGTGAACAGGAAGTTAACACCACAATTCTTATGCTCGCTTTTCCAGTGCAGCATGATTTTTCTGTCTAAACACCCTTGTCCATACTAAGATTTCTCTTTTTGTGCTTGCCAAAGCCACCCTTTTACAAACATTAAGATACTCCCAATCCCTTCACCAACTGCCTGATCCTGGCCTGACTCAAACACAAGTGCTTCCCTCAGAAATGAAGTGGAGTTGCTAGGCTGGACCTCTATTGATGATTACTGCTTAAATCCACCTCCCAAATCAGTTTTGCTTCTCTATCATTAATATAGCCTTAGTATCAAGCATACATATCTAGATATCTGTGCGTCCCTTATGCATGGGATGCACAGATGCAGTAGCAGGTGCTGTACCAACATGCAATGAAAAGATGGCCCTTTGGCATACTTTCCCAGAAATTCCTCAAGTATGAGATTTCTTGAGAAAAAAAAAAGAAAAAGCCCGCATCACATATTTTTAACAAAAGTATTTACTGAACTGCCATGAGTGGCAGCATTACAAAAGTTGAGGGAGGGACAAAAAATGCATAAGCTTAAGAATTTTTCTCATTTTTTAAGACCAACTCAGCAGAGGGAGAAGGAAACTGTAACAGAAGTGAGTGAATGCAGAATAACCAGGATGGTCTGACCTTTAGAATCTCAGAGTATTTAAAGCGTGGCAGTTGCATTGATTTCCTGTGTCTACCATACTGTATTTCTCCTACACTGACAAACAGGAGACTGGACTGATTCATGAGAGCCACTATTTGCATGTTAAGTTTATTGTCTTTCTCTGCTACAGCTTCTGTCAGTAATGCTTGACAAAGATCTTTTCACAATGTATTCTCCTTATTGTGTTCTCCATGTGAAAGATTAAATACAGCAGTTATATTTATCCATACATGTACTTTCTCTGTCTTTACTACATTCTAATTTTAATGCTTTAGCTATGAAAATTGGGGAAACTAGTGTCTGCAGTTTTAAGAAAAATAACGTGACTCAGACTGTGCTGATGCATCTTCTCCTGTCAACGTTCCTTTTCTTTGTACTGGGGAACCAGTTCTTGATTTCCTCCTTCCTGTGATAAAACATTGGTTTTCTTCATGAGAATTAATTTGTGAATAGGCTCTTCCTTTTTTCCCTTTGTCTTTTTGTTCTTGTTCCAGTAGGACATATTACAACAGTTATGCTACAGCACCAGCCAGGCAGTCTCTTCCAGTATAAAAGGTGGAGGGTAACATCATGTAAGGCTTGTAAAATGCTTCAAAAATTAAAAGCTGCAGGACTTCTCTAATCAGATAAGTCTACACCTGTAACCTACTGTAGATGCTAAACGTTACAACATCTCTGTGAGCTAAACTACTGGTACTGTCTTGGGTTGTCCTCATATCATATGTAAGTCATCACAGAGGGGAACTGGACCTAAATCCAGGAGTCGTCGACTTGGCTAAGGCAATATGAACTACTTGACACAGTACCACAGGGAGTGGGTGCATAGCTGTGCCTTGCAACACTGACAGAAAGCCTTTGAAGAGCATGGAACGGTGGCAAGGTGATTCCACACACACAAGCATGTCTGAAGCCATCACTCCCAGGCACAGAGGCAGGCTGCCAGAGTAACGGAGAATTCTCTGCCGGCTTTCTGGATTTTTCTTACAACATCAGGCAGTAGAAAACATTTTTCTGAGGTCTCAGCTTATGTTTACAAGTCGTTTGAGGCAGCTGTTGTCCACATGGCTGTGGGGCTCTATGACTGTGGAGTAGACTTGACTTGCTCCCTGACCCCATAAGAATTTTTTGACTCATATAACCTGTCTTTGTTTTCGTATTGCCAGTATCATATGTTCACAGCCATTAGGTCTGACTCCATATCTTCTCCTTAACCATCACCAAGGAGAAGGACAAAAAATTGACCTTCTATGGCAAGCT
Source organism: Strix uralensis (assembly GCF_047716275.1). Taxonomy (NCBI): domain Eukaryota; kingdom Metazoa; phylum Chordata; class Aves; order Strigiformes; family Strigidae; genus Strix; species Strix uralensis. The sequence continues at coordinate 15,574,944 of NC_133973.1, read as the reverse complement.
TTTGTAACAGCAGCCCAACAGCATGTTGATGTAAGTTACGCAAATGTCCAAATATATGGTTTGTTGTACTTGTTTCTTCGTAGGACTGGAGCACTCTGATACATCTTTTCCACATATTGCATTTTCATTTTTTTCCTAATTTTCGTTTCAGTGCTAGTTTTCTTCATAAGCATCCTCATTTTCCTACCTATATGAAATTAAGCATCCATGTGTCTTATACGCTCATTACGTAGTATCATTTGTACAGTGCTAAAAATCCTGTCTGAAAACAGAGTACAAGTTTCACTCCATTTGTTGTTGCTGAATTTCATTTCTTGAACTGCTACTTGTATTAACATTCTGAGCAATTTAAACTACCTAACTGGTTAATATCTAGTGCTACTGTCTGTCATCTGAAATATCTAAGGCACCACAAAGAGCTAGTAAAGATTAAAAAAATTTCCCATAGAAAACTGTTCTACATGAAAGCAACTGTAAATTAAATAATCAAATGCTCTACCTCATTAAGTTCTTCATGGAATTAATTTTATAACTTAAAAATTTCTTCTTTCTGCAAGATATAAAAGCAAAGCAATAGAAATGATAAGTATGTTACACATATGATTGTAACAATGGTGTTCAGCTGCCTAAACATATGCATCTAATGCTATTTTAATTCCCTAAGGTAAGACATGCATATTGGGACAACAGAATCACAGAATCACAGAATCATCTAGGTTGGAAAGGACCTTGAAGATCATCCAGTCCAACCATTAACCAAGCACTGACAGTTCCCAACTACACCATATCCCTCAGCGCTATGTTGACCCGACTCTTGAACCCCTCCAGGGATGGGGACTCCACCACCTCCCTGGGCAGCCCATTCCAACACCCAACAACCCGTTCTGTAAAGAAATGCTTCCTAATATCCAGTCTAAACCTTCCCTGGTGCAACTTGAGGCCATTACCTCTTGTCCTGTTGCTTGTTACTTGGTTAAAGAGACTCATCCCCAGCTCTCTGCAACCTCCTTTCAGGCAGTTGTAGAGGGTGATGAGGTCTCCCCTCAGCCTCCTCTTCTCCAGACTAAACACCCCCAGTTCCCTCAGCTGCTCCTCATACGACATGTGCTCCAGACCCTTCACCAGCTTCGTTGCCCTTCTCTGGACACGGTTGAGTCATTCAATGTCCTTTTTGTAGTGAGGGGCCCAAAACTGAACACAGTCATCGAGGTGCGGCCTCACCAGTGCCGAGTACAGGGGTAAGATCACTTCCCTGTCCCTGCTGGCCACACTATTGCTGATACAAGCCAGGATGCCATTGGCCTTCTTGGCCACCTGGGCACACTGCTGGCTCCTGTTCAGCTGGCTGTCAATCAACACCCCCAGGTCCCTCTCTGACTGGCAGCTCTCCAGCCACTCCTCCCCAAGCCTGTAGCGCTGCTGGGGGTTGTTGTGGCCCAAGTGCAGCACCCGGCATTTGGCCTTATTGAAACTCCTACAGTTGGCCTCAGCCCATCGCTCCAGCCTGTCCAGGTCTCTCTGCAGAGCCTCCCTACCCTCGAGCAGATCAACACTCCCACCCAACTTGGTGTCATCTACAACATGCATGGTTGAGGCTCTCCACCCTCTGTAGCAGCCCTTGAAGCCCAGATGTAATTGTGTAGTACTTCTAAAGCAATGCCAGACCAATGTGATTTGCTAGCTGAATCACTCCCTAAAAATCTAATTCCTTTTAAGAGTATATATATAATCAATAATGTTACAATTTGGAAACACAATATTCTACAAACGTAATTAAAATTTCAACATTTTAACCTAGCTTATAACAGAAAACAACTGAAGCCTCTCAATATTCCTTCATGGAACAACAATCCCAAATTTGACACTCCCTGTCACTATATTTATATTATTATACTGCCTAAGATACTGCTCAAGATTAATGGAGCATAGAATGTAGACTGAGATTCCTGTCTCTGTCATCAAATCATTCCTTTTTAAATCACTCGTTACAAAATGCTTAAAACTCTTATGCTGAATCCTCATCTTTCACTTATTTGACATCATAATACATAAAGATTTATGTTAATTAAAAATGATTACATATTCATGGATTTGTAGTGTCAGAGCTGCAAAGAAACTTCAGAAGCTTTTTGAAGAGTACACTATTTTCTGTGATTTCTGTGTCCATTGCACATTACTTACTTTTTTGACAATATTAGGATTTTTTAATGATTATGATAAACTACCGTTACTTAGTGACATTTGTGGTTTTATTCAACCAGCTTAACTCAGTCTGACTACTAAAAAAGTTGCAGACAGGAAGTAATTTCAAACTTGGCTTTAAAGTTGGATGAAGACACATAGCTTAACAGGACTATCAACTTCTGTATTCATTGTGTCTCTTAATTAACTGAATAAAAAGATTAAAAATCTTAGTTCGAATTACTACCGATCCCCAAATAATGTTCACCTAATGCTAATTATTTGAACTTTAGGTTTCCAGTTTCCCGCTGAGCCAGATCATGACTTTGGATGGCATAAAAACAATAGCAGCAGCACTGAAGTCACTGAAGTAGAAAAAGTATGAGATCAGAATCAGCCCATTTATGTAGAAATGTTAAAAAGAAACTTTCACTTTAAGAAGCCTTTCATTGCTCCCAGGAACAAACAATAAGTCATTACCAGGGACAGCAATAAAACAAAAACTCTGAATCCATTTACATTTTACAGAAAAACAACTTACTATTAAGCATTGCATAAAATATGCATACTGCTTCTCTAAGGCACAAGTTTATTCAACATCATGCAAAACTCATCTTAAGGACTGATGTATGGAAGCACTAGAATTTATTTTATATAAATCTGTTGGTTTTAAGATGGATTTTACCAACGGGCTAACATGACTAATGGTTAGGTTCTAACTAGATAGCCTACAAACAAAGACAGGTTTGAGCTTCCTACCAGAAACACTGTGAGGAATACATTGTACATAAATTTCCTATGCTTAACAGCCCTTAAGATCTCAAAAAAGATACAGGGATTCTAGGCTATGTGAATCACTAATGATCAATTGCACCATAAGTGAGAACTTCATTGTTATTTTTGATCCTTCATTGTTTAGATTAATGTGGATTAAAATCTTGTTAAATCTTCTTATGCATTCGTTAGGTTTTCAGTAAGTAGAAAATTCTCACTGGCATTACACTAATGAAGTACACTTAAAGTCAGCTGGTATAAATGGTAAATGTGGCACATAATGATTTGACTCAAATACATCACAAGACTTAAATTCAGGGAAAATTCCATAATAACCCTTTCTAAATTTTTAATCAATTTATTCCAAGCCATTTTTCCTTTCAATTGTTAAGTTGCAGCTTAATTAAAAAGGATCAAGTTTTCATTAGTTTTTGAAAGCTTTTCCACAAACAGCGATTTTATACAAACAAGTCAAGTCTTGTTGCCTTCTTCCTTCTTAGTAAAATTCATGAAGACTCACATCACTTTCCATCAAATAAAATTGTCACAATAACAGCTCTGTGCGTCTCTCTTTTTGAGCACGTAAGTTCATAAATAGTAGCGCTTTTTTTACCAGAAACATTGTTTATATATATAAAAAAAAATCTGTTCAATTTGATTTACTTCTAAAGCGACGACCAATTAGTAAAAACAGAATAAAGTAAGGATACAGACAAGTAGTCTCAGCCACAAAAATAACCCTACAGTCATGAAGAAAAAAAACCCCAAAACACTCTGAAATCATATGTGTGCTTACAATATAGTGTGATGTTTATAAGTCAGCATACATCTTTTACATGGCAGAGATATTTATGGCTAAATGCTGACATGTTGCCTAACAGCAGCAGCAAAATGATGGAGATAATGAAGAAAAGTAGATGTAGTCATTATTTTTTTCTATTTATGCCAGGAAATCTTGGCTAATTCCCTTGAGAAATGAGAGTCATAGGCTATATCTACACCACAGTCAGAAGCATGACTGCAGCAAACATATCCTTACCCAGGATAAATTGAAGGTATCTAGCTCAGGTATTAACAAGAGAAAAAAAGCACCACATTAATACATGGCCTAATTATCCTGAGTCCTGGCTGGAACCTTCTTACTGATACGTGGACTGACTAACTGGATTAAAGCAAGGCTTAAATGTTTTCCCTGTCCCATCAAAACCAGCAGGGCTACTTTAAATTAGAATCCCACTCTGAACTAGAAATAGCTTTTCAGTGCTAAATATTAAAATATTCTGGCCAGGTTGCTCAGCTCTAACTGTTGCCTCTGCCTGCAAGAAAGTCTACTCAGCTGGAGAGCAAAGTACAAGCATCAGGACCTGGAGGCTAACAATACCAAATGAGGTAAACTGACAGAGCCCTGGGCTCGTCCCACTTGTGATTCTTTCTCCCTAGAACTGCGAGGGGAAAGGACAACCACATCGCAGCTGCACATCATCTGTCCCAGCAAACACAGCAGGTGAGAATTTGCCCTTGTAGTAAGTGAAATACAACAGTCTTTATGCAGGCTCTCAATTAAATTATCATATTATATAACTGGTGATCATAGCTCCTTACAATGTGTTCTATTGTTTTCAAACTTGAATTTAAATATAAAAATAACAACATACCTTTACGACAGAGTAGAATCCTGCTTATCATCTTAAAGGGAGCCTGCAGTTGTATCCACTCAAGTGAATTTCACCAACAATTTGGTATCGTGCAACTCATAAATCACTTAAGGCTAAGAGAGGCCTGTGCTTGTCCTTTAGGCAGATGATGCAGAAACGTCAATACTGAAAATCTGGAAATCCTTATTTAAGTGTGGTGATGGAAAATTATGTATCTCCTCACCTACTTAATTTTCCTGGTAGATGACCATCTCAAAGGAAAACTTGCCTACTCTACTCTCTCTCAGACCCCTCCCAAATCACAAAACGAAAACCAGTCTTCTTGAGAAGAAGGGCAACTTCAGCTGACCTAATCTATTTTTGTCTGGAAAGGGAATAATATTCTTCCTGAAGGAAGACTTAACCTGCCATTCAGCAGGTGAGCTTTCATATGACTAGGAACTAAAATCCTGTCACTAAATGGCTAGAATACATGGCTGGAAACAAAAAGTGACCCTGTTTACATTAGCATGCTTGAACTGCCAGCAGGTTTTTTCAATTAATACTGTCACTTTGCCAAACACTCATGAAATTTGGCAGAAAACGTTCATTCACCAATCCCATGTGAAATTTGTCCCTGGAAAACACAATGCACAATAATAGTCATGACAGAAAAATGCTAAAATACACAAGAGTCTGCAGGAATTCTCAGCACTGATCAGTGATAGCCAGCAGAAAATAAAGTAGAGATGGTATAAACTGTTAAGCATATTAAGCTCAAAATGAGATTACTTTAGAGATCTAGTAAATTTAGAGTATTGTAAAGCAGAAAGAGCATGCAAATAGGCACTGATTTTCTTGCTTGTTAAGCACCGAACTAGTTTTTCTAGTTTATCAAGCTGAAAAACATTCTGTTTGTCCACCTCAGGAGTCCTAAGAGATACTAAAGTTAGTGGCCAATTACCCTACCTCTACCTCCTCACCAACCCCACCCCCCCAAAAAAAAATCATCAAAAAGCAAACACCAACTAAAATATTTAGCAAATGACTCTGTCTTCAACCAACATTTTGACAAGGAAAAGCAGTACAAGAAGGATGAGAGGCCCAGACAAGTGTGGGATGACTGCAGTATATGAAACACCACTAGTACATTCTGATAACCAGAGCATTTCACTCTAATAATGTTGAGAAAACAAAATTTAACAAGTGACATCCAGTAAATACATAATCAGAGAATGCTTAAGTGACTTGGGATTTGGAAGGCAGTTACTTAAGGAATAAGTTAACTGTTTATGTAGTTGAGTTAAAAATACGTTAAGAAGAGGGTGTAGAATGACTTGCTAGATGTCTTTGATAATAATCCAGCAGGTACCACACAAATAGTTTTGTTAGTATTGGCAACACTAAATAAACCCTGAGGAGAAGTATGATTGGAAAAAGCAAACCTTGTGGTGTAAAATAAACATGCATGTCAAAATCGAGTACCAAGTTCACTCAGATTCCTGACAGAAGTCTATAGCAATGAATTGGCAGCCTTACTGTTTATACTGCTCTAACTCATGTGTTACTTTAAAGGAAATTTTCTTTAGCTAATGCTGAGACCTTGAGGCAGAAAGGTCTCCATCTTACTGACATTCAGCTGTAGAAAAAGTGGCAGCTCATCCATTGTATATCTCATCCCATCCTATATTCCACCACCGAGGTCTAGGTGATAAAACAGATTATGATTCACCAAAGCAAGCATTTGTCCTTTTTTTTCCCCTGTAGCTGATTTAGACTATAAAAGCTCAAACAGGAGAAAAAACTTGAACACAGAGTTCAGAATTCTGATTTTAAAATGTACTAGAAATACAAAAAAGTAATTCCCAGTGAGACAAAATTGTGAATTTATATGCCAGCCTTCACTAACTAATCCATACCAAGCCATCAGGGGCAACTGCTGAAGGTAAGGACGGAAGGAACACATTCTTGCTTTCAGCCTTAACACAGACTTAAATTTTTTCAGTCTTGTCCTGATTCAGATGTTCAAAAATCTTCTTCTGATAAATGTGCTTCGTGTTATTCAGGTACTAATTACAGACTTTGGAGGTTTTTTAAATGATGGAGGGTTTCCTTTATAAATTAGTATAAATGCTAAGGATTTTGCAATATTTGCTGGGATTTCTGAATGAAAGCAAGTCTCAGATACAGAAATAAACCAGACATTTATGACAGGTTGCATGAGCCAAGGCTATGTGAGATGAGCAAAGTATTTCCACTGGCTTCAGTAGAACTAGATTTAGCCAAATCAGAGAAAGGGGAAAAAAAAAAAAAAAAGAAATCACAAAGTCAAGCAAGCTGCCTTCTCATCTCCTGCTGTGAAGGCAGACAAAGATCAGTGTGACAAATCGTATCCTTCCTAATACAGTTATTACGTCTGGTAGGTGACTCACTCACTCTCTTCTAAGCTATACAAGTAATGCCAGTAGAAATTATTGACTAAACCACATCTGCTGAGACTTACTTGGATGTCAATAGTATTGAAAGGAAATTAAAAAAAGATATCCATGTAGCCCTTGATGGTTGCGAGCAATTTTTCTGGATCAAAATTACATATAGTTGTGGTATGGTTTGCATCCATGATGTGGTTTAGCTGTGTCTGGAAACCTAAATTAAAAAGACAGTCTAAGAGCACCCAACAAAATTTGAGCATATTAAAAGTACTATATGTTCACCAGAATGAATTTTTCCTAGTTAGTGTTATTGACTTCTTTTACCAAGAAAAATCTGTCTGCATTGCGTGAGTGTGATTTACATTCAGAAAGTTCTGATTAGATGTGTATCTCATGCTCTCAACTAAGTTACAATTTCTTAAAATATTTGATAGTCTCTATGAAGAGATTCATCCTGGATATTGGACAACAGTGGAAATTGCTGCATAAAGATTACATTAATCGTTGAATCATCAGGCATTAATTCTACCAGCTACTCAAGAGGCCAATATTTCTCCTTTGTGATTAGGGAAGGACAGTGGAGCTTGCCAAGCTTATCAGTGAGTCAAAAACCAAGCAGGGACTAGAATTTGATGACCATGGCATCCAATCAGCTGGAAGTTTCCACAGGATTCAATAATGACAATTATACAAATATCTGCAAGTCCTACAGTCCTAACAAGGAAATAAAGCAGTAAATACCCCATTTGCCTTCACTACATCGTCTACATAAGGAATGATGAAGCTTCTCAGTGAGGGCTACTTTTTGTGAGTGGGGTGCTTTTTTTTTTTTTTTTTTTGGGTCCACACTGAAGGAATAGAAAATTCTAGCTTAACTTAATGTATTCTTTAAACGTATCAACATGTTTTACAGAAGGAAACTTTCCCAACAAATGCAGAGGCTCATGTCTTAAAGGAGGAGCGATTGTTTGCCATTATGCCTCTCCATTGAATTTACTTTTTTTTTTTTTTTTATAAAAACATTGAGTGAGAGGAGAAGACAGTCTGTTAAACTACAGACATTAATCTTTTCCTGTCCTCTTGGTGTCTTTAAATGAAGTTCTTACATGAGCTCAGTACAAGTTTTAGTACTGAATGAAATAACAGCAGTTTATATGCTTAAGCAGTACAAAGCCAATCAGAGACTCCTCTGGAACGCAGAACAATTTTTTCACTCAAGACTTCTTTTTGATCCACATGGGTAATTCTCCAAGTGTTATGTTAAGAAACCATTATGCTAAGAGGCCCAGCATTAAGAATCCTGAGCTTAAACTGTCGCTTTATAAAGCAGATTTATGCCTTATGACAGTAATTGCTCACACCCAAGGAGCAAGCTGGTGCACCAGCGAAACACACAGCAGAATGTGGAGAAAGCATAGGGTTATTGCTATTAGATGAGGTTAGGGATCTGATAATGTCTGGGTTTTACAACTAGAAAATGACTTTTCATTTAAATTTTTAAAAAATGTACTATACACAAACAGGGTCTTGTTTATGTAAATGAACATAAATACTGGCATTTTTTTCAGCTTTGTTTCTGAAGTAACTTGAATGACAATAAGCATGGTGTACTTGTTCCTCTGTGCTTGACTTCGTATTGCTTTAATTGAACTAGTTAAATCTTAATTTCGGCTATTCTGTGTTTCTTGAGTTCATGCACTTATTATAAAAGAGCTAAAAAGAAAAAAGCGAATATAAAAGCAAGGCAAAGTAAAACATCTGTGAGAAGGAAAGTAAATCTTGTGTCTGTAAATTGCTGGATTGGGATATCTGTAAGAGGCAAAGATCAACTCTGCACCCAGGAAGTCAATTTAGAAATTTTAACATGGACTTTTAAACAGCGAAAAATAGAAAGGTTTCCTGGTTTCAAAGCTACATATTAACCAAAACAAATAAAATTTGGTCTTATCTCCCTCTTCTCTCTCTTTCCTTATCCCATTTTAGGTTTAAAAAGGTTTTCAAAGCATTGTAGTATATCCTTCCTCAGAAAAATGAATAAGCAAAAAATAAAAGAGCTCCATAAAGTATACTTTGTCTGATAGGTTTTTCAGGTTTTGCTCTGCCAGTAAATTCAAGCATGATCTGAATGGTAACAGCAAGTTTATGGACAATGAGTAATAGCATGACATAGCTAATTAATGCTATTTCAATCCAGACTGTTTAAACAATCAAGCCTAATCGTGCTAAACAGTGTGATGGTTTTATATGGACAGCAGTGAATGAGCAAATCCAATGGAGATTTAAAGCTAAAGCCCAACTAATTTATGCTTTATGGGTATAACAAACTCAACTCAGTACCTTCATTACTTGCATCTCCTGTTGGTTCTGCTGTCTTTCCTCAAAAAGAAAAAACATGTGCCGTACTATGCTTTGTTTGGGCAGTTTTTTTGTCACTGATTTAAAAAGAAAAAAATGCATGCCATCTATTATATAGAACAGCTCAGCTGCTGAACATGCATGGATGCTTCCTGGATATTTATGCTTCTGTTAGGCAGGTTCTTGAACCTGGGTAGGCACTTCCTAATCACCATGTGGCTAATCCCGATATGGTAGAGTACATAAAACCTCGTATTCTGATTAGCCTCTATAACATGATCAGAGCTCTGGGTATGCTGTAGCACCCCTATCAATTTCTTTAAATAAAGAAAAATCAAAATAATCAAAACTGATTGCCTGCAAGAAGTCCAGTTTAATTTTATTTACATCAAAACAAACAGCCAATCTTACTGTACTCCAAAGTTTCCTTGATAATGAGGAAAGGTGTGAAAGGAGAGAAAGACAGAACAAGGACACAGCTGAAAGGCAAAGAGCAGTCAAAAGCAATCTGCTTCTCCTCATCCCCTCTGCAAATTTATAATGTTATCCTTCCTCCCTGCCAAACCACACAAGCTTTATCACTACAGCAGCAGGTCACAAGTGTGAAGCTTCAAATATTGCCATTTCATTTCTTCCAATTTGGCTTTGAAAGCGCTTAAAAGATGTGTAATGGTCCTATCCAAACTCTCAGCACAGTTACAAGGGCTTACCCTCTTACCAGGCATTTCTTCACGCTCTTGCCAGGCAGAGCCTGGCTTCTCCATCACAAAACAAGGCAAGGGAAGTATAGACAACTAAATACAGAGGCCAACAAAATGAATAGCTAGGTTTTATTGGAAAAGTAGTTTTTGCTGAGTAAGCCTAAATTTCAGATCTGAAAGAGACATATCTATGTAATTTCACACCATATGTCAGTCTGTAGCATTACTATTAACAGATATACTATTAAAGTACACAAAACTCCTACAAAATGTTTTTATTACCTTGAGAGCTTTATTCAAGATTTAAAGAGACTTAGTACCTTTCTTTACATTACTTTCTTTTTAGTCAGTGAGCTTAAGCACAAGTCTAGTTATCTGTACATTTAATCTTCATTATATCAAGATAAAGCTGGTAGTAATTGTTGTTCCAATTAAACCACATTACAGAGCTCTGCAGGATTTCTCTTCTGCAGTATCCAGGTTGGCCAGCAATTTATGTCACTTTTGATACTTGGGTTCTTCCCCATAATGAGGTTTTTAAGTGTCCTACCTGACATTTACATCCCTAATGAGATTCCTACACCTCTGCTGGGGTCCATAATGACTAATATAATAGCTCAAGCTGTTTTACTCGATTGAAAAAAGTTTGAATTTACTTTTATATTATGGCCAAGTACAACAGCAGTTTGCAGTTCAAATATACTACACACACACGGCTATAAAGTGCTTCACAATTAAATACATTTAACTTGTCCATGGTAGAAAAACACTATTACAGTTGTTGACTCCATTGGCAGTTTTCTCCCAGGAGAACCACAAAAAGCTTCTCACCCCAGGTATCCTGGCCTTTCTCTCTACCCCACTTGGGTTTCTGTCTCTTCTGTTTGTTGCTCCTTTTACATTTGCCCCCCAAGTCCTGCTCCCAGCAATAAAATTTGGTTTACTGCAACTCAGGGGTTTGTGGAGGAACAGGAGATGGCAGGCAGGGAGAACAAAACAAGGCAAGAGCTGGAGGCTTGTTATGTGCAGCAATGGTGAGCCTGCACAAAAAGGACTGTTCCCTTTCCCCCCCTCCACCCTTTCTCTTCCCCCACCCATAGGCAAGCTGAAGCAAGTTGGGAGGACACACCACAGTGGCTGTACCAGCACTGCAGATGGGGCAGATTCCCCGTTTCCCCGCGTGCAGATGGGGCAGCAAGGGATGCTGCAGTGATAGGGGACTTTCAGTGACTCGGAGAGAAGTTGCTGCCCAGAGAAGGGGGATGCAGAGGTGCCCTAAGCTGCAACAGTGGGCAAGTGAGAGCTATCTCTGCTGGGACTTGGGAAACAAAGTTGGGTTTTATTTCGGAGGGGGTAGGGGTGGTAGGCAGAAAAGATCGGTAGTGGAGAAAAACCCAGGCTGGCTGCTACAGCTAGAGGAAGAGAGGCTTACAACAATGCAGAGGCACTTAGTGTGCACAGGTGGTGAGGTTAGAGGCACATCAAAAATATTTCAAAGGGAAAAAGTTGAGCCAGTCCAAAGATGGGTCTATCTCTGCTACTGCCTTTCAACATGTCAGAAAGTCCCTTCTTGTTTCAGGATGTCTGTGAGGAAGGTACTACTTAACCGTTCAGCCCAGGTGCTAAAAGACAGGGGAAATGCACTGTGTTTGCTGCCTAAGAGGTTTTTCGTTTGCTTGTTTTAAAGAGAGCCATTCAGTCTGAAAAGATACGATTACTCTTCTGGTTATTTTACAGGTGAATGGACAGGGCAGGGTTCAACATTATCTACACTGTTTGTTCACTTAATAGCATGGCGGGGGTTGAAAATTCTGATTTGATAACACTTTAGTGTTCATTTAGTCAGGAACAAGTGGTTTCAAAACACTGGAGATTCAGACTTCCCTAATTAACTGATTTTTCAATCATTATGCAAGAAGTATATTTTAACACCTTACCCCTTAACTGTAACAAAAATATAGTTAAAGTTACCTTGCATTTATTGCAGGGTAAAGATACTGAATAGCAATCATAGCGCTAAAGAAACCACTGAAATCCAGGATTCTTATCCACAGGTTGTATAACTGAGGAGAGTTTTCTTACAGTAGACCCTGAAATAAGCTTAGACAGAAGATGTACTGACGGGTTTAGCAGTCTGGGATTTTAGGTACACAAAACCTTTTTACCTGCTGATATCACTTGTGAGTATGTTCTGACATGTCTAAGAGACAAATACACATTAGCAAAGTAATCGTCACCCTGTGTTATAATTTCTCACCTCTAAGAAATTAATATGCATAATTTGTTTCTATTTACATGCAATATTGTAATGGCAAAACACCTTAAGCAAATGTAGTATATCTTCTGAGCACCAGTCAGGGGCTGGATGCTTTCTGTGATATTAAGCATCAATCCTTCACAAAGATAAAGTGGCAAATATTTTTCTCATGGTAGAATTGATTTTTGCAAATGGAGTTTGGTTCAAGTGGTCTAATAATCTTTGCTACTTTTTGCAGTTGCTCGATGCACAATCTCATCATTCAGTCATAGTTAATTGTGTGATAAAGTATTTCCCTCATCAGTGAAAAAGGAGAGCTAAGGAATGCCTTGTGTACCCAATATCAATAACAGTCACATGTTTAGCTGGCTAATAGGTTACACCTCCTAGCAAACCTAGCTGCAATAACTCCCTTACCTTTTAAAAATATGGCAAGTCTGCTTCAACTTCAGTTCCCAACTTCTTGTAATGTATAAGTTTTTGGATGCTTACACCTCAAAGTTAATTGTATAACTATTTATTAAAATGAGTTCTCTGTATGACAGCTTGCTGAGGATACCAAACACACAAGATTAACTTCTCTGATACAGGGAGAGAATCTTACCATTTCTGTACCTTATAAGATGTAGAATCACAGAATCATAGAATGGTTTGGGTTGGAAGGGACCTTGAAGATCATCTAGTTCCAACCCCCCTGCCATGGGCAGGGACACCTTCCACTAGACCAGGCTGCTCAAAGCCCCGTCCAACCTGGCCTTGAACACTGCCAGGGAGGGGGCAGCCACAGCTTCTCTGGGCAACCTGTGCCAGTGTCTCACCACCCTCACAGGAAAGAATTTCTTCCTTAGATCTAACCTAAATCTACCCTCTTTTAGTTTAAAACTGTTACCCCTCATCCTATCCCTACACTCCCTGATAAAGAGTCCCTCCCCACCTTTCCTGTAGCCCCTTTAAGTACTGGAAGGTCGCTCTAAGGTGTCCCCGGAGCCTTCTCCTCCAGGCTGAACAACCCCAACTCTCTCAGCCTGTCCTCACAGGGGAGGTGCTCCAGTCCGTGATCATCTTTGTGGCCTTCTCTGGACCCGCTCGAGCAGGTCCATGTCCTTATGTTGGGAGCCTGACAGCTGGACACAGAACTGTAGGTGGGGTCTCATGAGAGCAACAGTCACCTCCCTTGACCTGCTGGTCATGCTTCTTTTGGTGCAGTCCAGGATACAGTTGGCTTTCTGGGCTGCAAGCATACATTGCCAGGTCATGTTGAGCTTCTCATCAACCAACACCCCAAGTCCTTCTCCACAGGGCTGGTCTCAATCCACTCATCACCCAGCCTGTATTTGTGCTTGGGATTGCCCTGACCCATGTGCAGGACCTTGCACTTGGCCTTGTTGAACTTCATGAGGTTTGCATGGGCCCACCTCTCCAGCCTGTCCAGGTCCCTCTGGATGACATCCCTTCCCTCCAGTATGTCAGCCTCACCACACAGCTTGGGGTCGCTGGCAAACTTGTTGAGGGTGCACTCAGTCCCATTGTCCATGTTGCCAACAAAGGTGTTAAACAGTGCCAGTTCCTACACTGATCCCTGAGGAACATAACTCGTCACTGCTCTCCACTTGGACATTGAGCCGTTGACCACAACTCTTCAAGTAGTTTATAAGAAGATAAGAACAATTAAGAAATTCCCAGACTAATTTTTATTAAGAGGGATTCCTATTTCTGGAATGCTCTTTTCTGTTCCTCTAAATCATGGCAAAGATCTTGTTCATGCACAGATTTTGAAGAAAAAGTATTTGTCATATATAACAAAATGTAATGATTTTTTTTTTTTTTGCCAGGTTTTGGAAATCATTTAGCATTTGAGGCTGAAATGTTAAATAAGACATCTGCACAGAGTTCTATTGAATTATCTATTTGACTTTTGATTATCAAACATCACTTTTGCTATTTCTTTGTAAATTTTGTCTCTTGTGTTGTCACTTCAGTTCCTTCCCTCTCTTTTCTTGAGAAGTTTCAAGACTGTTTTAGAGCTTGGGGTATGACAAATGGTACTTGTGAGAATGAACTTTCTGCCAAAACTCATGGGATATCACTCCCACAAACTAGGAATTACTAAATTTTTAAAAATTATTTATCTATTTATTTTTGAGAGGACACTTACTGTTAACAGCTGATCTGTTTGCATGGCTGAAGAAGGTATGCAAACGACTAGTCTCAGTTAAAAATAGCTGTTATTGTCCTGTAAGTGCTGATTTCTCATTGCACACTGAACATGGATCTGAATTTGAGCTGCTTTGATGACAACACATATGCACAGTCAGCTATGTCTCATTGATTTTTGGGTGTTGGGTAGAATACACATCGGTTTTCCTAGAGACATTCCAAAAACGATTGATCCAGGCGCCATTTTTCACCAGATCACTAAGTGTTAATTCAATTTGATGGGCACAGCAGGCAATAATATATACTACAAGGAACTTACTTTCAGTACCGTACAAAGTACATCCTTTTCATCCATACATGTTGTTGATGCAGATCAAATGAATTTTCATATAAAACCTTTGCTGGTTGCCTTTCAGTAAATCAGCATGTTGTAGCAACATTATGCTTTTCCCATTGCTTCTTTTGTAGTTTTTCCATGAGACTCTAGAAAATATAACACCACAACTACCAACACCACAGGCAAGCTTTCTTTTACACATAGTACAGATTACTGTACTGAAAAAGCTCTTGATGAATTAATTTTAGGATAAAAGTCAAGTAGCATATTTAGCAAAGCAGAACATAAAAAAAATACATTGCTCTGTATGGCATCCAAAGTGCAGTACAGAAAGCTGCCCAGAGAGGGAATAAACTGGAATTGTTCCACTTTAGCTCTGTCTGAGGAAGTAAAAGGGGGAAATCAGAAAGCAATTAAATATTAGACAGCAATTAAATAAGGAGTGGTCCATACAAATTGACTGAACTCTTTCTCTGGATATTACTAAAATGGCAGTTAAAAAAAAAAAAAAGTGGAGCCTGCAATTGGTAACCTGCTTTAGAACAAACCCAACTGCAACAAGAAAGCTGCTATTTCAAACAGTAGTTTTTATTGACATGAAATTGCCATCATCTCCATAAGGCAAACTAAATACATCTAATAATGTGTTATCCTCTCAGTCCTTATAAAAAAACCAGTTTCCATAAATAGAATGTGAACAACCCAAGAAAAATCACAAAAGTGTAAGTCCTTGCCAGTCCTTGTCTTGATTTCTTTCTGTTTTCAGACGAAAAAGAAAAACTTTTGGGGACAAAACAAAAAAGAAGAGTTAGGAAATGGAACAAGTCATCGTCTTTGTGAGCCCCCATGCTAAAAAAAAGTGAAGTTATCATGGCTAAAGGGAAAAGTCAATTTCATGTTGGTCTAGGGATATGACCTTTGGAGTCTTAATCAGAATTAGGAAAAAGCTAAAGAAAGCATTTCCAGATAAATTCTTGTTGCTGTAATCTGGGAGAAGGGAAAGCTAAAACGGTACAGGGGATTTCGCAAGTGATGCGGTGCACATACAATTAATAGTTCATCATGGGTTGTTAAGGACGTGATTAAAGGACGGTCAATTTACTAAGGACTTAAGATGTTAATGGTGAAGAAAAAAAAAAGTGATTATATCCTCCCTTCCTCCTCTCTTCCCTTTTATTACACTAAGTGTACGCTTTCCACACATCTATGAACGCAAAATTACAGATTTTCCTTGTGAATTTAAATAAATACACTACCTGAGAAGAGACATGGAAAAATGTAGGTGGAAAAAAAATAAGGGGGGGTGTGTCTGTGTGTGTTGTAATGCAGTGGCTAAAGGAGATTTTTTAAGCCTTTCAGAAACGCGAAGCATTTTAAAAGGCTAAATTAATAGCCACTACACCCTTTGTGATGTTGATAATTGATAAGCTATAAGTGAGAGACAAAAATTCACTTTGTCCAAATGTGGTCAAGGCTGGCCATGCCTTACCTACACTGTTTCATATTCCATACACTTAAAATGTGAGTTAGGGTGCATTTTAATGTAGTATAGCTTTAATGATTTCTAGGTCATCATGAGACCAATGACCTTTTCTAAAGGGCAAAAATGGAAGCAGGGTCTTTCTAATGCAAGACTGTGAATTCTCCTCCTTGCATACTACAAGTCATGTCTGACAGTCCTCATTCTATCTACAGATCATTGGAATTTACACGAGCAGCATCAGGGCACTGTCTGTACTCCCAGTTGTTGTGTTTTGTTTTGTTTTGTTTTGTTTTGTTTTGTTTTGTTTGGTTTGGTTTGGTTTGGTTTGGTTTTAATATGAATTGTTACACCTTACTTCAATTTCCATTATAATTTGAGGGAGAAGGGACCAGAAGAAGGAAAAATGCATTTTATTATGAATAGGATAATGAGATCTTTGTAAATATTTCTGAGCATCAGAACCAGTAGGAATCTGTTTGAGCCAAACTAGAAACCACCCAATCTTCAGGGTTAAGGACTTCTACTAGGAACAACTTGTGAGATGTTAATTCCACAGAATATAAATCTGTAGAGGTAGATAGGCTGCAAACAGAGTAAGAGCTTTACTTAAAGAAGGCTCAGAATGGCTCAGAAGTTGATTCTTTTTTGTTTTCCTCTCCAGAAATGCAAGGAAGCTTTTAGACCACAAGGCTGATGTGGATCTGAGACATCTCCCGTGCAAAACTGTAGCATTAAGGGACTATCTCTGACATTGGAGCACTCCGAGGTAAGCCAGGCAGACCGAATTACAAGGCTGTCTCATCTAGAAGTAACTGAACTATGGGAAACAAAACACTGCTCACCTCTCTTTCTAGCCAAAGGCAAAGACAAGTTTTTATGCAAAAAAGACATGAAAATCCTTTGACTAGATTTGTAAAGCCCAACCAAAATCTGTTGTCATAGGAGTTAGATAAATATGTAACATTCATCTCATCTAAACACTGCTAATCTCAGTAACTTCAGGACAGAAGTAGTAGAGATCAAGGTAACCAGCTCAGTTGCACCACAGAGAAAGAATCTTTTCTGCACATATATTTCAACCATCTGTGAGCAAACTTGAATGTTCTTCCATGTTTAAAATTATGAAAATGAATTTTAGAAACACAACAGAAGGAAGATAAAGATTTCATCATGAGTAACAACGGCCTTTACTTTTACATTTACTGCAAGAAATATGAAAGCCATTCCTTGTTTGTAGCTGTCCCTACAGAGTCTGAAGGAAAGATAAAGTAAGTAGAATGTGAATTCTCTACATCTAGGTGCATTTTTAAGATACGTAATTATTAGATTTAACCTGTATAAAACTCAAATAAACCTCAGTCCTGGAAACAACTGGCTTCAGCTCGGGAAAGCATTCAGCCGTTGAAGCTAATTACAGTGGCCACAAAGACCTTTCTGTGAACAGATGCAGTCATCTCTCTGAAGTTCACCAAGCATTACACCTATTGCATCTCTGACACTTAAGGAAAAATATTAGCAATAGTGAGCTGACCTAAGGTCTAATCCTGCAAGCATGCATGTAGCTGACTCCATAACGTCCCTATGGGGATTACTGGGGACTTAATTCTCAGCTGTCCTATTAAAAACCCATAAGCCACCTAAAAGGGTCAGAGAGCATCTGGGGTTCTCCTTTAACTGCTATCATAAAATAAGCAGCTGAATCTACGAAGGATGGCCACCAGGAAAACAGTCTCTCTGGTGTTTTAAAAGTAAACCAGTCACCACTGCAAATTGTTTCTGAAGTCAGGCCATTAGCTGCATTTTGCCCGGGGTTTGCTGTGTCTGAGTTCAGCTGAAAACATCAGACAGTTCACGTAACAGATTGCAAAGTCATGGGTTTCCAGGGCTACTCTTGAGGACTATGGGCACCAGAAGAGCAAGTCATTCATTCCAGCATGCAGAGGACAAGCTGTGCAAGGCGTTTATAAGGAATATTTGAAGTTACACAGAATGTTATCTGAAGGAAGTTTATAAACTTTGTGCTTGTTACTCTGTCTCTGACCAAAATTTATGGCCAAATTACCCAGTGGACTTCAGCAGCACCATGAATGGGGTTCAGGTAAGTTCACTATAGAGATCAGCAAGAGTTTTCAGAGAAGCTGATCCATTCCCAGCAATCTGCTGAAACACTTTGATGTGGACCAAAGGATGGCTTGAGTGGGGGGAACTAAAACAACAAAGCACGCATTTTTGTTACAGTAAGAAAGATGTTCCTGGAGTCTACTTTAGTCCCCAGACCTAAACAGATTAAATATTAAGTATCGTATGCCAATCAGTACACTCAGAGCTATAAAACTAGAGTTACTTTATTAATGAAGACAGGATTACTGAATCCCTAAGTGAAGTGCAGGGATGGGGGCAGAGGTTAGAGCCATTTCTACCACCATGTGCTAATGTAGTCACATAGTCATGTGTACAGTTTAACACATTTCATCCCATGTCCTGAGAACAGTCCCACCATGAGGAAGTAAAGAAGCAATTGCTTTTGGACAAAGATCAGGAATAACTAGAGAAGAGCCAAAGAAATTAATCTGATGTCAAAAGCATTAAAACATTTACTGTAATATAAGAGTTCATTTCCACACCACAATAAATTCAGGTCAGTTGATCCTAAATCCATATTTCTTGACTTTATATCTCTCAAAATGAGACAACTCAGTCTTCCATTAAAGGCATTTTTTTCTTAAAATACAAGCATGTGATTTTGACAAAAGTTTTTACCTAGACACATTTTGAATATTTATGTTGATGAATTAATAACCAATATTTGAGGTAAATTAAGTTGAAGTTATTTTCTATGAAAACCAGAATTGTGTTTACATTTAGTGAATGAAATATCTTCTTCACTTCTATTGGATACTTTAGATAGTTATTTAGCAAATGTTACTTTCCCAAGCAGAGCCTGTTAAGCCGTACAGTATAGAAGCTTTTCCTTTTGAGTCCAACAATTAAATCTCAATCAAGTACTATATTAAAATAAATTTATTTTAAAAATAAAAATTAGAGGAGAAAAGTTTATTGAAGATGGGCTATTGTTAATGATGATGCCAGACCATTAATTTTTATTAACTTGGAGTATTTTGAATTTAACATAATAGAAACTTTCTTATTCAACTGTCATTGCTGAAGAGTCATTATTTAGCTTTTTTACTCTCCCATTTCAATTATATCTGCCCTGAAAGAGGAGAAGCAGCTAATAAATTTATTTTCTATTACTGTATTTGTAATCTGAAAATCTGCATTTCAGTATCCAAACTATTTACATGTCTTGAAAGAAAAAAAAACCAAAACAGACTTGTATTAGTTAAATAAATTTCAACATTAACTTAGTTTTGGCTTAATGTTCCTAAATCCCAATAGCTAAATCAAGTGTCCACAATAGGGGAAACTGGTACTGTATACAATTTTTTACTTCTCAATTAAATATTTATTTGATTTACAGTGTTCTGGAATATATTGGTAAGAAGAAAAATAGTGTTCACCAAGGAAAAGTTTTTTCCATGATTAGCCTTCCACCTAAAACCCCAGATCTTACTGTTTCTCCTGATTGTACGAATATCAATCAGAATCTAAGGGCTTAAATCTTTGAATTTCACAGGCACCTTCTTGAAAGCTTCTGCCAAAAGCTGAAGACCATTTACACCAACACTGGTGTAAATGTCACAAAATGTCACCACGAACTCCGACACAGCAATGCATGCTCTGACAAGCTTACTCTCATGTCATGGTCATCTCAGCAGCTTCAAGTGTACATAGGATTGCTTGAGCCTTCCAAGGCAGCATGTATCTGAGTCACAGAGGTTGCTACATGGAGACTTGAAAAGGTGAAGGCTCTAAAGCAGCCAAGCCTGCAGCATAGGGAAATTAATTCCTCCCTTAATATTTTAGTATTAAATATCTGAAATTGTAAAGCAATAAGAGGGGCAAACAATGTTTCTTTACTACCCTACTCTTGAAGTAATCAGCTCAGAGAAAAACCTTGTGAAAACTCAAAGCTGGCTTTAAATGTTCAGTTAGTTACCATGGAGGACTATCTGCCCAATTCTGAGCACCCTTTCCTGCATAAATTTTACTTTAAGATTTCATCATGATCTGCTGGTGGTTCAGCTAAGTAGTTTGGTTTTATTGTTGTCTTTTGGTTGTTTGGTTTTTTGGGTTTTTTTCTGGAGGGGGGAGGCATTGGGGTGGGCTTGTTTGGTTGATTGATTTTTTTTTTTAAAGTTTGAGTCACTAAATATTATAACACGCCAAATTCCTGTTTATCCATAGCATTCTGAGAAGTTTAAAGGCTATTACATAATAAAACTCATATCTCCTCCATTTAAAAATACAGAAGATTCCCATATACCTTAACCACTCTCTCAAGCAATACTAAACGAACCAAAAAAAAAAAAAGTCTGGAAAGCCACACTTACTAATTGTATGTGTCAGAAACAGTGCATCTTTCTTAGAATTACAAATTTGCAGTCTTTCACTCATAACTATGTGGTCTTATAATAGACCAGCTGCCCCAAAGCTGTACATGGTAGAATAACAATGAGGCATTACAAAGACCCAGTGTTTTTTAGCAGCATCCTATTAGAAGACAACAAAAGCCCCAAGTCTTGTATCATCTACTGAGTGCAAAGTTGCTCCAGAAGGGTAACGATCATCTCACTTAGCTTACGTGAAGCTCAGTAACTGAAATTCAAACTATAAACTAGCCTCTACTACATCATAACCTCTATAGATTAATATGGAAGCAGCATATTGAGTTGAACAATTGAATTGGGTTGAAAAGCTAACTACACAGTTGCTTTACATCATTGACATCTCATCCTCCCATGCCCAAACACTGTTTCTGCCAGAACATTTCGGTCTTCAGGTCTTCCCCATATGAGCAACAGAAGCTAACATGATATCTCATCTCTTCTGAAAGATTTGTTAAGGAAGCTTTTTTTTATTTAAGTTTGTGAAAACTAACACCCAGGGCAATATTTGGTTATGTTATCATCATTATTTCTTTATGTTGTTTTAGACAGTATTTTCTATAGCATGTAGACTAAACTGGCAGCATAAGAAATGTTTCTCTCGTGGAAAAACCCCAGCCAACACTGCAAGCTGCTATGGGGCCAAAGAACAGCTCCAAGCAGTTTCCCTTATTGGAAAAGATTTTTTGACATCAAAGTTTTAGTATGAAATTCATGATAACATTTCCTCAATTATTTAATAGATTCAAAGGACTTCCTTCAAAAAAGTAATCTGCAGAACGCTTGATTTGTTTTTTTTTTTCTTCCTATCAATCACAGGTAAAATAATTGTACAGCTTCTACCACAGTATAACATTTATATTTGCATTATGCTAGTTATCATCCACTAAAATCTCTGCTATGGAAATATCAGGGTACAATTATGATAGTTATCTTTGTGCTATAACCCAGACATGCACTTAAGCAGATGTTCAATTTCATGCTTATTAGTAGTCTCATTGAAGCAATGATAGTGAATTCTATTATCTGTCTACTTTGTTTTCTTATTCTTTCTAGTTCCTTCTGTATTTTAGAATTCAGGACAAAATAAGCATATTTCTGAAATATGCTTTCAAAGAGATGTCTTTCACTATACCATGCTGTCTATGTTATAAATTTAAGTATTACTTTCTTCACTAGACTTACTGTGTATACTGATGCTTTTCCTGCAGCGTTCTTCTTGATACCATATTGCCAACTGATACAATATCAGACTAGCATCCACATTTTAATGCGTGCATTTTGGCTACAGAATGCATGCAACACCAAAGGTTATATCACAAAAGCTATGTATATCATCCTTGTTATAGATAGGTGGACACAACCATTGCTCCAGGTGAAAACAGAATTTATTTCTAATGTGAAAAGCTACTTCCCTACTGAAATAAGATCATCTCTGAAAAGAAGAGCATAAATGCTGTATTGTTACAAGCTAGCAGCACCCACGGATACCCTCCAAATGGCTCCACAGAGAGACTAAGCTTCCTGCAGGAGCATCTGGATTGCTGCCGAATGGCCATCTGTGTTTTACCGTGAAGAGGATTATAAAACTATTTGCCAGATAGAACCTTATGTGAATTTTTTTCCCTTGCCCCCAAAAGTAAGCTAATTCTTGAGAACAGTATCTGGAAAATGGGCCTATAATAATGGGACCTGGAATTCAGGCATTTCTCAGTATTTAAACAAATGTGCACGAACAAACTTTCTGCACTGTTCTTGATATTTTAATTGTTTCTTGTCCATTCCTTCCTTCTCTCCCCTCACTTGCATATGGAAATCACGTCTTTTGCTTGCAAGTTTTTCCAGTGCCCCTTTCTCCATTATTTACTCAAAAATAAAGCAGTCCCTAATTATCTGGATCCATTACAGTAAACAATTTTTGAGAGGAAAAAAGCCTTTATAGCTCTGTTTAAGTAATTGGAGTGTGACAGCACATCACACTGCAAGAGATGTTCCTCTCAGAAGATTAGGTACTTAATCTGTAATTGGGCTTGATATAATAGGAAGACTGACAGAGACTCAAGTAAGAGCCAGGACAAAATATCAGCTGACAACTGAAAAAAACAGAGTATCTCAGAAGATGTGCTGATCATATAGGATCAAATTATAATGGACTAGACATCTACCTAAAAAGAGAGTAAAAAGAAGCATTTTCTTTACCTTAGAGTCCAGACTTGAGGGCAGAGGGAAGAAAGGGAGAGGGGCAGCCTCCCTTGAAGAAAGAAACTGTAACTTTTTGTTTTCACAATACCTTGTTTTGGTAATAACAAAGATTGTATGAAAGAAAAAAAGCGCAAATACAAAGCAACAAAAAAAAAGGTTTTTTTTCTGAGAAAGAGGCTATGATCTAGAAGAGACAAGTATCACCTGCAATTCAGAACACTGCTGAAAAATACACATAGCTATCTCAAATACATTTGTAAAATTTAAAATGAGGTTGATGAAAAAAAAAAAAAAAGGAAGAAAAAATCTCAGCCTTGTTAAAGTCTGAGCTTCCTACTAGTTTATTCATCTGTAATAAAATAAATAAAATAATCCATTTGGATTAAGGCTACTTTGATAAATTGTGCTATTGCGGTAGATCTGGAATATATTGCGTCAGAACCAGGTTTGAATAAGGACAGACTTTGGCACAGAGGAATGCCACTGAGTCCTGCATCACATGAGGAAATTCTGCAGCCTTCCCAGATGCATGCTCACAGAGGCAGAGCTCAGATGGGAAACGTTCTGTCAAAAGGAGTGTGAAGAGATGACATCTTGCCTTGGTAAGCAGTAGATGAGCACTTCCTGTAAGTGTTTCCAGATAATCCTGAACCAAGCTACTGCAAATTAGTTCATCCTAAACAGAAAAGGGATCAGAAGTAGGCTTCATTGACCTTGACTTGAAAAGGGAAGACTAAGATGTTACCCAGGCTGTGAATTCAACTGGATCAAGTAGTTGAGGTACAAGAACCTCCAAGGAGGATTGGATTCTGTTTAGGGAAAGCTGTTACAATTACAAGGAATCTGTAAAGCAGGCAAGGACTGAGGAAGGAAAGGGTATGGAAAAAATGGCAAAGGGGAGAAGCTTTATAGAAAGAAATATATAGAAAGAAATATATAGAAAGAATGCAACAAATCAACTGAATACTGGGAACAAACTGAGCACCTACACAGAATGGAAGAAAACAAGCTCACTGACAGACAAAGCTGTCTTGGAGATCAAAACGTGTAACAATAAAGCAATAACAGCCAGAACCAGTGCCAGATTTTGCAAAGTATAAGTATCAAGAGGAAACAGAGCAACAGAGATGCAACCTAGTAGCAGCATTGCTTGATGTGAGCCAGAGGGATTGGAAAATATCTAGTCCAGGAGACTGGACAAAGCTGCATACAAAATCATATGCACAGTAGCAAAGACGTTTAAGTAATGTATTACAATGCATAGAGTGCCCTGTAATTAGAAATCTGCAAAAGCAGTAACTTTGGCAAGAAAGGAAATGCTTTCCACGACTGCAGTTTTAATAATACATAAAACTCTGGCTCGAGCTCTAAAGGAAAAATGGTAAAGTACAGTCAAATTTACAAGAAGCAGATTCATCCAAACTGACCCAGTATACTTTCTCTCATAACATACTTGGCTTCCTAGGAGAAATAGAGAACAAATGGATCCTTTATTGGGATTTACTAAAGCATCTTGTCTTATTGCCAGATGAACGTTACTGGTTAAGATCAAGAGAAGAACAAGAAGAGGATTTTTGCCCTCCATAACGTTAAAGGGAAGAACTACTGTCTGGAGAGAGCTTAGCGCCACAGTTCCTCACAGAACAATCTGGGGACAAATTTTGCTGAGATCGTTAAAAACATGTTAACCAAGAGCAAGCCATCGTGTCAACATTTGGAAATGCTGTCTACAGGGGACCTACGGGAAGCACTGGATGATCTTAAGGAAGAGAATAAAAGAAACTGCATAAAATGAAGTGAAAGGTTATGCCTTTGGGGACCAACAAATTTGGTCATCAGTACAAAACAATGAAGACAAGCCTGTGCACACTACTCAATCACAGGACATTATGAACCACGAGCGTGACGTGTCTGAGAAGGAATTGAATGCAATCTTAGGATCCATTGAGAGATAAATCATGGCCAGCCATGCACAAGAAGGGGAAAAGCTGAAGGAAAAGGCTACGGCAATTTTATGTGAAGAGGTGAAATGAGCTGGTTTGTTCAGCTTTGTGAAAAGCTGACAGGGGATGTGACTGCTCTCTATAAATAGAATAAGAGTAAAATAAGGAGCTTAAAGCCAGGGTGTAAAAGGACAATGTTAACATAAGAACAAAGGATGTAATGAGTAAATTCAAAACAGAAATTAAACGAAGGTATAAAACCATTAGGTAATGAGGTTTGAACAGCTTTCCAAGGAGGCAAAATCAGATCTGTTTCTAAAGCATCCTTTTTAAATGCAATTAAAAAATAAATTGATGTTTACTGGACTTTAATCTGCTTCCTCAGGCTTTTTTTTTTTTTTTTTTTTTTTTTTTTTTCTGCTGGGGTACAAAATAGGATACGGACTATAAGTAATTTAATTTCTGGTTTTTTGCTTGTTTTGGAGAGTCCAACTGATTATTTCAGTGTTGGACAGGCTTTGAGTATTTTGGGGTTTTATCTTAACCCCAGCTACATGCATTTTGGATTAAACGTTTTGATTTTATCTCTGTCAGTTCCAAAGTACACACAGAGAAATCTATCATACACAGTACAAATTGCATGAAGCAATTGTACAGCTTAAAGCATCTCTAATAACGGCCATGGAGAGGTTATAAGGAATTCTAGCTCTCCAGAAATATATGAAGTATACAAGTACGGAGTTTTTACTCTTTCCTCAACATACTGCAAAAGTCTTATGGACTTACTGCATCCATGTTTTACTCCTTCAGATCCCAAGGCCTTGGAGTACACCTGATCCCCCTCTGTGCTAATCACTGAAAGCCAGATCTGCTAGCTCTGGTTTTTTTTCTCCGCGTTTATATAATATTTGATTTTTTCTTCTGGTTCCACAGAACACCAACATTGGTGCCACAGAACTAAGAATTCCTAACTAATAATTTAGGGGGGAAAAATGAGAAATGCTGGTTTCCATGCATATATTCCACAATTATTTTTCTTTAAAACCAGCTTTTAACCATCAACCATGTAGAACATGTTTCTATATAGTGTGAA
The DNA here is from genome assembly GCF_047716275.1 of Strix uralensis. Taxonomy (NCBI): domain Eukaryota; kingdom Metazoa; phylum Chordata; class Aves; order Strigiformes; family Strigidae; genus Strix; species Strix uralensis. The sequence continues at coordinate 15,548,887 of NC_133973.1, read as the reverse complement.
GGAAATGACATAAAGGATTATTGGTTACTTTGCAAGCTATGTACCGCGTAACCTCTTTTGCCGTTCTTACTCAATATCAATCTCATCTTTGAGATAGAGAATTGAGAGCAACATTTTAATAATGTAGACCAGTTCTGCATTCCACAAAGGGTTTTTTGTTGATATTGTAGTAATAGAAGGCCTCAGGTCAGTGGAATCTGAATTAATTGTTTCTGCAGATAGTCCTAATATATTTTATGCAGTGCATTCAGCATGCAGAGAGCATGTATGAACTTTTCAGAAAGCCTTTCATATTCAAATCAGGTAAACATCAAGCTATATACATTCATGAATACAGCAGTAATTACCATGCTCTGAGGACATGTTGAAATGACATTATCACTTGTCAGCAGGATACCACTGGCTGCTGTCATTGACAATTTACATTTAGCATCAATGTTAAATACTCTGCTTATTAGTTTGTTAATGACCTGAAAAAAATCAATGATTTAAAATACTTTAGGATATAGAATGTTACCTTATAACTTCAGTGGATAGCCAAGACTGTCATCAGAAAGCAGTGTGTATAAAATAACGTATTAATACAAAATTAAGGATCCATTATTAGGAATAGATTGCACTCACAATAGGAAAATGAGATGATGATCATAAAAACAGATAAACATAATGGTATAACACTAGTTAATCAAAGAATATTGGAATATGAGAATCAGCACAGTCAGTCCCATTCCTTTACTAATACAAGACTTCCAATAGACAAGAAAATGTTTTACATAACCCTGAATAGTTCCTTAATTTGTTTTATTATCCACAATTGTTCTTGTCTGAGGTGGCAGGTCTCCCTCTTCCATGGCAGACAAATCTAGAAAAACAATATTGATATTGAAGAGTTTAATAAAACAATTTCATGAAAACATTCTGAAAGGTGATGGTTGTTTGGGATCTTTTTCCAATTTAATGATAAATAAAATTGTTTGGCCTTCTCCAGTGAAACAAAAACCTAGTAGCATCTGAATCCATTGATTTTAAACCTCTTCCGGTTTTAAGGAATACTACCAGATATGAAAGCAGCATTTCCAGTGTGTCCTGCACCTGGTTACTTTGCACAGGATTGACTCACACAAGTGCAACAATAGGTTTTCCACACGTATTTTGCCCTGACTCCATCTGCCTTAACACACAGTAAATACTATCTCAGGCACCAAACCTGACTATAACTATTTTTCTTTCTAAGTTCACCCAATTTCAATAAATTCTTCATAAATTCCTCTTCAGTAATTTTCCTTGAGGATTTTGAAAAGCACATAACATTTCTGCTCAAAGAGAGATTATTAGAGATTTTAGAATCTTAATACAGATGAGTTATATCTGAGCTGCTACAGGAACAGCAGGGGAAAAAAAAATAAAGATATTTGCAGAACTTTCTCTTCACTTTTCAAAACAGTATGAAACTGGTATTGAAGGTAAACCAAATTTGAAAAATTCACCAAAAAACCCCCATTTTCTCATCCATGCAACACAGAGACCTTCCTTTCAGAACCACCCTACAGATATGGGTAGAGTTTAGAACTAAGAATACATCTAGAGTAGATCTAGGGAACAGTAAGGTTTTTCTATTAGCAGCATTCAAACTATACACTGTGGAAAAAAGATGCTACAACTTGTAGTGTTAATAAGTTGTCTGTGGGAGGAAAAAAACCTTGCAGAATTTATCTTCTGTAGACTTTGATGTGGCTATCACAGGGACAGGTTTAACTTCAGACAAATGGTGTAACTCTGTGACTAGCAGCAGTCTCTCCAGTGGGTAAATCACGAGCAGTCACCATTCAAAACTAACGTGTATTTTTTGTATGCATGGCCTGCTACTTTGAAAGTGTGTCTGCTGTGTGCACGTATAGCAAGATAGGTGATAAAAAGAAGAAAGCAAATACTATGGATATAAGATTCCCTACACATGTTTATTCTGGCTGACATTAGGGATTTCCAAAGAGAACAACCTGGAAATGTTAATAATGTTTTGCAATAAATGCTTTGCACCAAGTTTCCCCAAGGTATTGTTAACCCTTAGATCTGCCACAAAAGTCAGGATTCACATAATAAATCAGATTCATCCTGTTTTCACCTACCTCCAGAAAGAAGGAAAAGTAAACAGAAGGCTTTGCTTTACAGTATGACTTCACATGTGGACAAAATTATAAACTATGAACACTGACCTTAATCGCAGGAATCCCCTTCACAGGATAGACAGCCAGGTATTCGATTTTATTACCCTTTACAGAATAGGTTACCAGCTACTCAATTTTTTGTCATAGTCTTCAAAATCTCAACCTGAAATAAGGAGTTTGAGGTTGATTTATGACAGTTAAAGATATATATCTTATCACATCATCACTTGGGCACTGTATTGCCTGCCTTAATGCTTAAGGCTGATCCACATACAGGAACTATATTTTTCATACAAGCTGCAGTGAAGGCTCTTAAAGAAAATTAACATTGGTACACTCCCTGTGGCACTAATTTGCAGAAAAACTGCTGTTTATTTCAGTATAATGTTGATGCCCCTGTTTTCCAATTTGTGTCATCTTACTGCAGTGAACTGATCCTCTCTATAGCAAAAGGCAAATCCCATGAGGTTTTGATTTCTTGTGCTTTACAGGAATGTAAAAAAGAATAACTTTTAACAAAGTTTAATAATGTCATGAGGACATGAAGAATTTTAACGTGGGGAAGCAACAGCTAAGGAAGAATGTACTTTAGTCTTCCACTACCCAAAGAGAGATTAAGGGAAGACATAACCAGGGTCTTATCAACGGTATACAGTGCAGAGGACAAAAGGTAGAAGGCAAGTCACAAGCTGCAGCTGAGTATGTTCTGACTGGACAGAATGAAAAAGCACCTCACTGAGAGAGCTCAGATACTGAAACAGGTGCCCAGGCCATAAAACATTGGCAGTTTTTGCACCTTATCAGTTCTGTGTTGCAGGATATAAATAGGCATATATTTAGCTTCTTTTTGCACATATATGAGGTTTATTCTTTTTTCCAAAGTCCGTTTTTCTCCCACTGTATTTTCTTCCTGATTGGCACTGGGGAATATTGGTATTTGGATCCTGAGTGACTGATCCAAATTTTCTGTCTTTTACCCAACGTCTAAAGCTTTCTGTTGAAGTATTTTGCTGTGCTAGTAGGTTATGCATTTGAAGAACGAACCTTTTAGTCTGTGCTAATGGAAGGACTAACATTATTAAGAGCTGAAGAGTGGGCATACTAGCTCACATCAAATGCCCATCTTGCCCAGCATCTCATCTCCAACATTGACCCATGGGAGATCTCAGGAAGAGTTAAAGAACAAAACAAGCACACAGCATGAAGAACAAAGAAAGCATACAGCTTATATTCCAAAATGCTTTCCAAACTTCCAATAAGCTGTGTCTCAGATCTTTTCAGCCAAAGCGAGTGCCTTTATATTTGGGTATATTTTTCTTCCATGAAAATGGAATTCGTCATGTCATTAGACAGCACTCTTACACAGATTGGGCTGCATAAACATATTAACTCTAGATTTCTTGGTTGCTTTTTGGGGGGGGTTGCGTGTTTTTTCCTCTATTAAAGTTTTCCTAACTTCAGCATTTGGGTTTTTGCACACCTTCTTTACGTTCACACACCATGGAAAGCATTATTGGAGTACTATACAAAGCCATAAAGCAGCGCAGAATAAGAAGCTCTTTCAGGAAGGATGAAATGTTTTCAAATGCAGAGTGAGTTCTAATGAATACATCGTGATTTTTCTGGGAAGAATATAACACTACAAGTAAAAGAACATACCCTTTCTCATTACTGGATTTTGGCTCTTCTGCACCACTGCCTTTCCTCTGTACTCCTAACTGTCTATCCTACTGGATAAAGCTGGCACAACCCTGCTGTGCTGAGAACGTTGGTGGTAGCTCAGAGGAAATTTCAGTCAAAGGCCCAAGCCTCTATTAGTGTATGGATATGAATATACAAAGCAATGAAAAATATGTAGCCACAAGGTGAGCTACCTAACTTTAGGCTATGGAAGCATCCTCAGGTATTTTTTTCACAAGAATGTCTTCCTTCCTCAGTCCTTCCCACATCTCTTCTAATGATCCAGACCCTGATTTGGATAGGGGTTGTCTTTTAGAGCCCTGTATTATATGCAACATACTGGTGACAAACAGATTAATAAATGAGGTGACTGTGAATTTCCTGATGAAAACAGAAAGATCTGCTCCTCAGAACTCAAAATTATTCACAATTACTGAGTAACTGCAACAAAACTTTCACTGGGAAGAGTTTCAGAACAAACTCGGGCAGCGCAGGAGCTTGAATCCTGGCCCTTTACAAGCCTAGTGAGTAACCCAAGTTTGGCACGCTAATCACTTTGAAGGAGTTAGCATAGACAGTTAAAGCAGAAAACCAAGTTTTATTTGCACTTTTGACAATTTTCTTAAACCTTTGAAATGAAGTCAGGCAAACTCTGATTTAAATAGGAAACATTAGTATCAGTGCCTTCAGTGGAATTTACACAGTTAACAGGCAAGACTGATATTTGATCCGGTATCATTTAAGATGCCATACTTTTCAAGAAAGTAAGAATGGGAAAAATAAAACCCCAACCCCACAACCCAAACAAGGACTTACATCAGATTCTGTAGTATCAGTGCATTTTACACAATACCACAGAATTGTACACATAGACTTTTTAGCTAAAAATTCCTCAAACTTAAGCTTTATGCAGGTCATCATGATGTAATCTCTATTAGCCATCTCAGATGTGGGAGGAAAGTGGCAGGTGAAGCTTAAAACAACATTAAATTTTTTGTTGCTTTTTTTTTTTTTTTTAACTAAGAAAACTATACACAAGCACCACAAAATTTTGTAGGTAGGTGACATTTCAAATTCAAAGAAACCAAATATCAGAAAAAAGTATCTTGAAAGACTCAGCTCATCTGCTATTAATAAAATGCCATCTGCCATTTTATGGTGCATACATAAACAGTAACAGATAGATGCCAAGGTAATTTAGAATTTCTAACTGCAGCTAGGCCAGAGCTAATTTCATTCAAGGGATAAATGAGGAAGTCTCCCTTTGCCAACTGACAAATGTAATGATTCATGATTAATGAAATCTTTTCTCCTCCACAGGCCTTTCCTTTAAACATGTTTCATTGTTATCAATGGAGTGAGGGAAACTGTACTTTCAGAAATGAGCACAGCAGAGAAAACAATCCACCCTTGGATGAATTGGATCCAATTCTTATTGAAAATCAGCGTAAGTAGTGATTAGAGAACCAGTAGCTGCCTCTACAGAATTCTAGCACCATGTATTTTTCCAAATATAGTTGGTAAAGCTAACTCTGAAAGGAGCAAGTTGAAAATTAATTTTGTTTCTGTGGTAGCAACTTTTTTCTCCATGGAAAATTTTGTCCAAATGGAGAGCTTCAAGGGAAAAAGAAAATATTTTAGCCTTGTTTTCTATGAATTCTATCTTTATTTCATTTTCCTAAATCAAAATAATAAAGCAGCAATAAACAATTCTGAAGACTCAAAGTATTTCTTTCTTTCAACTCTCAATTTGTTTCTGTTGGATTGACAATATCTATCCCATCTTTCGCCTCCTAAGCAGGTTAACTAAGCAAATTATTTAGGTGTTTTTGGTTGATTGGGGGTTTTTAGAGATATGTGTCCAATCTGTATTTAAAGCCTCCAAAGTGAAGGTTCTGTCTGTATCTAAACAACTTTCAGGACTTACAATATTTACCATTTGAATTTGCCTCTATCCAGTCAAATCACGGTAAGAGAGATTCAGTGGGAGATTTCAGTCTCTTTCAGCATGTATGTCATGGTGGAAACAGATCATCAATACTTGTGGCTTAAGGAAGACTCTCATCCTCAGATCCACTCCTCTATTCTGTTCTCTTTCTTTATCTTTTTCAGAATTGAGAATTATTTTTCCCACAACAATGCTCTCTTTTCACCCAAGCTGATTTCCACTTTACAGTTCTCACTCGTTCTCCCTAGTTGGAGATTTAATTTTCCCCATCTCATATCAAGAGTAGTCAATGACATATTCAAAGAACTTGCCTCTAGTTCACAGTGAATTTTCAAGACAGTTCAATGGTAAAGCTAATGTAATTTCTTTTGAGGTCAAGGGAAATTTATCAAGTCCAGCAGGTGCCTGTTAGATGTTGAACTAACTTACCACCTCTCCTTTGATATGTTACCCCCAAGAATTTAGACTCTAAGATTGGCAGAACTATGTTATGCTTCAACTTGAATGCAACTAACTTGACAATATGTGCCATGACAGAGTGAAAAGTAACAGGTTTGTCACTCTGAACATGTAAAAACCAGTGCTCTACTATTTTAAGTCAGAAGAAAGCATAACAAACAGGTAAAAGTGATATTCATTAAAGATGCCTATCACCCTTTTTAATTAACTTTTAGCAGCCATCATAGTAACACATTTTAGCCAACATCACATTGTTGACTTGAAGCCAAAATTAGAAGACAAGTGTAAGACTTGCTTGATTTTATAGAGAAGCTACACAAGCAGATAAAGTCAAATCTTGCCCACAGATTATATTGATCCCTCAAAACCAGCCTTTCCTCCCTTTAGGATGACTGCACATAAGCAGTGGGTTAGACTCTTGCCCACCTTGTCTTTCTCACATTGCAGAGGGATTTGGTCTTCCATAGATCATAATCTCTAATAGAATGGGAAAATAGATATGGTCACACATAAGTAGATGATGTTTAAATAAAGGAAGAAGAATAGGTGTTAATGAACTGGGACAACAAACTGATTAAAAACAGGACTAGTATTTGTAAGAACCTGTATGACTAGAGATCGATATGGTATGTACAAACACTTGACTATTGAAAGATTATGCTCTAAATAAAACTGGATAGTATTCACCTAACTTGCAGTGTGTTGCAAGACCAACAGCCGGAGATAAACCTAAGTCTGAAAATGGAGAGGTGGCTATCAGACACTCAAAAAGCTGGAAAGAAAAGAGAAATTGAGTCCTTGTGAAGTCTTGTACCTGCTGGAAAAATGACATTACACAGAATATCATTTAGTTTAAGCTTTTGGGTTACTGGGCCAAGATTTGAACTTGCAAAGATGGTTCAAATTTTGCTGCCAAAACACCAAAGCTTTTGAATAAGCAATCTGGATGCTAGCTAGCACATGAACTCAAACAGCAAAATTAGGCATAACAGATGGAACATTACAAGGGATACTAAAAGATTTTCGTCACAAGGGAGATCAGATACATCAAAAAGTGTATCAATGATAAAGAAATCACTTCAAGCTTACTATAAATGTTTATTTTTTGCAATTCTTACATGATTAAAAGCAGACTTGTGCTGCACTCCAAATGTAAAATTGCTATTGACCCGATTGTGATTTTTTTTCTCAAGGAACATAAATCTTAAAGTGAAAAGATTATACACAGATATGCCCAATAAACATTAGAGATACTTGCATGTCAAGTTCATTTTCCACGTGTCTGTAATCCTCTATTCCAGACCACACGGCCAGAACAGCAAGAGAAATCAGGTCAACAACCAGTACATGTCCCCTGCAAGGATATTTTGGGCTTTAGTGTAATGTATCTTTTCATCATCATCTTAAGAAATAAGTAAATTGACATTGATCCTGTATTATGAAAAATCCTCGTGAAAGTTCAGTTGTTAGGTTTGAATACTCTAAGTTTCAGTATGTACATTGGAAAAGACATACAGTAAATGTCTTCTTATTCAAACTTCGCACGAGCACTTCATGATACCTACTTCTATAATCAGATTAAGAGGTCTATAAACACTGTTTGCTTCATAATCTAACTTTAATGGCTTCTTTAGATTAAGTAGAAACTCAAAAGCCAGAAGAATTAAAACCAAGAGTTCTACACTCCAGTAAGCTGAAACCTAATTACACTGAGAGATGACGCAAATTTTAATCTTCAAGATTATGTCTGAAACTAGTAGTAGTTATAGGACAACTATATTTGTTAAGACCAAATTCACATGTCCATCACACAAAAAAATAAAAGCAATGCAAACACAACCTACATTTCAGAAAAGCAAGAAATGCTCCATTTCCCTCTATTTGGCCTATTTATGAGAGTCTGGATGTTTAAGGATAAACTTGTACACCTTGTAAACCATCTTGTGCACAGAACATCAAATGTATACGACCAACTAAAATAAATGAAGAATTAATATAGACAGTGAAGCATGTAGCTCTATAAACTTCTTTTTGGAAAAACATGACAGTACCTTTGTAATTAAAACTGCGTCCCAACCCTGGTGGTCTGGTTTTATAAAGCTATCATCAATTGCCAGGAGACAGAAGTAAATTAAGCAACTCTCCAGATATGTCCATCTGCAAAGATTCAGTATTATCATCTATTTCTTCTGAGTAACTATACAGCTAATTGGGGTGGTGACCCATATGAAAATACAACAGACTAAAAGCAATATGAAGAAACATGGAACATACTGTTAATTCATTAACAATCACTCATAGCTGAAAATATACCATCTGAATGGCAGGTATTTACTTTAAATTAAAACATGGAGCTTCAGTGCCACTAAAAAAGAATAGTCTTATTCCATATTCAAAATAATAACATTTCAATATCAAGGCATAGGAGCTACTCGGAAGAGCTTAATTGCTGGAATTGTTCCAACACAGCTGTTCATTTCAAGGAGTCTTGAAACTATTAACACTTATCTAAACAGGAAAACACCATGAAATAAAACTTTATTTACAAACTCACACTGCTGCAAAACTGAACCCTCCTTAAACTTTCGGGTTTTGGCACGATTTCTCTTGAATATTTGGCAGAGCTTGTAACAGTAATGTGCAGCTCTACAATTGTTGTTTCTCCCCATTTCAGCAAAAAGAACCCAGAACTTCAAAGGGATTGCAAACGGTCTCCAAACCTCTGCCTGCAAGATACCTAAAGGGAATAAGTCTCCTACCCAAGTCTTTGTCATCCCAGTTAAAATATATTCATGGAAATCCTGACTAGGATTCAAACAGGACCAAGGCCACAGAAAATTAAGGTATAGATATTCATCTTGAAACACTTTAAAACTTAGTTGGGATGCGGCTATTTATTTAACCCCGTGCAGGTTTCTTGCCAACCTTAGCACAAGTATGCCAGAAATATGGCTGAAATTGAGTTATTCAGAGGAGACAGTAGGCAAACCCAAGAGGCCCAGGAAATCAGAACAGATTTATCCTCTTATTTACGCTGAGGTAACATAGAAAATCAGATCCAAGAGGTGGCTTCAATAGCCACACAGCCTCCCTTCCCCCAGATTTTAATTTCTGAAGGCAGAGAACAAACATGTCATCCTTCTTTCTGTCTGTTTCATTCTCATGCAAATGGCATGGAGTGCTTTCCTCCTAATTACCCACCTTCTCGCCAAAGCTGTCAAAAAAAAAAAAAAGCTAACTTTTTGGATTTATTTTATTAAACTTTTAATATTCAAATTTATGGGAGTCTTCAAGCCTAAATCCTCATTAGAGCTTATCAAATAATTAATGCTCCAGAAATTAACTAGCTGTAACAACATGCACACCCCTCATCCAATTAAGCAGATGGATAATCCAGAGTGAAAAAAAACAAAAACCAGCTAGAACCCCCTTGCTGTATCCATGAAAGAAGAGTATAAGAATATAACATACAAAGCACCTTTAAGATTCAAATCAAAGCCCAAGAGACTATCCACTAAAGTGCCTAGCATATGAGGGAAAACAGGTGATATTCTCACTTTCAGTGAAGCATCACATGAAGCTTTACAAAGTTGTTATCCCTTGAAAAAACAGTTTAAAATATTCCTCCTCTCCTTTTTTCTATATTGCTTTTTAGAAATATATGGGTCAACAGTTCAAAACAAGACATCCAAACATATCTGATAACTTAAAATTCCTTTTGGAAAACATAACTATGCCTAACTAACAAACCTCGTTCAAATTCCCCACTAAATCAAAATTATATATTTTGAAAATGAAATTTACCTTCAAGACCATGAAAATCTGAAGTGAATAGATAGCCAGTAAGTCTTGGAAGCAGTAACTGAGGTAGGAACAACCGAACTTGGTTTGTCAAGCTTCCTTTCTACTTCCAAATGGTTTGAAGGCTCAGAACTGGGAGATTCATCTTGCATTAGAGTTCCCTAGGACTGCAAAGTCCCTGCTGCCTGCCAAGAAAGCCACATGTTGTGGAGGTCCTGTTCTAGGGATGGCCAAATGGTAGAAAGCAAAAAAGACTAGTGGAATTTTTGTCTGGGAAGATGGTGTTGGAAGTTCACCCCAAGATGTTCAGACTCTGAAAGGTCAGGCTACTCATCAAGCAAGCTCTCAGAAGTTATGTTGGCTGGAGCAAAAACAAATGGTATTTCTCTACAACACAATTTAGACAAAAACACGCATTAAAAAAATTCCTCATGGTTCCACCAGTGTCCCTCTTCTAGTTGAGGCCTCCCTTTTATACATATAAACAGCTCATGAAGTGATCACAGTCTAGTCTAAGCCCAAAAGAAAGACCAAACAGAATGTGGATTTTGGCTGTCTTCCACCTAGTCAGTGACAAGAAAAGACGAAGCAGAAAATCTTACTATTCTGGCAAGGAGAAATTTCTTTTTTACTATTAAATATTTTTAGCTGATTTTCCAAGGGAAAAATCTAAAAAAATTGAACAAGTGCATATAAAATTAGATTACCTGGAGACAGCTTTAATTTGTATAAAACTGTAAGAAGTTTTTATGTGACTGTTTAATCTTTTAACAGCTGCTTCTTTAAGTACTCATTTGCACTAAATATATCACATGTCACCATACTTATGATCCTCCTAAAACAAAAGAACATCTTCCAAAATGACTATAGCTAGCAATATTAAAGCAGCACCTACTGGCATCATTATATTTAAGTATCTGAAATAGACATTACTGTCAGCAGAATTTTTTTAAACCTTTCTCCCTTCTTTCCCTTACAAGAGGTTATTAGAGTTACTTCAGTGTCCTATGTCCTGTGATAAAATGCTAGAAATGAACTATTAAAATTGGCAATAAATACCTATATAGCCCATGAATTTAAGTTTCTCAGATCATTTATATACTTTAAAAATTGTGTTCAAAGCAAGTTCTACCAACTACCTTGAAATTCTTAGCAGACTCTGCTGACACTGTTATTCAACAGTTCCCTGGGAGGAAAAAAAAAAAAAAAGAAATACAAGTGAGAGATTCACCCAGAACACAGCTTGATCTCCTTGTTCAATATGACAGGGGGTTTCTTCTTCATGGGCTCTTGTTCATAATATATTAACTACTGTGGGACAAACAGTCAGTTCTAACTCATATTCGTGTTTTTTGGTGGTGGGGTGCTTGAATATTGGCATTATTTATGAACAACAAAATTAGGTTGGCACACAATTAAGGAGTAAAATCACAGGTCATTCGGGAAAAATGACGTTTCAGGTGTACTGCCAAGCAGGTCAAACTGGAGTTTCTGTAGGCATGCTACTTTCCCTTTCCGCCATTTTCAGTGTCCTGAGGCTATCAAGTCCCTCAACGGAGGATGTAACTATGAGTTCTATAGTTTTTCCAACTGAACTGCAATTTTCCTCCATAGAAATCTTACTCCCTCTATTTAAATAATGAAAAGGGTTGCTGTTGTTCAAGATGCAAATAAGAGGCATTGGAGTTGAGATAGAAAGTATTGTCTGCTCACTTACCTCAACCCTCTGATATTTATGTCCTGCCATATGCGTGCCCTGCCATATATCTAATAAGTTGTATGTGTTGCTCAGAACATTCTTGGTTCAAGCATATCACACTGTCATGTAAAGATATGTGACCCCACAACAAAAAATATAGGGATAGAGTGTACTTTAAAAGGAAGTGAGAAAAGTTCCTGTCCACAGATACCTCCAGTTTCCCTATACTGCACTCTAGAGGCCACAAGTATGTAAGTGGTTGCTCTGAAAAGGGAACTCCTTTGTTTTATGGATTAGATTTAGAAAACACAGGATGCCATATTTCAGAAGCCAGGTAATACGAAGTGAAGCCCGAGTGGCTTGCTGAGCACCCCTGAGCTGTGGAAAAGGGCAAGAAGGCTGAATGAGGTCAATGAAGGATGAAGCATTCCAATGCCAAAATTCACGGTTGAATACATTACAAAATGGTCTACTGAGGGACAAATGGACAATCTGTTATACAAAATCTATTATATTACAAAGAGAGATTATGTAGATTGGTTTGTATTGGAAAAAAGATTTTTGTCTTCTGTCAGCACTACTATAAGTCTGTCTCTTTTTACACACAAAGTACATTAAATTTTTGAAATATCTGAATGTCTTGAAATATGCGAGTATATGGGACTACACTGTGTATGTTGAATATCTTGCAACTACAGCAGCTTTGAAAGGGGATAGAAAATAAAAAACAGTTTTGAATCCTAGATACATCCTTCTTATGCAGACACCAGCTAAAACACAAATCAGTTTCTATAACATTGGAAGAACAGCATAGTCCTGTTCCCTCCATCTGTGGGATCCAAAATTAAGCAGGTGCTTTTCTAAGCTCCTCAGAAATATCCTTTATCTTTCATAACCTGCACCTCCATGCATGATATACATTAAGCTTCGCCTTCCCGTTCAGTTCTCAGGCTGAACAATGCTCAGCAGGCAGTAGTCAATTTAGCAAGAGATCTTATCCATCACTGCTGAAAAAGTATGGGGTATTGACTGATGAATGGAAGATAAATCACAAGAGGGCTGTACATTCAGGCAGGCCTGAATGACACTGACAGAACCCTGCATGAAAGCTCATTTTGTGGCTGCCTGTACAATATGTTGTTTGTAGAGAGCGTTGTTCTCCAATGATATCAGTCCCTTCTCGGTATGAAGTGCTCTCTCTTTATTCCCTTCAACAAAGGTGTCCAGTTTGTAAGAAAGAAAATCCTCAAAGTGAAGAAATGTTATTATGATCTAAAATTCAAGTTCAGATGTAGACTGGCTTTCTTGTTTGCTACAAACTAAACCAAGTGCAGCCATTTCTCATTTCTGAAGGGAGGAAATAAAAAGGGCAATGGGACAAGTGCTGGGGAAAGAAGAATCCAGGAGAAGGGTTTAAAGCATTTAATGGAGCAGTAACCTGCCATCTACTTAGTATTACTCATCCCAACAATATATTCCCTGAACTGGTCAAACCTGCAGTGGTGCCTACTGAAAAGGATATCTCCAAGTATCACTAGAGATGAGGAACACAAAAGAGAATGTTAACTTTGTTCCCTACCCATAACATTACCTAACCTATGACTCAACACAGCCCTTTTGATAGCCAGGACAAGCCCATTTTGGTAATGAACCCTGAAGAACCAAAACTTCCATTTCCTAAACAGTTCTTAGCCAGAAAAGTACCTTAGAAATTGCATAGCCTGCCCTGCTCAAGTTTTAACAACAGGTATTTAGGGTCAGTAACTAATAAAGTGGGGCTTTATCTGACCAAGACCAGAAAAGCAGCACTACAAATCTGTTTATGTAAAGGCTTTATTACTTACTCCTATGAATCCAAGGAAGCCCAAGGCTGCTGAAACGCAGTTGCACATTCAGTTCCAGCTTGTCAAAGATACTGGCTAATAGGTGGCAATCCCTTGCATCTGCACAGCTCTCCTCACTTGATGATTAAGGCTTGCGTAGTTGTCACTAAGAACCAAACTGGAGAACAATGTAGTACAAGTGTGGGCTCAGGGTGCCTTTTAGCTGGGAATGCATTGTGCCATTGATGCCAGAGGAGAGAACCCCTTTGAAACAGGTAATGCTCAATGGACATCACAGGATTACCAGTTAAGGGAAAACCTCTCAAAGATAGTTTTACTATTCATCCACCTGTTGGAATAATTTCTACATACAACAAACCTAAAAACAAACATGGCTTTGCTTCTGAAACCCTTTCCTTGAAAGTGTTCCAGTGACTGCAGGCAGTTCTCCTGTGTGCACCTGAGTTAATACAGTTATCGCTGAGTGTGCTATGAAATCAAAATCTGTAAATAGACTGCAAGCTTAAGAACAGGGCTAAATTCAGAAACATGAGAGTTGTACAACAGCTTGGTCATTTCAGTATTTTCCAATTTGAGGAGGAAGAGTGCGGGAGATACAGACATGCAGACAATCACACTGTGATTATGCAATGCCCATTTTATTATGGTGGAACAAGCCTTTTATCATGCAGGTGAAAATCACATGATACAATCACATGGCACAATTCTTTCTGATTGGACAGTTAACTTTGCACATGCTCCTTAAGCTCTCTTCTGATTGGATGAGAACTGCCACATTGACATTGTACAAACGTCTTCTCTGCCCAGACCAACACCCTGAAGTTGTTTAACTTCCTGGGTTCTTCCTCATTCTTCCAGGGTCATCTCCTCGTCACATCCTCGCCGAAGCGGAGGCTTTGCCAGTCTTGCTCATATGCAGGATTGCTCACATGTTGATTTCCTAGCAGGAAATCCTTTAGAATCCCCACAGAAGAACAGGGAGCTACCCCTAATTCAGCAGTTTCACAGGGCTACTTTCACAACATCCAAATCCAAATCATAGTTCCTATATTTGCAATCTTTCACAGCAACTTGATAAAATCGAGAGAAAGGGGCAGATGTTAGAGATATCTCCTTAAGACAGTTTCTTTTCTATTGCTTTAAATCTTCAAACTATATAACTCATTTACGGATCTGTAAGCCATATGTACCAGTTAGGGACCTCATAGTATACATGGAGACATTAATATTCTATCAATAAAACTTTCATTTTCATTTTCTGTCACCAAAACCATAGTATTGCTGAAGACTAACTTTGCAAGTAACTTAAAAAACAAAGGTAACTTCACCGATGTCATATTAGGTCACTTGGTGTAACCCAGCTCTGTTACAAAGTTTATAGACACCTCACACAACCCTACCTTTTGTGTGCTAGTGTCATTACTGCTTCACTAACAAGAAGATTAGCATGCTTCATGAATGGGGAAGATTAAAGTAAAACATTATACATTTGTTTTCATTTATGAGAACAAAACTTTTAGCTATGCCTCTAGGAACCATGACCAGTTAGCATGCATACCATGATTATAAAAGTCTTAGTACAGACAAGCAAATCCAAACAGAGTTAACATACTGAAGAGTATACCTGTAAAAGAACTACAAAAAGAGAGGATGAGAAGAAGACACCCTCCCCTTTAACAGAACTTCAGACATGTCAGACTTCAGTGTATATCAGCCAAGTTAAATCTAAGCTGTCACTCAGAAGACCAGTTCTGACTAAGAGCTACTCACCAGGTTTGTGGCTCGCTCTCTCTTTAGTCAGATTACACAGGTCATCCCTCCTAGGACAGGACATGGTTACTACACAGGCTAATTGCAGTTCTTCCCAGTGTCTCATCCCTCCAATTAAAACAAAAAACAAAAACAAAAACCAACCCACAAAACCCAGAAGCATTAGCTAGAATGTAATATTCAAGAGCATTTTTTACTTTGATGTGTTCATGTGGGGAAGATTCTAAAAAGATAATTCTTTTCCACCTTAGCTTGTTCCTAAGGATACATGAGATTTCACTGACTTAATTTAAGAGGCATCTGAATAATACATTTATCTATGACAGAAATATCTCTATACTAGAAGGAAGGTTAAGTAACTACCTCCACTACAGAATTAAATACTGATTGTTATTGCCAGGCAGCTCTACATTGATTCTAGGTCATTCAAATTTATGTTGTCCTGAACAACTCAAAATGCTTTATCAAAACCTGAAAGTTCATGTATTCAGCTAGTGGCCAACTAATGTAAACCTGTACATTAGGATATATGGGTGGAAAAGCAATGAATTAATTTTTGCATGGAGAATACAACAGTAATATTTTCCTATGACAGGCACAATAGACATGCAATTCTCATGCATAGCTAATGAAAATGTTTATCTGAACATTTTAGCTATCATTTGATCCTGCAATAATACAAAATAAAATTGATTACAGGTTTTTTTAAGAAAGATGTGTTAAAATAATTTGTAGCAGCTCTTACTTTGTATTATTACACAGTTTTAAGAAAAAAGCATTTAAATAACAGAAATGTACAAAAATATTTGCTTTCATGTGAACCCACTTTTCATTAGCCTCCCAAATTCACCATTCCATAGGTTATGGAGAAGTGCAGCATTATCCATGATACATACTCATATAGGACACAATTTAAAAAAAAAAAAAAAAAAAAAGTTAAAATAAATGCATGATCTGTCCCTTTGCTCAATGCAAACTTAACTCAGAACATTAACACAAGTGTGAAACCTCACATCAGTATGCTGCACCAGCCCACAGTGAATACACATGCATTCCCTGGACTCAGGATATCAGCAAGTATAACTTAATCTACTGCCATACCAAAATGAGCTGCACTCATATTACTTTTTCATTCAATTAACGCTAGGGAAAATGTTGCATTAGTTTGAGTAAACTATCACTATGAATACAAGATATTTTTTTCTTCCATGTAAAAAGCCAAGGAAGACATAGTTTGGTGGGCTTCATGGGACCGCAGGAAAAAACACAGAAGCCTCACGAAGCTTCTTAGGCAGAGACACAAGTAAAATGGCAATATGACTGGAAAGACAGATATTGAGCTAGGAATTAGGAGATAAGAGTTTGTACCCAAACCCATCCACAGCTTAATTCAAATGACCTTGAAAAGTGATTTCTCCTCTGTGTGTCTCTGTTTCCTCATCTGCATAAGCAAACAATGACACCGCCTCCACCTCACAGTATACTTTAAGATCAAGGCATTATCGGAAACTGATTTCACATCTGTACCCAGGTGACATAATTCAGTTGGAATGAAACTTTGTCACAGAAGCAACTAAATTTACAGATGAGATTTACACCCAACATGATTCATTTTTCTTGAAAGAGGGAAGGGACAGTCTGACTACAGACATAAAACCCCCGGAAGGGAGAACTGGACAAGATAATAAGGCTGAGCAGCAACCCAGTCCAAGATGAAGCCCTTGTTATCATCTACCTTCCTCTCAGGGTTTTGGCATTGGCTTTCTATTAAGAAAGAAAAACAAAACCAAACAAATCCACTGAAATTATATGGAGTATACATGTAGGCTTGTTCTTAATTTCTGCTGCTTCTGACCAGCGTGCTTTTTTAATTAGATGACTGATTCCTCTTCTCCTAGAGTATGCGGTGAATAAACCCAAAAATAGCAGCTGGTCGGGATGAACTCTAGTCACACTTTTAGAAAAGAAAGGTTTTTAGAAATGTTACAGAAAATTTCAGCAGTTATATCCACAGTTACTTTGAATGCATCATACTAACTAGACCATCAAAATTTTCCTTTAGCTTTTTAAACATAAGATAGGCAGAAGTAACCTTATTTACATAATTACAATTATACACAGTAATGAGATTCCATCTTATAGATATAACAGCTTCCCCAAACACAAAGGGAAAGGAGCAGGTCTGCAATCTAAGCCTTAAAAGAAAAACATTCTACAAAATAACAGTTAAAACATTGCTCTATATACTGTGTAATTTAGCAACATAACAAAGTGCTATATAAAAACAAATAATATATACACAACAAATATATAAAAACATTAATAGTTCAGACATCCATTATTATGTTGAAATCTTTTAACAGAGCATAATTTGCTTTTTTATTTAGAAAATGCCCTGCAATCTACATTTTTCCTTCTCTAATCAATGTTGAAATTTGTAAAGATCCATCAACATGCCTGAATTTATCTAAGGTGATTGCTGAAGAAGTGAGTACAGCTTCACAAATTCATAAAGACTACATAGATTGAGAGTTCCCATATGGTCTTGCAGCAAAATAACAACCAAATTCCTAAAGACTCTGCTTGCTCTCTTTGGTCCAGAAAGACCCTATGAATTCAAGTATAACTTCTGTGATAACATCGCCTCAAAAATTTTCTGAAATCCAACCCTGCAAACAATTTAAAAAAGAAAAAAAAAGGTCTAGATGTCAATCAGTGGTTTTTTGTAGCAACAGAAATATATGTTCTATGCAGTAGGTTACTACATATTAGAGGTCATTTTCAGCAAGTTTCAGTTGTGAATATTCATGCTGTTAATTCTCTTATTGATTCTGGTTTGTGCTACCCAAAGATGTAACATGTATCCAAAGATGTAATCTCCCTGCTCAGAGACTGTCACGACATAGGAGAGCAAATGGGAGTAATAACCAAATTGTACAAAGGCAGATTTCACAGGTGTACAGAAAGATTAGGTTGGCAGGGACCTCTGGAGGACTTCTAGTCCAACCTCCTGCTCCAGGCAGAACCAACCTCTAATTAGATTAGGAAACACAGTGTCCAATGTAGCCAAGCTATCAACTTCTCCAAGGATGGAGATTCTTCAGCATCTTTGAGTTTATTTCAGGACTTCACCTTGCTCACAGCACAGAATTATTTCCCCCGCTTTTTCAACTGGAGATTCCTTTGTGGCAGCCTGTAACTGTTGTCCCTTGTAGCCTTGCTGTGCACCTCTGCCATGTATGCATCTCCTCCTTTTCTACAATCTCTTTTTAAGCAGTAGAGGAAATTAACTGAACCTGACTCAGTATAAGTAACACCATGGAAGCAGACCTCTAGAAAAGGTAGATGTAATACAGATGAGATGGTCTTAATGCAAAGATGCTTGTACCTAATGCAACACTTACTGGCAAGAGCATGGGGAAAATTACTTATAGCCCTCTGCTGTTAAGAAATGAGGGATCCTGAGATTTAGTAGGAATTAAGTCCCATTTCTAGATAGTCTTCTTTAAAAACATGGTCATCCCTGAAACTCTTCCCTCAAATCTGACTAAACTATTTAAAGTACTCCAGATAAATTATAGAAGACAGCGGTGGGGTTCATTTTTTTTTTTTTAAGAGAAATTATTTTACATAAACAAGGTGATGCAGTTGGAGAGAACAAGGAGGACCATGTACGTATGGAACCTACATGCGGGAGGGTCTGAAGAGGGTTTCAATTGACTCAAAGTATTTTTTCTGAGAGTAAAGACAGTTGTGTTTTCAGAAAACTTAGAACAATATCATTAACACAGTGCTATTAAGACAGATTGTTGCTGATCTCCGGAAGAAGATGAAGTAAAGCCAAGTTTAGTTTAAATGGGAGCACATGAATGAAACAAAATATTTTTCCATTTAAAATCACTTCAGATTAGAGCATCTGGCACTGCACACAGTAGAAAGGACCTAAAATATTACAGCTCTATTTTCTATTTTAATGGATAATTGGTAACACTAGATTACAGGATTTGCAGGTTCCAAGTGCTGTATTTTCATAGGGAAGAGCCTCCTTTCTTTCAGGCTTAATAAGCTTGGCCTATATCAGCTTTTCTCACATCAGTCCAAGTGTCACATTTGGGTTGGGAGAAGCTTGTTAGCAGTAATTACCAGCAGTAGGTTCTATTATTTGCCAAAGTAATTTTCCCTGCTAAGTACCACCAAAACTGCCTCAAGCCTTTAATTTTTTTTGCCTTCCTCTGCTTCCTTTTAAGCGGGTGCATTTTCCCATGATACTGCCCTGCACGGCGCGGGACAGGGCAGAGGCGAGGTGCCGGGTATCAATGTGATCTTGAGAGATGGGGTCAGCCCTAGCGAAAGCCTTTCACAAACAGAGCCTGAACTCTATTAGAGATGCAAATCCACTCTCTAAGTGAGGATTGTTTCGGCCATATAATGGAGCCCGAGGAATTCCTCGGCAGCCCGCTTTTCAGTGCGGGCCTTTTGTCTGCGTCTTAGCAAATTTCTGCAGCCTGTTTAAACCCCAGCTATTGTCCCCATGGCTTCATTGATTTCTCTCCCTGCCACCAGCTCACAATGGGCTGATATGAACATCTTTGTTACTGCTTTTGTACTGTATATCAGAGTAATGTTTCAGCAGATTGAGGCCTAGCAGGAAGAATTAAACCTGTACTACACAGAGCATGATGAATTGCCGGATTTACATATCATTTTAGAGGGTATTTCTGGTGGTTCTTTCTGAATGGTGTTGTGTCTCGAAGGATGTAGTTGAGGGATGAAGTGACAGAAAAGGAAGTGATTTAGATATTCGCTGACAGCTTAATACAAGATGCAGACAAATTATGGTGATTCTCCCACTGCATCCTTCTACGTTATTAAATAGGTGGGCATAGGTGGATGCACACATATCCTGTGGAGCTGCCATGTTAGACTGTACACTGTAACCAAGAAAAAGAAGGATGCAGGAGATTTAGCTTATTCTATAGGAGGTTGCTCTGAAACAACCTAAAGGTGCCAGGGCACACCACCCTGATGTTTTGATCCTACTGTTCTTGGCCAAAAGATAAACTGCTGATTGAGTCAGGTCTTGACATTACACAGGCAACATATTTCCAGGTCCTGACGTGCTGTGCAGCACACTTCTAAGAAAATAGCTGTGCTCTATGTGAAACTGCATGACTTGAATCGGCTTAATACTACTCAACATTATCTGCAGTTTTAAAAGACTCATTATAGGCTTGGGTGTTGTTCTTTATCAAAATTTATTTTGCATCCCAAAGCTGAAAAACTAGGTAGCTATTTCTGAACCTTCTATCAACTGTAGTTTGAAATAATTTTTCTTTTTTTAAAAAAAATTTGTTTGTCTGCACAAATCACTATCATTCTAGAACTGTGTTGTTTATAATAGACTTAAGAATACTTCTTAGAAGAAGTAAACTCCACTGTTTAAACTCATAAGGCTTGACAGTGTTTACATAGTTTACAAATGCGAACCACAATCCACATATGGATCATATTTTGTGTAATTGGCACTAAAACGATGTAATAAGGAGAGATAAGTAAATAAGTCTGTAAAATGGTGGAGTAACAGTAGAAATAATAAGCAGTAATTTCAAAGTTTTCAAATCAGAAGAAAATGTATATTGACATTAAATCAAAACAAAGAATGTACATAGGATGCAAGTTCTTTTACATACAGTGTAGGGCTAAATCTGACCCTCAAAAATCAGGCATAAAAACTTTGCCTTCCTGTGTTACAAAGCACCCCAAATTGAAACACGGTGCATAGATTTTTGGGGAAAAAATTGAATAGCAAAGGCCAGAACAATGAGATTTCATAGTAGCTTTAATACTATTTCTTAATCATGGAAATTTCTTTGTGTTAGAAATTAATATTTCCAAAAAGCAGAACTTTTGGACATTTCTGCCCACAACATCTGGTAATAACAGATAGATTAAACAGAGCAATCATCTGACATTAGTTGATCTGTTACAGAGACAGACACGTAAAGAATAGATTTTTTTGAGCAAAAGGAAAAGGTAACATTCTGAGATGTCAATAACCACTGCTAAGAACAATCTAGAAAGCGAAGATATGTGTTTGAAATGTATGTTGTAGTAAAACTGAGTCAGTAAAGGAAGCAGGTTTGAGAGAATCAAGTGATAGATGCAATGAGCTTTTTTTGTGGATATGTTTGAATACATAGTGCAGTGCTGTTATTTAACTCTAAAAGGGTCAGAAATCCGTGCAAGAGTTACTCCAGCATGAATGCCACTTCATCCGTTTCCTAACGAATAGTAGCCTTAGATTAGTTGTATCATTTCCACCACAAATTAGCACTAGCAGAAAATCCAGGACCCTTTGGCAGTTGATCACAAGGTTAGATACTCATTCTACCCTAATTCCTTTTCGAGAGATCCTTCACCATGAAATCTGGATTCATGGCTAGATATTTATTGAGTTCATTAATTCACTACTATTTGTTCTTGTAAACTTTGCAGGCACATATTTATAGCTATTCTTTTCACTGGGAACTGAAAGAGCATTACTAAGAGAATTTGTTTACAGTAGATAAGTATCAAAGCTGACTATTGAAGTACAAACAAGACTGGCAAGGCAAGGCGGCTTGTCACCCATTATATTAATCATCAGCCATAATAATTATCTGACTCCTTTCACTTAATCATCTGGTAGTCATTCCAGTTTCTTTATAGGTATTATATGCAGTAGTCTGTAAAAATTCAAATGCTACACTGAAAAACAAATTGAAACTATGCAAACATAGCTTTCTGTGCCACATTTCTTTTATTTTTCTGAACTATATGGAATGTGGAAACTTGAGAGCAGCAACTCCTACCAAAGTCTGTTTAAAACGGTTGTACTTGCAGCTTTGGCAAACAGATGAACTGAGAAGCTGGATGTGTCTTTACATAGAACAGGACTGGTTCAGACAGTTCTGTTACTTGTTAATGCTGCATTTTGTTTTGCATTAACAACACAAAACCTACATACTTTTTGGAGAACATGCATCAGTCAACCATAATTGAATTAAAAACAAAACCACCACCACTCTCCCACTACAATTCCAAGTTGTAAAAGTCAAGCTTGGTTCACTTCTCACCTTACTGGCAGAACTACCTAGCAAACAAGCTCCCTAACAAACTCTATTACACTTGTCAAAGAGGCTAGTCCTGGAACACGCTCTTTGTGGAAGACTGCCCCAATTAATTTCCAGAGCACTTTTATATTAATTATTTTTTTAAAATAAACAGTCTATTCAAAGAGATTTTGTTACTCCGTTGTGCTATAAATGATTCTCTGGTCTAGTCATAAACCCTTAAACAGCATCTATCACCAAGAAAGCCAACAGTCAGTGTGTTTCACATGGTTAACAAGACATACTAGCTGAAAAAAGTCACCTGATTACCTTTGTTAATTTCCAAATGTGAGATGTACTTCTAGGTATCCTAATTCAAGTTACATTTTAAATTATTTCTTTCCTAACATATTTCTGATACCCTGTTACAACCACCAAATCATGGTTATATAAAGAAACATAAAATAACCACTCCTTCCTTTTTAGCCCACTTTATGTCACAGAATCACAGAATCAACTAGGTTGGAAAGGACCTTGAAGATCATCTAGTCCAACCATTAAATAATAATATATTTAATGGTATCAGACATAATATCATTATGTCTGATATTATCATCCCAGCCCTACACTTCCTTTTTCCCCTTCCTGTTCCAAAATCTTTTCTTGTTAACACAAGAAAGAAACCTATTAACTCTATCTCCAGCGTTGCAAGTTTTGACAAAGTCAGCCCTGTTCAGCTGCATGCCAAAGGAACACCACATTCTCTACGGAATCAGGGATCCACATTTATTTAATTGCCAGAAATGTTTATTAAAATTGAGGCTTGCACTCTTCGAAGCCACTTGAAGACATACCAAAAGTTGACGCATACACAATTACTATTTTTTCTCAAATTATGTGGAAAAGACAGTCTCTGTTCATTACAGAAGGGAAAGACAGAAGTACAACACAGGACAGTCCATTAAACAAAAACAAATACAACCCCCCACCAAACCAAACCAGTTTGGCAATCTGCAGAGTTTTGTAAGCTGCTACTGACTTAAATTGCATGCCGAAAGTATCTTGCAGTGAAAAGCTTAATGAGTAACCTGCCAAGCCTGCAGGTATGTTTACATCTGTTATAAACCCAGATTCCCAAATTCTGATCTAGATTTTAGTTGCTGTGTTTAGAGACCTGAAATCTCTGGATTTTGAAGACAGAAGGGCAAAGCAAAAAAAAACTGAGCAAGAAGGTTAATTCTAGCAGTAACAGCTACTCTGACTTTCCAGTTTTATCTTTTGTACTTCCAGTGTTGAAGTCAAAAAAACCAAACCCTGGCACTTAGAAATTTCTAGTCTTCATGAAGACCACCTATTGCTGCCCCCCAAGAAAAACCCAAACAAGAAAAACTTGAAGAGAACAGTCATCTCCAAGGCAGATATGAAGTAACCTTAATATCCAACAGTTTTTGAGCTTATACCATGGAGACTCTTATTCATGGGTGTTTGGGTGTTGGGTTTGTTTTGGTTTGTTTTTTTTTTTTTTTTTGACTACTCTCTAAGCCTGGTTGTCAATTTATAATCTTCAGCATGTCATGGTTACACAAACCGAACCCAGGAGAATTTAATTTCACTATGAATACCACGACTGCTTTGCTTAAGGTGCAGTCTGTTTCCCGTGTTTCAAAGAAAAGTGAACACCCCCCCTCCGCCCTTCTGCAAATGGCAAATTATTCATCAAGGGGCAGGGGAGGATGACACTCCCCCTTTATCCATAAATCATGGGGATTAACAGAATGTAGCTATAGCACTAACAAACAGATCTCCTTAAATATATCAGCACTTTGGACAAAGACATGCTTTATGCTTTGTCTCACAGGCTTAAGCTGCCATCTCCAAAACCTCTCCTAGTTTATTGTATAGCCTACTCTTACCCAGTATCAATGGCTACCTTAATCAACTTTTGTTTCCCATCACCATTACCCCACTGGAAAAACATTCATGCTTTCACTCACTCTTTGGACTATTAGAATGCTTTTCCTAACTTTCAGCCTCAATTTACTCATAAGCATTTGATACATTCTTGTTTTTAGTATCACAAGACAACACATAATCAGAACCCAATTAAAAAGAAGTATAAAAGAGCTGGAAAAGTGGAACAAAAGTGCAGAGCCCATTTTTGTCACTTAGAAACATAAGGCACTTCCTTCTATGTATAAATAAAATATATAAACATGTATAAATAAAACTCCTGCAGAGGTTGTGTAATGAGTCAAGGATCTGCCTTCCTTATCCTTGAATCCTAGGTGGGTCAAACTGTATGCAATGCACAGCAGTTCAGGCAAAGCTGAAGTGTGGACAGTTCAGTAGATGTGACGCTTTATATTGTCTGCTCTCAGTGCATTTTCATTATTTAGTAATTAAGCAGTTCTCACTTCCTCTTCCTTACTTAAGTCCAGGGTTTGAGTACTTTGTTACCACCCACTCAGGAGAAGGACTAATCCTCATATCTCAATTTATATTCCCAATTCCCTAAATATTTGAAAGCAATTTCCATCCTTTATTCTGTCTTAAAAAGGCAGGTACATTTGTCATTCCCCAGAACTCTCCATTTGTCAAATGTTATTTAAGGTGAAAATACAGTAAGTGAGGAGCACTTCCAGAGCTGGCGTGACAGGTTAGACCACCTGGTTGTCCCTGCGACAAGGGACAACCATAAGGCTTTCACTTGACCAGAATGTGCTCGCTCCCATCTTCATTATTGCCAGTAACTGAGCTCGCTATAAAGTTAACCTGGATAACATGACTAACATTTGACTAATGCCATGGTATTCTCCTCCATCTTTATCCTGTCCCAAGAGCCAACATAGTATCTCATGGTATTCTTCCAAAATATTAGTTTAAGACACATGATGGTCGAAGGGAGTAAATGGTTTCTTTAATACCTATATAATCAGAGACAGATTAATAGTATGAACATCAGTCCCTCAATCTCAGCTGAGATGAAACAATTCTATCTTCAAGCAGGATAGGAATTATGGATATCAAAGGCAAAACATCACCTCTTCTGTACAGCCAGGTATCTAAAGTAAGAATTGGTGAGCTATTGCACCATTCGCACAAAACTCTCCCCAGATGAAAGCCAAGGAAAGGTGATGAAGAAAGACTGGGTAAATATTGTTTTGTGGTTTTTTTCTGGCTGAAGTATGACTTGTCAGATCAGGTCTTCTGATGCATAGAGATATCTACAATCTGAAGTGTTGTTACTGTCCCCTTCACTGTGGTATCTATGTCACCCCATACAAATGCAAATAGAGGCCATGTGAAACCATAAGTATTGCTAAACATATCCTCTTGTACATTTCATTACTCACAAGTGCTCATTATAATAAAATTAAGCACAATCAGATATCATTCAGGCTATTGAAGTACAGGCTTAAGCATAACTTAAGTCTCAATTACACTTCTTGGACATAATCTTCCTTCAAAAGGCTTTACTATGCTGGAGCAGCACTGGGATTGAAAGGAGCACAGCCACAACTGGCAAGTTAACTAACCCTGCTGGGTTGGGGTAGTGGGCTGAGGACTCTCAGTTGGGGTGCAGCACCATGCTAGATATAGTTGGCTTTCTTTTAGGACCTACAGCAATGCCACAATGCCCCACACGGCTGTAATTGCATATTCAGAACAAGCTCAACTGCCAGGACCAGCATGGACTCCCTCACTCCAAAGACATTCAACTCAATACCCTTACTCTATAATTTGCTTTCCCTTATCTGTCCTGTCCCATCCTTTACTTTCCACAAAAAATTTATCACCTGAACAAGCTTGAAATATTTAGGCTGCTGATTTTGAGAATTTCATTTAAAATTAATAGCAACAGTGAGAGGACAGTAGCTTACTGTAGGGAGTGTGTGACTTTCCTCCATTTTGGATTGATTTAATTTAATTTATTTGTGCTTTGAGTTTGGTGGGGTTTTTCTGAGTGGAGATGGGGTGAGGTCAGGTAAAGGGACTTAGGGACAAGATAAAGTGTATATGCTGAACATATACCTTTCAGTAAAGGTCACACACACACAAAAAGAAAAAACAAACCCAAACCCAGATTGTTACCTTGTACTTCCAAGTTAAAAGCCTTTTTCTCAAAGCGGTCTTTAAAAGTTCAGTTCTGAGTTACAGCAAATATTGGAAGCTTAAGTTGGGGGACTCTGAACAACATGTAAACTAATTATTGATTTTCCCCCTTAAGAAAGTAAGCTCATTCAAAGGAAAAGAGATAATCCTCTTAATTCTTTTCTCTAAGAACCTCCAGGAACACTTAGATAAAATAACTTTATAAATAGGTATCCATGGAGAATTTATTTTCATTGCAGTGTAACTGGGCCTGATGGAAGTCTATACAGTGCTCTTCTAAAACCAAACTAGTTTGCTGAAGAACTGCTGCCCATACAGTTTTAAATGTTTCTATATGATTAAGATCTCACATGCTTTATGATAAACTGTACTGTCTAGTATTTAAAACCAGTTGGTCCATTTACTTCATTTGTAGATGCTAATAACTTGAAAGCGCATTTTTGTCACAGTGACACCTCATTGCTCTAGAGGTGGTTTGCTTATACCAGGTGTTTAGCTCTGCTTACTAACTGCAAGAAATTCTTCCAATTTTTTTCTTCTTCAAAAAACCATCTGTATTTTTCCCTACCTCCCCCATCACCTTCCCTGTGTTTTCTATAATGGATATAGTTATTGAAGCACTAAACCCAACATTTACTATTGCTCAGATTCAGACACACTTGTGCTTACATATCCTGTTCTTTAAGTCCTGATCATGAACAAAATCAATAGTTTATTACAGGAACAATTTATCTTCTGTGTCACTTTCAAATTGCACTGCATAGTACTCTAATATACAGAGATATTTCCTGTCACCTTCATTTATTAGTGAACAGGTCTTAAATTAGGGAGAAAAGATTTAGTGAAGGTAAGTTTTCCACTTGCAAATTTCAGCTTACTTTTTATTTTCAACTAAGTATCTTACATTATTTGTCAAATCAATGACAACTGAAGCCTAGCAGTACCATTTCACTGTGATGAGACCACTCTAGCTATACTGTAAATCACTGAATACCCACTGACCAGTGTCATGGTGCAGGTGATGCAAGAGCTTAAGGGAGGAGAGAAAAACAATAAGATTAAAAAAACAAAACAACAGTTTACAGATGTTTCATCTTAGTTTCTGTTTGACACTAAATAAATCAAGTTGCACTTGACAATAAGACTTCATGGGTTTGATACAAATGCAGCAGACAGTAGTTTAATATGAGATAATTAGAGATGTTATTTCTGAATGATGACAGTCCTTCTAGCAGCCACCTAACAGATAACAAGTATGCTGAATTTTGGTATTTTTAGCAGTATCTAAGGAATCAGTAGTAAAACCTGAATAACATGACTGCTAAATGAATGTAATTGTTGCATACTCTTTTATTTCTCTAGGATTTTCAAAGAGGCACCATGAGGCTTAAAACTTTTTCACATTACCCAAATACTAAAAGAGTGCAAGGAGTTATTTTCCCCATGGACTTCTTGCTTGAGTTACCATTCTGCCTCATGATTTCAGAGGCAGACCAAGGCATAAGCAGAGTAAATAGCAGCTTAGGACAGTTATAGTGGATGCCATGCCTGTGTAAAAAGGGAGAGGGAACAACTGCTGTGCCTTAAGCTGCCTCCTGTTTTCACTTCTGCTGCTGCAGTGGAAAGAGGAAAGGCGATGGTATTATGTCAAGGATAGGCAGGCATTTCCAAATGCAGGAGCAGAAATGCTCCCTTGCCCATGACCATGCCAACAGCCCTGCTCCACAGAAGTGTCCTCCACCTACTGTCCTGGCAGCAATTTCCCCTGCAGCTTGAGCAGGAGCAAGCTCTTCTTACCCTAGTTCTAGTCTCCTTGTTGGGGCTTTAAAAGCAGAGGAAGACAAGGAGACCCTCTCATGGGTCTTTTAGTTAGGCATCAGGGTAAAGGGGGAGAGGGGCAGGAAAGTTACAGATTACATGAGGACTGCAGGACCACAAAAGAGAGAAGAAACACTTTAACAATTTCATTTCTTCCAAAATTGTTCTAAACCTCCCCCAGGTACTTCTCATGTATCCTGAACTGGTGCTGACCTCTTCTATTCTTTCTCTTCCCTTTAGCAGAACAGGAACCGTTCAGCTCAGTTTTGCTTACAGTGCCTGGACACCTGCAAAGTGTATGATAGACAAAATACACAGGATTTCAATGGCAAGATGGCAACTACAATATCATAACTTCAAAATTATGTTTGTTTTTCAAGATTTATTTGGGAGTTGATAGGTGCTAACAAGTGTATTTTTTTTTTTTTTATGGGAATGATATGCAGTCACACCAGCATATAATTCTGTCTTCATTTATGTATCTACTTTGCACACAAGAAGTGTAAGATGACCACAGACATATAACCTCTTCTTTCCCCTCAGCTTGGAGTCTGCTCCACAAGACATTAATATATCTATATCTTCAAGTTACTATTCTGAAGCCGAGTAAGGACTACCAAGGGAAACTCAGCTGTGCAATATTTTAAGAAGAATGAATATGGTGATGCTAGAATGGGAATCTTTGCTTTGTACTGCACTGGGATTGTAATTAAGCAAAGATTAGAGTATGGAAGATAATCTCAAAACATTCTAGTCATGTCCAAAAACTAGTTTAAAAAACATACAACCTGAGAGGTAATCGAGAACCAGGAGTTTCTTGGATTGGTTTGCATGAGAGTGCTGCAATGGTAAAATGGTGTAGATGCATAGAATAGATGGAACTGAACAGACAGTTAAGAAAAGCAATTTCAGCTAAACCATTCATAGACATTATACCAGAATGTGAAGTTTGATAAAAAAAAATTAAACTTCTTCTAGTGTTGACAGCAGAAAAACTAGTTCCCCTCAACACTGGCAGGCCCAATAAGGGTATGAACATGAGCAAGAACTATGAAAGAACATGAGCAGCAGCTGTTGGATTATTCTGGCAAATGTGTTTATCTCCAGATAACTGCAACTTCAATGAATAAGTCCTAGAGCTGACAGAGATATGACAACTCCATTGCATGAAAATTATCCAGTTTCTGAAAGCCTTACACACTGTGGTGGTATGAAAACAAAACTGTACAAAAGTTTTCCCAAAGTAGAATGGTCCTTTTTCTAATGAAAAGCTGAGGTTTCTGTTTTTCAAGTAGGTGTTGAAATGTGAGTGAAGTGTACTGGTTTGAGCTCTTGTGGCAATTTGCTCTCATTCAACTTGATTCCAAGCAAGATCTTTCATCCCTGATCACAGTCAGGACAACAGCTTAAACCTGGGCCTTCATCCCAGCCTAGTGCCCTAAACTATAAGTTATAGAGCATGAAAGAGTGAATTTGTCTGTCTCTCAAATGTTCTGATTTCATAAAGCAGCTTATAATGAAAGTTCATTCAGTTGAAAATACCGCAGCCAGCTCTAACACCAAAAATGAAGATAATTTCTCCTGAATTTGGCAGAGAAACATGTCCAGGATAATTGCATCAAAGTCAGAAACCAGCTACCTGCAACATCACTACTTTACTACCCATGTAAGAATAACAAAGACAATGAATTCTGCAAATATTTCTAATTCATGTCACAATGTGTGAAGATCAATTCTGAGAAGACCTATGTCAAAAAAAGAGATTCAGATGATGGTCTCAATATTCCTCCTCTTACTGCTGAAGGGAACGTATTAGAAGTGGCCAGTTCTGTGTCTGGAAAAATATATATTCCTGATTCTAAATTTACTCCTAAAATTTACTAATTAGTAAAATAAGTACTTCTAACATTCTACCCTGTATTGTTAAATGCAAAGCTCTGATTTTTAGTAGATGCACAATGCAACACACTAGTAAAAATTATAGCATTGAACTTTTTTTTGTTTTATGTCAACAGAAAAAAAAAATCTATTTTATTGACTTGGATGAACTTTCCCCCTTTGTGATATAATGCTGAAGTTGCAAATATGGCTTACTTCTGAGACTTCACTTCCTAGTGTGAAGTCCACAGTCCTAATGTTATTCTTTTAACTTTAGGATTGAGCTCATTACTCTTTGTATTGCAGTGGTGTCCAAAATATGTTGAGTAGCATCCAAACCCAAAGAAGCAGCCAATTATGACAGGAAAAGCAAGCAATGCTTAAACATAGATGTTTACTTTTTCAGTCAATCCAACACCAACTAATTTCAAGGGCAGGTTCAGAATGGTATGAAACTCAGCACGCTACATCTGGTTGCTGTCTATCAGGCCCTATTTTCCTTATTCACTATTCATATTACATTCAGTAGCTGCACTTCAAACAGACTGAACACTGAGACAGTTCCAAATTGGAGAAACTACAAATCTGTAATTATAATGTAGCTTTGTTCGGTAGCGAGCAATAACCTCAGCACGACTCTGCACCAATACTTCCAGCTCAGAGATTGAATGCACGTACCTATGACAACCATGCAAACCTATCCGCACAGTTTCTTCCTGGATACTACCCCATGGAGTCCAATTAGTACACAAATACCAAGAACACAAACCAGAAAAGAATAAGAAGTCTCATCATTACATCATTGTTTTGATATTCTAATCTTTGGCTCATTGCTAACTTGTGCAAAGATACATAAACAATTATTTCTAAACAACAAAAGACAAAAATGTCTTCAGGAAGCCATGTCTCATTTAAATAAACAAAAGTACCCATCCAGAATAACAGTTCTGTTCTTTTAACAAAAATAGAAACCTCTCACCAACATATGTTTTTAGCAAGAATTCTTTCAAAGGTGTAAAAAAATGACACTTACTCTATAGAAACCAAAAGGAAACAATTCTTCAAAGCACTTGGAAAGAAAACACCTCTCTCTACCATTTTGCCTTTCCTTTAAGAAAAAAAACAAAAAACAAAAAACAAAAAAACCAAAAAACAAACCAACACAACAACCTGTAACTTCCTCCCCTGCAGCTGGGAAGATTTTTCACCTACAACTAATTCTACCTCTCTGATCAAGCTAAGAGCTTTCAGTTGCTGTTCTTTCTGAATTAACCATTGCAGCCATAGCAGAAGGCGCATTAAATTCTTTCATTACATTTTTAACTTGAGGATAAGATTCAGTTTACATCAACAAATGGCCTAGAATCTGTTTCACAGAAATGCACAGCAAGCGCCCATGGAGTTGTCTAAGTTGTGATGTTTGTTGCTAACAAATGTAGTCCATTTTTGTTGTTGACAGATCATTCATGAATAAATCCTTATTTCATACTTAAGATTCCATTAATAATTTATCAGACAATTGGATAAACAATTTATCATTGTTAGAGTTTAATAAGTCAAAAGCTTGTTTATCATGTCTGTAGCAGTGGTTAATCATTTCTTAACCCTTTATAAATCCTTTACAAATGTGACACTAATAATAACAAAGTGATTAAGTCAAGGGTGCACTCAATTACATTTGTTAAATTTCCTACCCTGAACACAAGATGCCCATCTCGCATGGTTTTAATCCCATTTCTCAAATAAAACTATGGAGATTTTTCTTTTAATAGAAAAGCAACCAACACTATCAGGAAAGCACTTCACACAGAATTTCTGAGCTAAATAGTTGCTTATTCCATAATTGCTTAAGGTTTTGGTATTTGCATAAAAGTTCAGGAATAAAATTATTGTCAGAAGAATATTTAAACAATGAGCTATGTGATCTTTCGTATCAGAAGGTTTCCATGATTATGCACAGAGTTAATTGTAAATTACCTCTGTTTTACCAACTCTACATACATTCTCCAGTAGCAATTACAGAGGGAAAAAGAAACAGTGACTGAGAACAGTACAAGCTCGCAGGCAGCTGGTAACGTATGTGTGATGTCTCCCCTTCTGAGCACGGTGTTTATATTATCTTTCCAATTATTTTTGCCTGGCTCTTAAATTTTGTAGGCTATATGGAGCTAGAGATTATTCTGGTAGACAAAGTGAATAAATTGGAAAACAAATAAAGAGGGGAATATCAAGTTAAAAAATGCAGAGATTAAGAGAGACAAAGTTACTGAGGCAAAAGGATGTCAAGGGAAGAATTACAGTCACAGACAACAGCTTCAAAGTAGTTCCTAAAAGCTTCTGTCTTACTAGCAAAGACACTGTAACTCCCCACAGTTTGTAGCTCTGTAGAGCAAAAAGGTATCATGTTCAAGGCATGAGGCTTATTTCCTCTGTAGACTGAGGAGATGATACACCCATTTCAATCTACTCAAATACACAAGATGGATGGGGAAGTGTGTACCAGGAAGTAGTAGCAATTGAGGAGCAGGGTTACAGTCTCACAGAAATTTTGTGTGTGTTCAGCTCACTGAAATTCTTATTCCAGAGACAGTAAGTACTGTTTGATGACAGTACATTTGTCATCAGATTTAAAGGAAACTGCTTCACTGTGCATGGAGCAACATGTCAAACCTATTACTGTGAAGAAGACAACAAATTGGGGAAAAAGAAACAAACAAAAGTTTGGGTTACTGTGGAGTTAAAATGCAGATTTTCATTCTTTACCTTTCCACACTATAACTTAGGAAATCACATACTAATGAATAATAGATAACTTGACTTTTACTATATTTATTGAGTCTGACTGCTACAAAGCTGATCTCTAACTTTTGAAAAAAACCCGCCATGTTCACTCTTTGTCCAGCGAAGTAGAAAAAAATCTTTATGTTCAATACTGGACAGTGTTCCGAGGTTCACAGTTGATAAAGAAACCCTGTGCCTACATCTAGCTACACTTACCACATGCATGAGGCTTAGTACTGTTATACATTTTATGGTATCAAACTTTTGGATTGGATTGGAACCTCTTGATCTATGGCATTTCATCTGGAAAAGTCTATTAACGCTATTAATGCCTTCCTTTCCTTCTCTCCAGTCTTCTCTATTTTGGGCAAATTATCAAGTTTCGTATACTAAGATAGAATTCATTTTCCAAAATAAACGTTCCCTAGACATCCAGATCTTCTATTCCTTGCTGTCTAACAGTGGAATTTGCTCTCAAGTCCTGCATTTATTGGTGCTAAATTCCCCAGTTATAGTGTTATGAGGTTATGTGGCCAAAATGTGCAAAACTTCCTCGTGGTTTACATCTGACTTTCCTCTATGGTACCTTTCCATGTTGGGTGTAGGGTATCTTGTAATTACACACTTTGATTTTTGGCAGCATGTGTGCTTGTCAAAAGAGTATCTCCAGTGCAAAACATACGACATAAATGCTATCCTCTGAGCTTTTTACTTCTCGAGGAAAATATCATGTGGTTAACATTTTATCCTCATGGGCTAGAGTTTCTGGCATTTTACTATTTTATAAGATTTCTACTATAATGCAGATGGTGTTTGCTGATATTCATACTTTCAGTACAGTTGTGTGTATTACCAGTCCCCTAATGTCAGGTGGTAAGGTCAAAGTTCAGTTTGTGTCTGACTGCTGAGTAGTATTTGTCCTCTGAAGAAAACATAATTGCCAGCATGACCTCATGTACTACGTATCCATCATGTTAACACTTTTCCAGCATCCTTATCTCTGCCTCCAGAAAACCACGTTTATGATGTTCTTTCATTATCCCAAAGCAACTGTGGTGAAAGGTGAGAGAGTCCTTGATGAGACTGAGCACACACTGGAGCTCATGTTGAACTGATACACAGGATGCTACACAATTTACTTAGTACGATTGTGTCATGGAACAATTATTCATTTAAATTGTCTGAAAACAGTAACAAGTATATTAGGAGGCTCATTTTTCACAGCTCTGTTAGGGATGGGGTCAGGTAGCCAGACCCCATGCATTATTACTGCTATATGGACTCTGGGTTTCCTATCCTTTACCAGTGATGCAGTCTCTAAGAAGTACCTCATGATGGCAGGACCTTTCCTGCAGAAAGACTATATTAGTAGGTTTTCTAGACTTCTTCATATATGACTAAAAATTCCCCAGAATAAAATGTTTGTCGCCACAGTAGTACCATAACAGCAATATCCTTTTATCTTGGCGTACTAGGAAGGAGGCTGTAATCATGCACTGAAAGGATATTTTCTCATACTTGTGGTTGGAATGGGAACTGGAGAAGGAAATCTCTGAAATGCCAGGACATTAACGGGAAGCACAGGAGAAAATATGATATAATCTGACACTTTGTTCATATTGTTGCTGTAGCTGGTAGAAAGCTTTTTCTTCCCTCCCTCTGCCAAAAAATGTTTTAGTATTGAGATATGCCAACTACAAGAACATTTCTCATTAGCAAACTTAAAATCTCTTTTTCTCCATTCTTCTTTTTGTCTTTGCATCTGTCATTGTCTCATCTTCTTCTCTATATATCCACCTAGTATCAGCTTCAGTCTCTTTCTTCTCAGTGTAATTAACAAATAATTAAAAGACGTGTATGCTATTTTAACTTGTACACCTTTTTGCCATAATTATATGTATATTTATATATATCTATATATACCTATCTCCATTTATATCCTCTATTCATCAATCTCTATCACCTCATCCTATTTTATCATTACAACATACCTAAGGTGGGAAAAGGATCATTAGCCCCCTTTGTCTAGAGAAGAGATAGCATCATGGATAGACAAAGTGGTTTTTTACAAAGGAGTACCGAAGTCTGTGACCACAGAGAAGGGTTTGAACCTCAGTTCTAGGTTACTGAATCATTAAATTATGTTTCTCTCTACCATTTATTTCCTGCAGTATTATAATTTCACTGAATACTGAATACAATCTATGAGAAAAAATATTGAATGCTTCCAGATTTTAGTTGGATTTCAACTGAGAATAGTTTGATAAAAGACCTGCTTAAAAGCATAAAATTGCATATAAATACAGTGACTCTTTTTCTTTATAAAACTTTGTTAAGAGGATTCATAATCATGAGATGATAAAAGTGTTATTGGAAGTGCCTGTAGGCAACACTGAAAGTTTAGGAGGATTTGGGACAGGTACTTTGATTCTAGCCTCTGTTCTCTCCTACCTCCTTTATAATTTAGGATTTTATCAGTCTCATTTTATAACCACATGCAACTTCAGTTCCTATTGTGAAAAGGGCTGCTTTCACTGCTCCTTTGAAATTTTGTCAACTGACTCATAATGTCCCCGATAATCATGCAGGTAGCACTGTGACTATTACTGTCACACCTACATCACTTTACAGGAGTTAAGATTTTACAGGCAGTAATCACTGGACTGAAATTTTCAGATTACTGCTCTTCCTGTGGCAGGAGATTCACAGGTGTCACACTGATTTTGGTTAAAATGGAACCTGGTACAGAACAGAGGAAGATAGCCTGCAGTACTGTCATGCCTAGTGCTAACTACACACATATGCAAACATCTGAGACAGGTCCCTTCAATTAAGCACTGGGGTTTTTTAAAATACTGTTGAGACTTTTAAAATGTAAATTATCTTCTAGCAATAGAATATTTAATTATTCTCCAGAACAATAAAGCAAATTTTTTTTTTATTTTTTTTAGTTAAAACAGTAATCCTAATCTGAAGACATGAAGCCCAGATCTGGGGCTTGAAGTAAGACTTCACTGCCAAGAGACTCAATGCAAATTGACAATGCTGAAAGTGATATCCATGAGCTGAAACATGCTTTGTTTTGACTTTTAGAAGGAAAGGTCTGTGCCTTATCTCTGGAAACCCTGTAGGGATTGTCTTCTTTGCTTTTGAACCCCCTCTCAGTGGCTGAGGGGGAAATTGCTTTTTCAGACCCTATAAATAAATTCTGCTCATGAAATCATGTACTGTAAAGCATCAGAAGATAGTTCTTCCCCCAAAGGTCAAGTGAGCTGCTTGCATAACATTCACAGCCCTCACTGGCCCAGTAAATGAGTCTCTTAGACCTGGAAATTGTTCCCTCCTATATTCTGTGGCTCTGCAATAGGAAGGTGAACCTTAATAGTATAACCAAGACATGCATGACTTGCAACCCTTTACTCCTGACTCTCAAAATCTCTCAAGTGTTCATGATTAATTAATTGACATATGCAGTTTGCTATGTGGCACAGTAAGAAAGCCTAAAGCATCATAGACAT
This sequence comes from Strix uralensis, assembly GCF_047716275.1. NCBI lineage: Eukaryota > Metazoa > Chordata > Aves > Strigiformes > Strigidae > Strix > Strix uralensis. Next base: position 15,512,322 of record NC_133973.1, on the reverse strand, counting down.
TTATTTTGGAGCCTGGAGAGTAAACAGAATTACTATCATTAGGTTTTGAGGTGCATTTGAGATTACAGTGAGGCTATAACATTCAATTCTGGTTGCTGTTTTAGAAGAAGGACACTGTTAAGATTGAAAAGGTCAACAAAATGATAGTAACTAATTCAAAAGCAAGATGTCAGTGACTGAAGTTGTAAGAAAGGGATTAACCTATAAGCAATTTAGGTAGAATGTGTATTTTAGTACACAAAGGGTAGCTGACATACAGGATGAAGTAAATTGGCAAGGTCAGCATCAAATGAGCTAAAAAAGCAAGAAGAAACTGGGTAACTCTCCCAAACAACAAAAATTAAAACAGTGCCTAACATTTGGTAAAAGATGCCATAACAGCAACAAAATACACCACTTTGCAAAGTTTATAAACACAGGATAGAAGTAAAAGTGAAAGGTACAGAGTGCCCTTGTTCTTATGGGAAACGCCAAAATACAGACTCAGATTACAAAGCCTAAGCATTTGTGAGCTGAGATACAATATCTAGGCAGGGCAGGTGACAAAAGATGTGGGTTTGTTTTTTTTTTTTTACTGTTTTAAAACACAACATAAAATCTTCAATTTTTTTTACTTTTTATTACAGTGTCAGCCAGCAGTTGAGAAAAAAAGTTTGTGGAGAAACAGAAAGGATGAGGAGAAGCTATTTTTATACTACTGTAGAGAAGTGGACATTTGAGGCATTAGTACGAGCCATAAACTTCATTTCATAGAATATCAAACCCTTTAAATCTCAGACACTGAATAAAAGAAGGCTGTGTCATTCTCTTTGTCAGTGATTAACACATGGTATTGGGTATAAAATTAACTAAGAAAGTACCCCAAGCTGGAAGAATGGGACACACTGAAAAGCACCACCAGGATTGAAATTCCTGGAGAAAACCATAATCACTGGAGAAATCCAAACAGCACTTTGCCTTTTACTATAGTGAGCACCAGAAGTACCCAGTTTGGAAGGACATTTGTAGACTAGCCTAATTTCTGATCATAGCTCGTTATGGCGTTCTTCACACAGCTTAATTAATAATTAATATTTATTTATTGATTATGAAAGTTTATAATAACTGTGAAAGTGAAGAATATTCCACTACATGAAAACCAAAATTTGAGTTCTGCTTCTCAGAAATTTTTGTATGTGTGTAGGTATAAGTGTGTATATATATATATGTGCACACACGCAAGCACATTCTGTTATTTTAACAGAAGGTAAAGTGGAAAATGTTTCTAAACACTGTAGACTAATCTAAGGCTGAAAACAATTTGTGGAGGTTAACTGATAACAAGAAAAGGACTGAGTTTTAGAGAAAAAGAGAAAACACTTGGACTCTATTGAAAGATACAAAATTAGTTTCGACATATTCATATTGATTTATCTAAACAAAGGAAGTTAGTTGGTCCTTGCGCTACTCCAGCACTGTGAAGTGACAGCAAGCTTAAATTATTTCCAGAAAGAGTTAAGATATGGAAAAATCTGTGGTGGTCCAAGTCTGAAATCATAAAATATAGTACAGAGAGCAACATATGTCATGGGAATCACAGGAAAGTAAGGCAGTGCCAACATTTGGAAAAACATGCAAGATTTACAAAAGATAACATTAATTCGGAAGAGCTTGCAAACTAGAGTAGAGAGGGTGACAACAGCAGCACTAGCCTAGAGGAATTCTGAAGAGAAATGGGGTGTGTTACAGCAGGTTTTTCATGCTGTTTGACACAAGGAATTCATTGATTTTTAGAAGTAGATAAGCATGACAATGATATTTTGAAACAATCAAAGGTAAATGGGTGGAAGGTGGGCTTTAGTGTTGTGAGCAAATTCTCATTAAGGACACAAACCCCAAACCTAAGTAGAAAGTTGGAAAAGGCAGTATTTGTAAAAAAAATACACTGGGGAAGAATATTCACTTTTGGATAAAACCAACCCCAAGATCCGTGCCCTCCTGTTGCTCCTAGGAGCTTTATGTTGGCTACATGACAAAGAGAAAATGAGTATTGGGAAAGATGGCTGCTGTACTTATGGTACAAACGGGAAAACTAATAAAATTGTTACAAAGTCTGACACCAGTAAAGAAAGGTTATGGAAGAGATGAGTATCCCGGATGCATTAGTAGTCTTGAGGCAAACGGCACAAATTTATATATGTTCAATTCTTACTTTGGGATGATAGCATTTCCTCAAACAGTTATTTGAATTTTGTTTAGTATGTGAGGTATTTGGCTGGAAAATACAACAAAATTACCACAGCATATATATCATGGTTTACAGAGGGACTGTAATGTTCTGCAGAAAAAAAGTGGTAGAAGATGATCATGTGTGGTAAGAATCAAGTCCTGGGTTAACGCTAATCCAATAAAACATATATCCATATAATGGAAATGTCATTTGAGGGACAGATGTTAAGAAAAGACAAGGTAAGAATGACACTGTTTCAAGTATGCCCGTCCCTAGAGACAAATATAAGCCACAAACATTCTTTGGAGTGTCAGATTGCAGAAGGAACAGCCCAAGTAAGCAGCATGTAGTATATGTCCATGGCAAATCTTAGAACAAAAAATGAGAAGGTACTTACTTAAAGCAAACAACTTTTTACCAAGGTATTACAACAATACCTACAAAACTATGTTATCTATGAAAGTGCAAGGCACTTTAGTGACTGATCGAACATAATTTATAGGTTTACTAACTCAGTAATAAGTGTCTGTAATCTGGCTAATTCTTTTTGTGTGTGTTTGGGTACGACAGGATTATGTAGGGAACCACAGCTGTAGCAGCTCATGTCATGACTCAGTGGAGCAGTTGTTACTGCTGTTTGAAGCTCCCGGGGTGGGTGCAGGCAGGGGGACACCTGGGCTCCCTTCCAGCTAGCACCCAGCAGCACAGCCACCCTGCCAAAAAATCTGCTGTTCTCCTCAGCCCACCCCTGCCCTTTGCTGATTAAGGTGATAAAAGAAATCGGTCTGGCCACAGTTTTGATCCTTTCTAACTGAAGTAGAGGTTTACTGTAAGCCAGCAAGGATTTGTCATTCTTATTGGTTAAATTGAAAACTGATTTTTTTTTTAACTTCAGTCCTGGTAGGCTTCCTGTATAATCACCTAGAGAATGATCAAGAAGTTTATCATAGTACAGATGTAGGCAAGGTTGTCCAAAAGATACACCTGAACACAGAACACATCAAAGCTGACTGGGAGCAAAGAGAAGGCAAGTGGCTTTTCTAATGTCGTAGGTCAGGTCAGGCACAGCGGCAGGAATAGCATCCTGCTCTTTGAGCTCCTAACCTTGCTCTCTACCTACCAGACTGCACTGCCTCAAAGGCAGATCTTCCTACATCTTTCTTTCAGATATGTCCATGTGACTCTTTTTGCTTCACTTCAGTTGAAACTAGTGACTTTCAATGGAAGGTCTTATTTAGAAAGGCATAAGAATACAATTCTGTCAATGACATAGTATGTTCCACCTTACAGTATGTGTTATCATTCTTTGTGTTCAGTAAGTCTTACTACTACATAAAAAACTCCCTTGAAACATGTCAGGATTGCTGCATGTTTTTTAATTTTTTTAGTGTAGCTAAGCCAGGACAAAAAATAATCACTAAAAGGCAGCTCAATTAAAAAAGGACTGTGAATTGTCTCTAATAAAAACAGACGTTTCGTAGCCAAAAAAAAAAAAAAAAGACTCAAAGAGTCTTGAGTAAATTAGCTATGCCTACTTCTTCCAACACTGTGTCAGAGCAGCATCTGGCCCACATACTAAGGTATAACAAAGATGAAACACTGCAGGCACAGTAAGTCATGATTCAAGGTGATTAGCCAGATGTGAAGAGGACAAAGGACATGGTTTCCAAGAGTGCCAAGGAGTGCTGGACATACCAGGTCTGATTCAATACGCTGGTTTCACAGTAGTGTGAATCCATGGGTTTAGGAAAGCCTCACCAGTACAAAGTTGAACCCAGTCTGAAGAACTCATTCCAGAAGTGGATTTGGTAAACTTTGGTGTGTTTCAGACTGCTAAGAAAAGAGAAATTCAAGGGGAAGATCCTGAGGTGAATGGAGTTACACTAATTGAAACCAGCTAACAATGTGGTAGAAAGGAAAGTAGCTGTCAAGACAAAGAAAAGGATTCAGGCATCCATGAAAAGTAGAAATTAGTAGCTAATTGTTATAGACAAATGCCCAGGTCACTTTATTCACCGGTCTGCAATAACTGCTTCAATGGTTTCCTAATTTAAAACCAACATGAGATAATCTATTTCTAATTGAAACCAGAAAGAAGCAATGGTACTGTGCTTAACACAATGAGCCAGGATTGGATATTTTTGGCCTCTTAGCTCTGCCACAGATTTTTTTATGTGACCTTGGATAAGTCACAATCTTTCAGTTCCTTATCTCTGAATTGGGGATTATATTCCACTGCTTCACAGAGGTGCCGAGAGATAAACATTTGTTCAGATAATGTAGTGATAACATCTCAAATACAAAAATAAATTATTAGAGCTATTATCTTCAGGGCAAGGATAGAGACCTTGTATGCGTTTGCACTGCATTTACTACAGCGCAAGCTCAGTCCTGACTATGGTTTTTAGACACTATCATGATACAGACTATTAATGGTAGAAATAACTGTTTCAGCACATGCAAGTAACTAATATGTAAATAGGACGGGATAGCAGTTGAAGATGAAGACCTTAACACTACAGAGAAACTCTTCAAAAAATGTTATTTTGAACAATAGTTGTTGAATCAAAATGTAAACTTAAGGACATTACAAATGAAAGACTGAATATTATTCATAGAATCATAGAATGAATTTGGTTGGAAGGGACCTTAAAGATCATCCAGTTCCAGCCCCCCTGCCATGGGCAGGGACACCTTCCACTAGACCAGGTTTCTCAAAGCCCCGTCCAACCTGGCCTTGGACACTGCCAGGGAGGGGGCAGCCACAGCTTCTCTGGGCAACCTGTGCCAGTGTCTCACCACCCTCACAGGAAAGAATTTCTTCCTTACATCTAATGTAAATCTACCCTCTTTTAGTTTAAAACCGTTGCCCCTCATCCTATCCCCACACTCCCTGAACAAGAGTAGACTCCCTCCCCACCTTTCCTGTAGTCCCCTTGAAGTACTGGGAGGCTGCTATAAGGTCTCCCCGGAGGCTTCTCTTCTCCAGACTGAACAACCCCAACTCTCTCAGCCTGTCCTCACAGGGGAGGTGCTCCAGCCCCCTGATCATCTTCATGATCCTCCTCTGGACCTGCTTGAGCAGGTCCATGTCCTTCTTATGTTGGAGGCCCCAGAGCTGGACACAGAACTCCAGGTGGGTTGTCACGAGAGTGGAGTAGTGGGGGAGAATCCTCTCCCTCGACCTGCTGGCCACACTTCTCCTGATGCAGCCCAGGATACAGTTGGCTTTCTGGGCTGCAAACACACGTTGCTGGCTCATATTTGGTTTTCCATCCACTAATACCCCCAAATTCTTCTCCTCAGGGCTGCTTTCAATCCACTCATCGCCCAGCCTGTATTTGTGCTTGGGATTGCCCAGACCCATGTGCAGGACCCTGCACTTGGCCTTGTTGAACTTCATGAGGTTTGCATGGGCCCACCTCTCAAGCCTGTCAAGGCTTGATAGAATTTTATTAGCCTACTAAAAATCATCTTAATCCCAATTCATCATTACCATCTGGAAATTCACTATTGTGGGAATAAAGCTGGATTTAACCATGAATCAATTCGGATTTATTCGAGTTCTGAACAGCTGAAAGGATCTGGCCAAATTTGTGTGTCTCCCCAGAGGGCACCACCACAATTGACAGTGGTTGACACATCATGGCCACTTCAGGGAGAGACCAACTACTGGTTAGTTACCACAGTTACTACAGGGAGCAATTTATTTTTCACTTTCAGAAGTATTCCCTGATTAGATTCCGGATTAGATGTGGGCTCCTTCAAGAAAAAGTTTCACTGAACTAAATAGATAATAACCTTCATACAGGCAGTCAGAAGTACTGAATTATACGGGTTAGTTCATAAAACCTATAGAAAAATTACTCACTGCTATTAAAACGATGACTTTTTGATAAATTTATATATAACCATATTGGTTTCTTCTACATTAAATTATGCAGGACTTTTGCATAATGGGTAGAGAGAAGCTATTTTTCTGTTAATCTGGCATGATTCATGAATACTAAATTCACATTGAAAGAAAAAGAAAGACACAGTGTATGATAGCTTTAATATACCTAGTACCTCCTCTCTAACTGAGAGCGCTGCACTTTTCTGCACTTACAAAGATGTCCAAAGCACAGGCCAAATCATGAAGTTATAAATTAGGTTTTCCCCTTCATCTTACATCCAGGTAAATCTAACATGGGAAAACAGAATAAGAAATGTGGGCAACATTAATCTCAGGACCTAATTTGGGAGAGATCTCCAACAAGGTTTCATCACTGCAGGATGGCTTTGAGAAGAGGGCTTATTAGCGCTACAAAGAAATGTGTCTCCTGGTGTTTTCTTCATTGACTAAATTATTTTTGTATGAATATTTTCATATTGTTCCATAAGGGAAAGTAAAAAAGGACTAGGGCAATGGTTACAAACCAGTGGATTATGAAGAAAATTAAAGAGATGCTGTGAAAAATAACCTGTTCCTATAATATATTCATGCAGAACAACTTCACGTGTCTCTACATGTAGTATATTTCATTTCTTTGTAATGTCAATCATATGCTAGTATTCTCAACTTAATTTTGGCCATTAATAAGGCATGGGATCTGGATAAAAATATTTAAAGATAAATCTTTGTTTTCAAGGAATCCTCTAAATTACAGTACTCAACCTTTTCAAATAGTGATTGCTGTCTATTCTAGTCCAAACATTGTTTTAATCTTTAAAACACTAATATTAGTGTTTCCACAACATCATAAATCAAGTAAGTCAAAACCAGAATGACGCAGACAGATATTTACTCTGATGACTGAACCTGTCATGATAAATACTAATGCCTCTTCAGCAAATGTTACTATAAATAGGGATAAAAATAAAAGGCAAATCAATTCTGTGCCTTTAGATGGAGACATCAGAAAAAGGGCTTAGACCTTAGAAAAAAAGGGCTGAGGAGTCACCGACTGAGTTGAATGTCCGTAGAAATTCAACATCTCAGGCTTTTTTGAAAATTCCACATAAACTCTCTTATACACACACACAGTTTAACAAGGTTTAGGTGCAAGCATAAGTATCTACAAGTTACTCCTCTGCCTCATTGTTAATCAACTAGTCCTTGTAATAATATCTAACTCCCAGAATGATAAGGCCACTATCAGATGATGGAAAAAAATAAAACTGTAAGGTAGTTATGTACACTGCATACATATTGATTCCACATAAATCCAGTTGTTTGCACAAGACTTAATAAAAATAACTTCTTATTAAAAAAGTTAAAAAGTTTGTTTCTGGCAGATTTCTAATTTTGTGTCCTCCCCAAGCCCCTGTCAATTTTTAAGGCTTGCTCTAGTGTTCTAAAAAAACCCCTGCTTTTTGGTTTTCCTTGGGAGTCTTATTCAGAAGACGTCTTTGGAGTAAGTTTCAAATAAATCAGGAAAATATTCCTATAATGGTTTTTGAATGACAAAACAATTTTTAAAGAAAAAAAAACAAACAGAATATTTTTTTCAAAAGGCTTTCTGTTGTCTCTTTGTGGAAAGTCTGAACTATTCCTTCTATCAGTCTTTACAGAAACAGAATTGCAAACCAATCTTTCATCTTCTTATACATGGTTATTTGTGAGACAACCTTTTAGTCTGAAGAATCCCTTTCTTCTTCTACTTACACTCAGTTACTGATGGACATTTAAGAGTAGAAAAGGACAAATCCATTGTCCGTTAGACAAATCCATTAGACTTTGCAACGCTTTCACAGAATGTACTTTAGTTTTATGCAAAAGTGTGCTATTTGAGAGTATTTTGATTTACATCCATCACAGTACCAAGTTCAGAGTAGTTCTTGGGGCAGAAAGGAGTTTAGTTCACCCCCTCTTCTGGCCTAAGTAGCAGGTAAAAAAGTGCTGTTTTCAAGACTTTTAAAATCACTGCCTATAAGAGCTGGAACAAGAGTTAACAGCAGTAGATACCTCTCATAAACTGTGAGTTAAAAATTGTTTGCAAATAGATACTCCAGCAGCACCTCCGTCTACCTCTGACTAGGACTTTTCTTTCTCCTGTCAAAGAGCTCACCAGCTCTGCCAGTCTCCCAGATTCCTCCATTCAGAAAGACACATGGGGGAAAAGAAACAAAATAAAGGAAGAAAATAAGCTAGGCAAATTTTAATCATTTTGAAAAAGTAAGAGAAGTCTCCCAGTGTTAAATAAGAAAAAGCTGATGTTTTAGCTTACAGTAATTGCACATTCTTTGAGCATTCAATCTAGATTTTTACAAAGTGAGCAACCTTCAGCTTTCAAATTTAAAGACTCAGCTTCAACTTTCAAGATTTGGTCTCTGCAAGTCAATAATGCTTAGACTTGCTGCTATTGGGAAAGGGAAACCCAAAGGAGGACACACTGCCAGTGTTTGAGCAGCCATGGAGAGATTAATTTGCACTGAAGCCGCAATATTTGTTCAGGAACGATGAGCTCAAACTATGAGATGAAGGGGAAGAGTGGTACAAAGAAATTAGTCACTCATTCTATACCTTGCTTTAGAAATAACCCAACAACATGCCTGAATGACCTTACTCATTTGCTGCATTAATTCCTTTAAGCAATCAGCTATTGCCGTCCCCTGACCTGCCCTGACTACTCTATTAAGTCCAAGGCAATCTCCTCATAAGACAGCGTGTAGCTGGTGAACTGTCACCTCCAGCACTTTACCACATGAATGCAAACTTCACTAGGAAATTCCACTCCTTTTATATCCATATCCACTCGTCATCTATTCATGAAATGCCAAAATTTCTTTTGCATTTGCAAATTTTTATTGTAAACTCCTAGATAGGTTTAGGAATCTCTAGGGTCTCATTTATACTCCACAGTGCATTGTGGGGCTTTTCTTCATTACATTTTTTAAAGACCCAATCCCTAGAGAGTAAGGTCACAAGACCCACTAACTATTGTGTTTAGTAACACAAAGACAACACTCTGTTCTTATAAAATTCAGCAAAGCTTTAGTCAGGGAGATTTACATACTGAAATCCCTTGGCAATAGAATTCATCAGCCCCTGAAATTATTAGAAATGAACAAGGGCATGCATTTATCAGGGCGTGCTACATCCTTTTTTGCCCTGACAGACTTGCTCTATAACAGTTTAATTCTTGCTGTTAGAGAGCATACAGAGTGCATCAATCGTGTATCATTTAAACTGCAGCTGAACAACAAAATAAAAAGGAGAGACATTCATTTATGCCAGGGAAGGCTAGAAGTGGCTTTTGCTGTCCTGTAAGTCCTGCTGTTTTGATACATTCAACACTATTCATATTGGCAAAGATATTAATATTTTGTACCATTTTAAGGATAAAAACAAGGCCTTGAATCCCCAAAGATTTTAAGCAAAACTTAATTTGATGCTTAAAATTACCCTTTTTAGAAAATATTTTCATGTAAAATCTTCTAAATGTTGATCATGAAAGGGAAATTGCATGATTTCTAAATGAGTACTTCCTAAACCTTTAGCATTGAACATATTTAGACATGCCTGTACCATGGTCCCATAATGACTGCTGAAACAATGCTTCTAGAAGTGGACTAACTGCTCAAGTACAGTGCTTGTTTCAGAATTTTTAACTAACTGCACTGCTACTTTCAGTAGCTGTGAAGCAGTAATTTTTTAAAAGGAAACAATTTCTTTTCTCAGCAGCATACTTGAATTCCCATGCCATAATCCTGTAAGGTAGTTTAATAGAAACACAAGGCAAAGTTTTACAACTGATCTTTAAGAACTGACCAAGGACTTTGTTTTTTTCATTAAGATAAGCATCATTGTCAAGAATATAGTTTTATATTTAATTTCACATAACTGTTCTTAGCCAATTGTGTTAATTTCTTAATAGTGTACGTTTTTAATAGTGTAAAAACTAATAGGATTATGGATATTAAATAAATGGGTTATGGATTAGGAATTGCTCTCTCAGCTCTATGTTTTCTCAAAAATTATTATAAAAGTGATGTCTGCTATCATGCTGTTTTCTCAGAAATTTAGAAGGTTAATTCTCCTCTTATTTACTCAAGGTTTATACTAGCAGAATACTACATGAGTAACTGAAAAAAGACTCAAGTCCTGAACAGCTCAATAGCCAATCAAACCAAAGTGGAAATAAACCACAAAAAAGAATTCAGAGTTGTGCTTCAGATTTCAAAATTGCTACCACACACAAAGGCCCACCCAGAAATCAGGACCCCCACTGCAGAAGGCTCTGTACATGTACAGCCTAAGAAACTGTCTTTATCTTGATATAAATTACTTGGTTGTTTAAGTGATAGGTGCTCTGAAAATGTTAGTATTGTCATCGTAGAGATATGAAATAGGAGTGTAGGAAGGTAGACAGACAACCTAATTTAATGCAGAAAATAAGCATCAGGCAAGACGCCCAAGGTACCCTTCAACCTATATCTAGGTCTTAAAAGAAGCCAGATGTAGCTGTAGAGGCAGGTAAGTATAAGAGAATGCCAGTTCTTCCTACATATTTTGATCAGCAAGGAACTACATTCCCATTTCCCCGTAGCCTCTGTTGGTCCCTCTTAGCTACTGGATTTTGGGCTTCAGCACAGAAAGGAAGATGGAATACTTCATTACCAAGAAATACTCCAAATCTTGCCCTCTTTGCGTTCATTTGCTTCATGGGGTTCACCTAGGAGAGCCAACATATGCTTAAATGAAACCACATGGTGGGTTTTTTCTGCTGTATCTTGTAAAATAACATGGCATACAGGAATTAGTTAAAAATGACTTGTGGTTTCACCGTTTTCCAAGCTCCATGACGTTTTCATGCTTTGATTTTCAGAGACCATATGTAGTATTAGAGAATAAACAAAGTTTCTCTGTGTTTAACCCTTTCTTTTACATATGAGCATACATCTTTTCTTTATAAATAGACTCCCCCATTAATGTCAATTTATTGAAGGTATTTACATTCAGAAAATATGACAGCTGGTGGACAAACTATCCCGCTGTTTTAATACTGACAGCAATGACTGATGATTTGCCTGAAGATTATGATCTTTGTGCAGCACTAGTAAGTTTTCCTGAGACCACCAGTCTGTAATGTTATCATCTGAAGACTTTACAAAAAGTAGAAGCAGTCTTGTTGAAGTCAAGACCACCTCAGGTCAGGTGTCCATAATATATTACCAAATAAGCACAATAGAAGTGGAGCACTGGCTCCACTTTTAAGATATGAGAAAGATATGTAAGAAATGACAAATCTTGGACAGACTGACAATAATGGATTTGTGGTCATCCAGATGTTGAGACTGTTAGCTCAGTTTTCTCAGTACTGGGAATGATAGCTGCAATATTTAGCTGGAAATCACATTCCATTCTTGGCATTTTGATGAACCTCAGGGGAAGTGGCAACATGTAACAATACAACTGGAAGGCCAAGCACAGGCAATGCTTAAAATAGCTTTTTATGGCAGAGAATCAATACAAAGCTGCATCTTATGCATTGAACACCATCTCTTTTCATGAACCTTTTTTGTTTCAGGGAAATAACCTCATTGATGTCTATGTGCCAACATTAATGATGTTCCTATGACAGTGAAAGTTCACAAATGGATAGATGGTTAATGCAGCAAAGAGGAAATGGGCAATAAATAGTGAAAGAACAAAGGAAGACACAAAGAGAGATTAAAGACAACTGGTTTAGGTTTGCTTGGTTGGAAGAGCTGGGCTCCAGGAATTCTCTGATGAAGTGAATATTTAATGGAGAAAAATTTTGTATTGCAGAATTTATACTGACAAGACACTGCTAGAGCTCCAAATGCAGAACTAGAGACTAGTTCTGAGGAGTGTATTTTGAAGGTGCCAGAATGCCAAATGTAAGAGTAACACTTTTCCTGATCACTACAAGAGAAATGGAATGTTTGCATGCATCACAAGTTAAATATGAAGGTGAGTAATGATGTATTTTATTTCTCCTGAGTGGACAAAAATATCTGGTTTAAAATTAAATTTTAAGAGTCAGGGGTCTTTGTCTACAGAAATGTGGGAATAGAGTGAGCAAGGAGTGCTCCATCACCTCAAACAGAAAAACAGAGAAACAAAACATTTCCTCACACTCTTCTTGTGGAACCTGTCTTTAATTCAGTGGGGTTTGAGTTTTAACATTTGCAGATCCCTAAGAATTTTTCAGTGAAAATAGGAACTTCTATGTAGTGAGCCTAGTAAAATATGGTTGTTTTTCGAAGTTACTTGATATTAAAATAAGTCCACATATCCCAAAATATGTCTGATTTTAAAAACATTGGTGTGAAGACATTTCTTTAGTCCAGAATGCTCAAATTAGTATTAATTATTCTAGGCACTTGCAACAGAAACTTCTGAATGTTTACTGGTATAAAAATTGGGGGGGGGGGGGGGGGGGGGCGTGTAGGTCCCTAACAACCCTGGTTACAGCCAGCTATGTGTAATAAAGGCTTTAATTAAGTAGTACAAGTGATCTCTATGAGCTCTTTTGGGATGGGAAGGTGGGGAGAGTGGGATTACAACTCACAGCACTAAATCAACATGTACCATTTTAGGCACATATGGTTCAAGCGGAATTCAGCAGAAGTTTTAGACATCTGAGGCCAAATCACCCCCACTGCTATAAAAGTTATCCCTTTAAAGGATAGGAGTAAAGGTCATGGTGGCTTATGCCAAATATAAAAATGAGAACTAGAGACAGGAAACAGTGTTCAGATGTTACAGAGCTTTAAACCTGTTTTATGTCTGCTTTGGGCCTTCCATGTGTCCAAGCACTGCACACAGAACCTGCTTTGACCACGTCAGGTACAGTATAGGCTCATTTTTTAACAGCCTATCAAAACAACTGTGCAGCAGCTGATAAAAAGCTGTGTGCTTTTGCTGTATGGTATATTGCAACAGATCATATTTGTAAGAATGAACTGGTGGACATAAATAATATATTTATAGCTACCCTACTCACATTCTCTTAGGATATTTACAAATAATTAATTAGAATTCTTATCATACATATATAGAAACAAAATATAAAACCTCTGATTTGTCCAAGACAGAATAAAGTGAGACTAACAGAACCAAGGAACAGGACACAGTTTCCAGCTGTGCATTTCCAGCTGGAATCACAGAATGGTCTATTTGGCTATGTTCAATGAACAGTGGCTACTGGGACAGGATGAAAAAAACCAGAACATTTACTTTATAGTCAAAGTTAGCTTAGAGCCTAAATTTAAACAGGGATTCTATATTTAAAAAAAAAAATATCAAGACAGGACACTTTGCATATTCAGCATGGTTCTGAAAATGTTCTACTATTAAATCAATTGTTGTAAGTATTGACAATGAAAAATGCAAGAAATTAAAACATTACAAAGACTATATAGACATAAAAAAGATGGAAACTGGAGAGCTAGAAAAAATACTGCAAACAGTATAGAATTAAAATGTTATAATTTTCCTCCTGATTCACAGCACAAACTTAAGGACATAGTAACATTTTTCAGTTCCATTGCATACTCCAGCTTTCAGTGGTTTGCCAGCTATGTGAAAATTCACGTGGGCAAAAGGGTATTTACTGTATTCATTGTGAGGTCTGAACCCTGGGAAAAAAGACTACCTCTATAGTTAATCAAATACTGTATGTGAAGAAAAATACCAGGCTTTTTTCAGCTAAAGATCTTTAGATGTATTACTTACACCATTCAGCAGCGATTAGAGAGTCTAAGAGAGACCCACATTGCATGTGCAAAGCCCAGACAAACACGTACACACCGCTTTTAGCTGGCGTCAGAGGACCATTGATTTCATCAGGTGAGGAGCTGCTTCCTATTGAGAGGATGTCTTTACCCAACAGAGATTACTATGTACATTCCTTTACTTACAAACTGCAACCCAGGAAATCAGCTATGTCTCAAAGGGGCTAACAAAACCTTTTCTCAAAATCATCTAGTTTGAGCAGGGTAAGACTTTCCACAACCTACCCGAAGGGCGATGGAGGTAGGAAGTGAATTGGCATCAATTTCCAATATGCAAAGCAAACTGTTGACTTTCAAACACACCTTCTTCACTGAAATACAGGAGAAAATATTATAATTGTGGATTTATTTTATTGCTGATTATCTTCTGCTAGAAACACTTTCCTCCTATAGAGGTTAAACTTCTCACACTTTCCGCACCATATTTGACCTATGAATAAATGCATAAAGATTATTTTTTATTAGCAAATTCCTTAGCTTTTAAAACAAGTGGTATTATAATCACTCGAATACACCTGGGAATACTGAGGAAATTATTATAATACAATCATTACATCTGGTATTGAAGCTATGATACATTTGCTGCAAGATGACAGATTACTACTTAGAGATTTTGCACACTAGTAACCGTCGCTTACTTAATATCTGCAGGTGTCATAACCATGATAGAGGAACAATATTTCTGCTACTCCCTAGCAGTATAATGTTACATTTATCCACTGTATAACCAACAAATGCAGCAAGTACATTGATGAAAATAAAATTTCAAATCAGTACTGTACCCAAAAACATTTATTCTTTTGATCAAGGAAACTAGTCTACAAAGCAAAATGTTATTGATCCTGAATTCAGCATATTATTGCTATGTAAGTATTTTATGAATACGCGGTCTCTTAGCATAGGATATCTTGTTTCAAATGCTGTTGTTACTAGCCAGTTGTCATTAGGTCAGCTTGGTTCCAGTGTTTCCCTGTTTTGCCAGAGTGGTAGCTCAGGGGCGAAAAGGATCCTTACATTAATTAAAAGTCTTCTCAAAGGAGGAGGTAGGGGAGATGAGGGAGCAGAATGGGGTCTCAAGGGGTGTCCAGGTAGACAGTAAGACATAGGCAGCAGTTCTTGCAGAAGCAGTCTGAACAAGAAGGTAAACCACACATAGAAGAGAAGAAGTTACGAAGAAGTGGTAAACCACAGGGCAAAGCAGGCGTGGATACAGACCATTCCCTGTTTTGAAGTGTATCTGCTTCTTTATGGTTTGGTTCTAAATACACGTCTTGCTTTAAGAAGGTAATTTAGTAGTTAGTTACGTGAATATTGTTTCCAGGAGCGTGGAAAAGCTAGAGACAACAAAGCTGACTTAGGGCTGCTAGGGCAGCCGTGATAAATCACAGGGGACTGCAGCCAGCGCATGGTGAGAACAGAGTGTGAGTCAGCTAAGAGGTGATGGATGCCTGAGGTTATTTATTCTGGAGGATGCCAGGGTGAGCTGGAAGTGCAGTTATCCCTGTGACTGCAACAAATCCTCTGATTAATAAAGTTTGCATTTTAAGTCAAATGATGTTGAAAAGCCAATGGATTTCATACTTTCCCCCCTCCCCATTTTTCTGTCCTCCTGCTTAAAAACGAAATTGCCAAATGTACATATACTTAACAGGCAAGTAGCAAAACATCACTACAAACAGGACATGAGATAACTTAACTAGAGGTTAAATCAGTATACCGTAGTTAAAGTACCCAGATACCTGAAGCACTTATTCTTTCTAATATTAACATGAAGAACACTTTGAATACAGGTAAATTTTATCACTCAGATAAATTGCTGTGTCTAAAACAAGCTCGTGACTTCTGTTTTAATAACATATTACTTTCCAATGGCAAGAATATGAAGGTGAGTTTGCGAAGTTCTGGCTGTTGATGTTGTTTAGTTACTATGATAAAAAAGAATTATTATTTGATGCCTACTACAACTGAGAAAGCAAGTCAACTCTGCAAAGGCTCGAGTAAACATCACATAATAAAGCAGAAGAAAACAGAAGGACATTGTGATTAACAGGCAGTTTGCAATCTCAGTAAAAAGAAAAAAAAAAAAAACAAAACACAAAAACAATCCTGATTTATTTCTTAGTAATAGAGAGCTCTATCAGAACTCCTTGCTTCAACAGCACACAGAAACTTGCAGAAACACAAATAAATCCACAGTGCTTCCTCAGGTATAGCTATAGTTCAAGGTACCACCCTTTTAACATTTATTTATTTGTCTTGAAGTCATTGCTTTTAATTCCCTGTTCCCTAATACAGGATGAAGTGAAGGTGGTGGCAGAGAACACACATCCAATCAGTATTTCTTACAACACCTTGAATCACTGAACCATAGGATTCACAGAATCAAGCTGTTATTACTAATCACAGTTAACACTTCACACAGCCCATGCACTTACTCACTGCCACAGTCACTCAGAGCCGGGTGGCCAACCCCAGCCAGGGTCCTAGACTGGAGGGTCGAGCTGTGCGATACCACCTGGGTCAAAGCAACTTCTGATTTTCTCTTCTTCACTATATGCTTTCCTGCACACTGTCCTCTGCACCGCCCTCTGCAGGGGTGCAAGGAGGATGTAAGGGAGGGTGACTTTTTGAAATGTTGCACAAATTTTAAGTGTACACAAGCTTTAAACACACACATTTGAAAATTTCCTAAAACACCCCAAAATCCACGTTGTTTGTTTCATTTCCCTTGCAAAACAAGCAAACAAACCAACAGGAAAAAAAAAAAAAAGTAAAAAAAATTTACTGCTTCTTTCAGACAGTCAGAATTCCAGCCTTCTCCAATGTCTGAGTCGCCATTTACCCCAGGCTCAGCAGGGTAAGAGCATAATCTTATTCAATCCCCCATATAGCTGGTTGGAGATTTGTGTGGTTTTTTAGAGAGGATAATGCAGGGAGATAAGTTACATGTGTCCAATGCCATATAGCAAGTTGCTACTGATTAGTGATCTTCTGTAATGGTAATGCAACATAGTCTTTGGGGGATTGTAATTGATCTCTTTTGAAGATATACAGTATGCCCCTTCATTGACCCAGCCTCTGAGACTGCAGAGTGCAGTAACAGAGGAGGATGAGAGAACAACTTTGAAGGCACTTTGAAAGCAATGTGAAGAATTTAGGTTATATTAAGACAATTTTCAGTTAACACTGTTTTGTTTGTTTGCTTGCTTTTAGAAGTGTTGCATTGTTATATCAATGCTACTTCAGGTAATAGAGAGAAGGACAATTTTAAATCCTAAATATCATCTGGGTCATTTACACCCTGATAATTATAGCAGCCACAAGTTTTGACACTGACTGCTTGTTCAGTTGCATCAGTTGTATGAAACCTTTCCATGAAATCAGAGAAATCTGTAAAATCAGAATGAGCTGTGCCATTCCTCACAAAAGTTTGTTTGAACTGATCTTCATAGTTTCAGTGATGGGGACTCTCATAACTTCCTAGGCAGGCATTCATTTTAATGGCTTACTTAAGCAAAGAGATTTCTACATCAGAAATGGCGAATGCAGTTGTCATAGTTGCGTAAGGGGTTAAGATGACGCAGGAAGCCACTTGATTATACTTACAGAGGACATCTATGCTGAAGCTGAACTCGGCTGCAGAGGGAAGAAGCACATTTTCGGTGCCACAGTAAACACATGCCGAGAACAACTCCTTTGCTGTTTGTCCGGTGCTCCTCATGGAGCCTCTTAACTCAAACCAAATGATACTGAGTGAATTAAACAAACAAGAAAAGATAGTGCTATCTTCCTACTCCAAGGCAGCCTCAGCCAAAAAGCGGGAAAGAATCATCCTTAGGTTTCACCTGCAATTTTCTCACAAGTATATGGTTATTGGTTCCTAATTTACAGTCCCATAGATTGTCTCCAATTTCTGAGTCTCTCCAAAGTAGCTACGGTCCTGCTGTTAATAAGGTACTGCTGCTTCAAGCTTCATCATCACCTCTGCTCAGCAGCTAGATGTTAATAAAATGTCCAGAGGAAGATGAAAAACATTGCAATAATAAGACATGGAATTTACTAATCTAGGTTAAAAAAGCAAAGCCTGCTAGCTGTTTACAAATTTTCCTATTATTTGCTGATAAGCTCCTTGTATCCATTTAAAATTCTAGCTGAAAACCTAATTTTCCACAGTCAGGTCCCAATTCAGACAATATTTGGATATGAATTATAGACCACCCCTATGTTACACAGCACTTAAATGTTTTCCTGATTGAGTATGGACTCCTGAAACATTCAGACGAGAGAGATTTTAAGAAAAAGAAATTGGATCCAAGAGGCTGCAGAGCTTACAGGGTGCTGAGTATTTGTCTGTTGTGCTTATTTCTGGTTCAAATCCTTTCAACCAAGCTATCTAGGCTCTGTACTCTCGCCATACTTGGCTAGCTCAGGCACACAGAAATTTACTGAACACAGGTTTTGCTTAATCTTTCTTAGCACATCATAACTGTGGTTCCCGAGAAAGCATGTTTTCCAAGTGATTTCAACACGGAAGAAGAAATTGCATACATTGTTCTGTTCTAACACCAAATATCTTCTCCTCTATAGTGTGACTTGTTTAAAGAGCTTTAGGTGTTCTGTTGTGAAGGTAGTCAAATGTGAGGACAAATCTACATGCAGGGGTGTAGTTTGCCAGCTCACACTTGAGCACAATCCCAGCACTGAAGGATTGTGTGTCGATGAGTGCTGCGCAGCCAACCCACCTGTCAAGACACAGAGAGAAGTTACTTAAAATAAAGAATGCCTGGTGTAAATCAAATATTGATGAAAGGAGGCCTTAATCACCTGCCTCCAGCTCCACAAGGCAGTGTGATAGTTGATTTCAGACTTATTTAAGGAGTTCCTTTCACCTTTTCTCCCTTCATTAATTTGCTGGGAAAATCTAAATGGATGGATAGGAGCTTCTTGTCTAAAGAGCAGATGTTATTGTAAGTACTGTTGATTCTGATAGTCTTTCCTTTTACTCTCTTGTTTAAATTAAACCTTCCACACATGCACACACTATGCACAATGACCAGAGCATAGTCATGGCACTATCTTTGTATTATTCAACACCAGCACGTGTTTATTCAGTGTTTTACCAGCTGGTTGTTCTTGACTTCTCTGGCTCTTCTTGATCTTGGGAGATTTCACTGTGGTGCAGATACAAGGACTTCACCAGGAAAAACCTCTTTAATCAGGTGGTTTATGTTTGTCTGCTTGCTCAGGTCTTGTTTGGGGCAGCTGGTGTAGAGAGTTTGGAAGAAACCAGATACATGAACACATAGGGGCACATCTTTCCACTCGATTTTAGGGATCTGGCTACTAGCCAGACACACTATTTTGGCATCGTCCACCAGTTTAGGGACGGTTGGTTTTTTTGTTTGTTTGGAAGGTTTTTTTCTGGACTGGATTAAGAAGTGTTCAAAGTCCAAAAGGAAAGAGGGAATGGAATGAAAACAGTCATGTGGGGGGCTGTGAAAAATAACATTACTATGAAGCTGGGATAATAAACAGTGACCCATGATGATTGTTACTGAGCAGCTACAAAAGCATTGGGAAAAAAAGGAAACATCATTTAGCTGCAATGGAGTCTTTAAGTAGCTGGTCCTACAGCAGCTGAACATCCGTTCAGATGGTTGGAAAATCAGCAGGGCTTGTGGGGCCCCAGACGTGCATGGGGTTTTGCTATTAAAAAGCTTGATGTCCTCTCAGCACTGATGGCAGGAACACATCTGAAGGTATAGAGCATCTGTTCAGTTCCCCTTTCTTAAGCTGACCATAGCCTCAACGCAGAGAACATTTAAGTGTTGCCCCCATGTATTTCCTGACTGATACAGGATGCTGTCTCCCACAGCAATAAAGGAAATGATAGCCTCCCATATACATTCAAGTAATAATAAAATAAGTACGTAATAATAACCAGAGCCATATGAAATATTTACTTCATGAACCAAAATTAAACGAGAAATGGCTAAGCATGAAAGGTCAGGGCTCATAAACTGAGCATAATCTCCTGTGCTTTACGCCTCCCTCCCCACAAGCACATTAAATTTTAATGATTTTTGGAAGCTCTGACTGCTAAATACTCTTTCCAACCTTCTGTATGAATGACAGTATAACCCTAAGGCCAGTGAGAGTGGCCAAGCCCATGTGCTTTTACATGTAAGGTGTTGGGTTATTCCCTAATGTATAGAACATACAGCACAACAGTCCTGATGGGATGGTGTGAACAATTAGGGTTGAAAGCTTTGGTCAGAGCTCAGGAGATCCAGATCTCCACTGCTCCAATGCTCACAAGCCAGTGAAAACCTTTCCTGGAGCCCAAGAGAAGGGTGCTGTGTTCACTTTGCATAAAATTAAACTTCCACACTAACTGTAAGATGTTGAGAGATCATGCTTGTGAAGTATTCAGCAAAGGTAATTTACGAATATATGCTAATAACTGCAAATCTTTGCTTCGGCACACTTGTATTTTTTTTTTTTTTTTTACTTACTCTTGTAAAATATTGACTTGAGTATGTCATTCTGAACTTTATTCAGTACCCACAAATTAACATGATGGAAGAAGCTGAAGACCTAAAATGGTTCCTAAAATATTTCTTTGGCTTTAGATCAAGATTTACAGCCTTTGTACAGCTGTCAAGCAATTACAGGTATCAAGATGGGAAGTGATGTAAACCAAGAGCAACACGAAATTAATGCAGACCCTAGCAAGGCGAGGTTTAGGGGGCTAGTCTAGTGAGGCTAAGATAAAGAAACTTGACCTGAAATACAATACAGGCTGGGGCACTGTACGACCTCAAGCCAGCTGATTGCCCTACCATGTCTTAGTCAGACCATAGATGACTCCTTACACTTATCAAATATTTCACCTGTTTTCATCCTAACTGCTAAATAAATGACAATCTGAATTTGCAGCCAATTTTAGAAGCATTGTTCACTGATTATTCAGTTATTTGAATAATTTATTGGGTTTACTAGTTAGTTCATTTACATATTTGTTTAAAGCTTGATTGTTTTTAAAAAAATAGACACAAAAATACAAACTAATAATAGCTTGCACTACTGGTTTTAAATTGTCTATTTTCAGAAAAAACACATCTTAAACTAGATGAGATAAAGCTTTCTTAAAGATATTCTACATTGATTCAGATGTATTAAATGAATTTGCATGAGAAAGGGATGGGTTTTTTTGAATGCATTCCAAGCATACAAAATCATGGCATTCGCATTAGAAGACAAAACTTCTACGTACAATCAAGCTGCAACTTTCATGATAAACAGATATTATTTCTACTCTCTACCTGCATATCTCCATTCATTTAAAAAGAAATCTGCAATGGTGAGTCTTTCTTGTTTTACAGAAGAAGAAACCAAAATTAGGTCTCCCAGAGCCAGCATAAGAATCTGGGCTAAAACTTGTTCTCCTACTCTCATTGTTAGACACACTGGGAATTAGCATTAGTTTGTGTAATTTGTGTTGCTTGGAAGTATGGGAAATGTGACTGGCAGAAAACAAGAGAGGCAGTGGAGATGTATAAATATAAAAAGCAAGCCTTTTCTGATGTGAGACTATGGTGATGACAATTGCAGAACAAGCCTCTCTTTACAAAAATCAGATCATCTTGAGGTCATTATCACACTTGCAAAAACCCTGAGCATCACTGACTTTTCACAGCTTTTGTGCTTGCCCATCTGTCATTGCTTCCTTGTCTTCCTCGTACGCCAGTGGAATGAACGCAATAGAAACCAGCAGGGTAATTAACAGGGCTGCTATCTCAGGAGGTGCCCCCTTTTGTGGAGTGCAACTCTAATGTATTCTTTAGAGACACACAGTACAGTCAGGAGCATTCCTACACTTCCAGAAATTGTGGTTCACTGCTTCAGCCTAAGCTGTACACTTGGTGGGTTAGAGAAACATTTATTTAAAAAAAAAAAAAAAAGGTAAGCAGATTCATGCCATGAAGAAAAATGTATTTTGTTGAAGGAATGATTATCATTTAGATTTTCAGCCTAAACACAGACCAATGGCTCATTCTAATAAACTCACAAATAAATAAGGAATTCCATAATAAACTCCAGAAACCACGTTCTGGAAATTGCTGTACCTGCTGTTTTCAACTAGTTATGGAGGCAATGGAAACACTATACCTCTTTGCACCTGTTAGTTCCTCTTGAAAAATTTTCCCTGTACAAATTGTGGCAGAGCCCCAAACACGCACGTGCCTGAAAACCACCCCTTGAGAACTGGAACTTGTCAGGGTTCAGGAAGTGGCAGCTATTCCCCTCATTCACCTCTTCTTCCGCTGACAGGGAAAGGATCCTGGGTCCGTTTCATCAGCCTGCCTTACAGTTTTGCATCCTCAGCAGAATGCACAATCATCCTGGAACAGTTTACACCCCTGCTCAGCCACAACCATTTAATTATAGTTGTTACAGCCCCTGCTACAGTTACAGTTCTTACAGTAATTATAGTTGTAACATCCCCCTCAGATACAAACTGATATTTTTGCTCTTCTCTTATCACACTTTCCACAAAAATTTCTTGTGTTTTGAGACGTGACAATAATGTGCAATTTGCTACTGAACGTCCCAAATATTTTTGTTTCCTGCTTGCTCACTTGCAATAGTCTGAGCTGCTGACACCAAGGGAATACATGCCGTCACATCATTCTGCAAGATGTGACAAGATATTCTAAAAACCCCATGTAGAAGAGAAACTATCCAAATTCAATTCACTTGTTCCAGGATTTTTAACTTTCTATTGATCCACATGACTCATATTCAATTATATCATTAGATCTTGAGAAACAAATCCTGCATTAATCTCTTATCTTACAATTCTGGCAATTTTAGCTTTTGCTAGTGCTTGAGATGGATCTACAGTCTGTGACTTACTTTCTCTTCTGGACTGCACAGTTCTTTGTCACTTATATCTATGTAAAGATACATTTTTGCCTATGTGAATTTGAACTGTGAGTTTTGCAGCATGTTACTGGGGTAGCTTTCCACTCTATCAATGTATTACAAGCCTCAGAATCACACGGCCAAAGGTAGGCACCGAATTAAAATTTTTCCCTAAAGGCAAGATGCTGGCTTTCTCAAGGTGGAGAACTGAGGTGCAAGGGTCCTGCATCCCTCATTGTTACTTGTGGTTTTGGGGAAAATATAACTTAAACTGAAATACACTCAGATTAGACACATTTGAGGGATATCTGTTTTCAATTCAGAACTTCACTATGATTTCCATTTAAATATCAAGGAGGAATATTTATTGGTATCGAAGCATATATTACATTAGGTAAAACTGCTAATAACTGATTGGAGATAAACAGGTCTGAAGAGCCCCTCCACAGTTAAATCTGTGGTAGAGTGCATCTTGCATCATTGGTGTGAAAGTATGATTGACCTTGCCACTTCCCTCTGGGCAAGCAGTGTGCCTGCTCCGGATTAAGAGGGAGAAGGAAAAAAAAAAAAAAGCCAGGTCTACACTAGGGTGACACAGATGATATAACAGAGGAGAGATTGTAAAACCAAAAGAGGTAGACCTTTGCAAAGTGAATATTAATCAAGACATTGGAGAAAAAAATTCCCACAGGAGCTGTTTCTGCATCAGGTTATAGAATGTACATGCTATATTCTACACTCACGAAGAATTACGGGTTCTGTATAGAATATATAAAATTATGCAAAAGAACAATCAGTTATCATCTCAAGAGCCATCTGTTTATGAGTTCAGTTTTACCTTTCTAATTCATTCAATTAATATTCTGCTTTTGTTTTAAGAAAAGTTATCTCCTTTTTATATGTCTGTCGTACGAAGGCAGCACAGTTGTGTTTCTATTATCCATTAAGCAGTACTCACCATGCTCGTCTAGGGGAGCCACTACATAGAAGAAACTATTCACAGGCCTCCTATTCATTACACCAGAATTTTACAGAAGTGAAATGAGGTCCTTTTCTCATTATTTGGCACTTATGTGAAGGATAGTCTATCTTCAGACAGCTAAATTTCAGGTCCATATCTTATCAATAGAGATAGACCCTAACTTTAGTGTTCTGAATTGCTCTCAGAAGAAGCATTTCTCTCTCTATGTTGACTATATTGAGAGCCTGAGCTTCTGGAGCAGTCATAGACAACTAAAATATAGGGTGTTTCAACATCACACAGCCTTATTTCAAATAAATAAAATGTATGAGATTATCTTTCAGGATGGTTTACATGTACCAAATTAAATACTAAATCTAGACTGGGATCTATGACAGATACGCTTTTACAGTCAGCTAACAACAACACACCTAAGCAAATGCAAAACCTCAGGATATGAGTTTCAAAGAGTGAGGAAATATAGACATTAATTTTCCTTTAATTTTCCATCTCTGTACAAGCCTCCTAAACATGTATTGTAGGTCATTTTGATGTTGGTTACATAAAAGAGCTAATGCCAAAATTCGTCCGTTCTTATGCAAATTATACTGATTGCATCTACCCTGACATAATCCACAATTGCTTTATTTATTTCTTTACTGTTCATTCCTCTTCAGTTCCTTACATTTTATATAATTATTTGACAATCTTCAGTTTGGGTGTTTAGATGTTTCTTGGGGTTTTTTTGCAAGGGTGAGGTGAGATGAGCAGGGTTGCCTTCAAACAGGTTTTGTGTACAGTGGGGGCAGCTATAAAATAGTAGAACTGGTTGTATTTTAAGAGCTTGAAGGGAGCATAAAACACTAACATACCCAGAGATATTTAGCTGAGTAGGATTTGACAGAGCAGAAGTTAGGAATGGGACGCAGTTTAACATAGGCTTTAATAGTGTTTCCAGTTGAGGCTACATAAAGCAGAAAGCTCCAGCGTTTATCCGTATAGAGAATCACGTTGACAGTGTTTTGCAATCAGGTGCAGATAAAACAGAATGTACAAGCAAGCCCTGTTCCCACCTTACCTCTAACACAGTCCCCTGACACTGTCCCATTTCTGTGTTCCTCCTATTAAAATATACTTGTCTACGCTGCTTCTATTACCGATCTCTGTAGTGGTTTCCATCTTTCACAGGGTAAGATTACTTATCCTGTGGCCTCTCTCCCTTGCACAGATGTCTAAACCCATATATGCCTGTCATACATCTATTAGGTGCCTCCTGTGAAGGCCTAATCTATCTGCCTTTGACAATCTGCAGAATAGCTGTGAAAGGCAGGAGCTATCCTGCTAAATGTAGTCTATCTTGGCTATCTGGGGCCAGGGGTAACATTTAATTTCTGGCTAAATGAACAGGTTAATGACTTTATTTTTACTTATATTAAAATTCATATTTTATAGGTGTTTTATAGGAATGGCAGCACACATCTGATCTAGCATGAACTGGCACATGGCCAGCTGAAAGAAAGTGAGTGTTACACACAGCACTGATATCTGCCCTGTCCCTTTAAAAACTGACCATACATACCATTAAAGGAATACTGTAAATGTCAGTCAAGGCCTAATTAGTGTCTATAAAGGTACTTCCTGGCAATAATTGATTTCTTAATCTAGATCCCAATCTGCTCTACTGATATTCTTTAATGACTTTCTGAAGTCAGTGATAACAAATTGGATAAGAAAAGATGTTTTCGTCAATCTGGAGGATTCACAGGAGACACAAAGACTGAGTTAACATGATGCTGTTGCCAAGAGTGACTGAGCAAACAGTGTTTGCAATTACAATTCACTTCCCTAACTTGGTTTCCAGCAAAACAGCAGCACTTTAACTTTAATTATGGCTGCCCCAGAGTAAAGGAGGGGGGGAAAAAAATTGCTTTCATTACTTATTCCTTCTTTCATCTTTCACACTCCTCAGCAAACTCGATCATGTAATTAAACTTTAAAGGCTATTTGCTGACAACCTGTGGTCAAAACGTAACGGAAGATGATAATGATGCTCAAGCCAGGTTCCCTCCTTCCTATAGTTCCAGTTTTTGCCAAAGTGCTTCCTTTGCAGAAATTACCGTATGCCATAATCAGATCATTTGGAAGCAGGGTGTGATGTGTAGGTATTTGGCAAGGTTTAAAACCTTGCCATTAGAATTGCTTAAAGAGGAATTACATTAATAGCCTATTTTTCCTATACCTTCCATTCAGACAGAGGAAACGGTAAATTCAGCCACTGTAGTGGCTGGCAAACATTGGCGTCTCATTCCAATCTTCTACTCAAAACTTAAATTCAGCCTTAGAGTAATAAGCCACTGTGGTCTCTAATTTCAATAAAAACAGTATATAGCATGGGGAAGAAGGTCTGGGCTCTGAAAGAAACGGTAAACAACAGAACATTTTCAGACAATCACAGAAAAAAATTGAATTACAAAGATTTGGGAATCTTTATGTCATAAAAAGCATTCCCAAGATTGTTTTATATTGCTTTCTGGCTTATATCCGCACACTGTAATATAAACTGATATTTCTTTTACCACTGAAAAAATCAAATAAATGAAAAAAATACTTTTGATGGACTTTCTACAGCAGGAAAACTTCCCAAATTTAAATTTTGTGAAGAAATTAGACAAGGAAGGCAGTGCTGTCATTTCAACAACCTCCTCCTAACCCTACTTCTCTGTTTGTCTCCCAGTTGCTAGTCAGTCTAGGAAATGACAGCATTCTGGGTCTATAATGATAGGAGAAACAAGCAAATGTAGAACAGGACCCAGGATGAATCAGAGCAACCCTGGTCCCATGGCTGCCATGGGCAACTATGGATCTAACCTTCTTTCCAACCAAAGCTACGCGTCAGCTGCTCCCCTTGTCCGGCCAAGTGCCAGCACTTACAGTGCACAAAGCAGCATGTAGGAGAAGCAAAGGGTCCCAGCCAACAGAGACCTGGCTGCTGCTGCTTGGTTTAGATGCAACCCTGTGGAGGAAAAGCGGTCTTTGACTCCTCCCCTCCCTTTAAAGGTAATATCTGGTGAAGTTTCTGGCAGGTGCAGGGTGATGGGGCCAGCTGCAGTGCAAGTGGGAGAGCCTTGTGAGGGCTAGTCCATGGCAGGAAGGAGGCAGAAAGCCAAGTGTTAGAGGTTACAAAAAAAGGGGAGACTTTTGCAGAGACCCATAGGCTTTGTGTAGTGTTTGTGCAAGCCAGGAAGATACTGATAGCTGCTGCGACAAAAAGTGAGCATGGAAAAAAGAAATGCCCCAGGAATGTGTGGTGGATATTGCTCTCCAGCCTTGCAGCTTGCTCTGCCTCACCCAGCAGCTCTGAGCTCCTGCTCGTTGAACAAGGATTCCTTGTTCTACTTTGGTACTTTTGTTTTGTTCTAAATGTAACTTTAAAGATGGGAAGTCCCTGATAAGCTCACTTTAAAAAGGCTCAGTCCAGGGCTGCAGGGGATCAGTCATATACAGTTATCTTCAAATTAAAACTGGGTGGTTGCAGCAGTGCTGCCCGCCCTACCCATTGCAAGTGGTGTCTGTGGAGGAGCAGGCAGGCTGAGGATGCCTTGCAGCCCATCCATCCCTGCTCCTAGTGTGGAAGAGGGCTGAGGTGTGGGGATGATACAGGCTATACCTGACCCATCCTGCTAGGCAGTCTTTCTTTTCCCTCCCAGTCTTGCATTTGACACTTCTCCGCTCAACCAGGAATGACTGGATGGTTACGGGGTGCCCTTGCACCATGCAGACTGATGTAGAGCTGCCAAAACCAGCACAGGTGCTGCAAACCTCACTACTATGGCACCAAGGGCAATCAGACTTGCTTTGCTTCTCTAGCTCCCTAAAATCCCTGTCCACATGGTGAAGGTTTTCTTTCCATTTATGACTGCTCCCTTTTGTTCCCCGGATCTAGGACTGTTTCACATTTCCTACATTATTGTTTTGCCATAGTTTTCTTTGGGCTTTGACATGTTACTGAACCTAATGTCAGTTAAAGTGCTGGGAATGTCATTATTTTAATTTTCTGGGAAGCTGCTTGGTTCTTAACACACCCTAATCTTGAATTTCAGCTTTCTTCCAGGGCTAGACCTTTTCTAAGTGCAGACAGACAAAAGCTCCAAATTATACTGAGGTTTGGTGATTCTGAGCAAAATGTGCCCTAGGGCTTAGCCTGAGAACATCAACTCATTTTCTTTAGTGACCCAAGACAGATAACTAGAGGCTAGGTTTCCAAAGGTGAAAGGCTGCTGTCACTAAGCCACTGCAGCAACTTAATTGAATGTTTTCTCCCAGCACTAACAGCAAAGGCTGCTTTTACTATTTGTTCTGTGTTGGGATTAGTATGGAGTATTTACCTGACTTGTCTCCGAACAAAAACTGTAAAAGAAAAAAAAATGTTTGCAATTACTTATTGAGTGCCATTCTGACATATCCAAGGGTCGTTCACACAGCCTTCCAGTCACTCTAGGTCAAAACTCATTTCTGCTTTGGTAAATCACACCCAGGGTGGCTTTGTTGCATGTTATGACCTGTCCCAGATCCACAGATCATCAGGCATGGAAATTAAAGAGCACAAATTCCATAGTGCCTTTTATTTCTGTTTTCCTGCAGAGCTCTTGCTTTTTTTTCCAATTGAAAACAAATATAAAAATTTCATCTGTCATATTTGATTTCCTTTAGGTTCCTCTATTTCTAATTTGCCGTTTAGGTGAGGGAGGAGCCTGGAGAGGGAGTCACCAGGATGTTCATTAATTTCCCAGTAGGGCTATGCAGATCAGTTCACAGTCTAAACCTGATAACACTGGCTTTTCTTCCCCGTCCCTTCATATGCATACCCTCATAATGGAGATGGAGGAGAGATAATAAGAGAGGGAACAGACAGCTCTTCACTGTTTATGAAACTAATGAGTCCCTTCATTTGGTCTCATTATAAATATGCCACCTCTGGCACTGGGCTTTGATTCTGTTCCTGGCTGCATCAACATCAATTTCAAGGCACGCTGATGTATTACTAACATACGCAGCAGCCAAACTTCTTCTTTTCAGCCCTTTTTTTTATTGTACTCTCTGAGACCTTTCCCTCTTCATTGCTCCCCCTCCGAGAGGCACAGAAGCCTAGATTGAAAAGTAATCAGATTATTAATTAGAGCTTCTCTAAAGGAGAGCTATCCTGACTGGGTGTTGTCTCTGTCTCAGTCTTTGTTCCAGGCATGTTCTGTGAGATTAATTCTTGTTTACATAGATTAATACAAGAAATTAATATCTCTAGCAAGAGGAAAAAAACCCAAAAGTCAGCCTAAGTAAACAGCCTGACTATTCTTGAGGTGGACAGTCAAAGTTCACATTGAGGAGACACAACCCTTTTGTCTTCCTTGCACTCCTGTGATATCTCCATAAAAAGGCATCTTTTTTTCTTTGAAAACTAGGTGTTAAGATAGTTGCTGAGTGCAGCAAGGGAGAGACACAGATACGTTATATATAGGCTGCTTGCCATTTTTTGCTGTTCGCATGCCATCCAGGCGATAGGGGGGGGAATCTATCTTCTTGGCTGTTTAGAGGTCTTCCTGAAATGAGTTTATGGTCTTATGCCAGGTCTGATGAAATGCATCCCCCTGTTGAGATTTTATACATTTACCGCAGGAATTGAGGACTGCATGGGTAATGTCTGAATTTCCCTCAATGAATGTCTCTGTTGTAAAACAAAAATGTGACCATGGTGCACATAAACAATGAAACAGTAGGTTTTGTTAAACTGTCATGGATCAGGATAAAAGTGAAAGCCTGATACAGCCTCCAGCAACCAAAGCTCAAGGTGTCTACGACCAAGTTGTTATTTTTATTGTTACTGTCAATATTACCTTTTTTTAAAAAAAATCTGTGCTAACTAAATCAAAGTTAATTATACAAGTACTGGCTGGAAAGTGTCTTAGAGAGACACCTTCCTGTGATACTAATGGAGTGACACAGTGCTCTTAACTAACTGATCTGTCAGAAATAAGATCTTTTAGCCTGCATTATCTCAAATAATATTATATTCTTTTAGTTTCCCTGCTAGCAACCACTAAAGTGAATAAGATCTAGCTGAAGGTTAAAAAGACAATTCCTTTAAAGCTGTTAAAAAATAAAACCCTGGAACCCAACACCATTATATTAAAATGTCCCAAAATATTAAAAGATCAATAATTTTTCTGAATGATAAATAACTTTTCAAGAAACTTTATATGTATATCTCTTTAAGTATGCAGCATATACTGAAAGTTTGTTTTTGAAAGAAAACAAATATCCTGAAACAGAAATAAATATAACTGCTTAAATAAATGTCATAAAAATTGTATTGTTATTAAAAATGCCAGTAAAATCTTTCCAAAATGGAAATTTAAAAATCAAAGGGAAAAAATGGTCAATTAAATAAATAAAATCATGGGGTCAAGATTAATTCCTGCATTCACAAATTTAACACAATCATTCAGCAAGAAATTTCAGTTATTTTAATGGAGTCTTAACATTAGACTTGTGAGATTCTCTCTTGCTTGTGAAAAAATGACAAATATTGGGTGCTGGATGAAGACAGGCTAGCATTATTGGCAGGAGGATTCTTCCTTTCATCTTCTAAATACAGGCTTATCTGGCTGGTTCTGAAAGCCTGGCCTAGATGCAGCAGTCCTAGCTAAACCCTACTTCAAAATCCAAATTCTCTTTTCTGAGGGAAACCTGCAAAAAATCTTGACAAATATATATATTTGAAGGTAACCTTCTAGGATAGGCACAACCTGGATTTAGACCAGCATATGGAATTAAAAAACCAAATCCATTGTGATAATGAAGGATGATCTCTTCTTTTCACAGCTTAAGCAGTGGATAGCTACTGTCAGTCTCCTGGACCTCTGCAACATTCAGCCCTGTTGAGCAGGATATGCTGCTGTCTCACATAAAAAAGAAAAATATGCTGTTTCTTCCTCAAAGGATGAATCCAAGCGTGCAGATTCCCACACTTTATTACTGATTTGAGGGACTGAGGAAGAAGAAAGAATCCATTGTCTTTCCTTTAGCCACCTATGTATAATGTCTAGGTGGACTAGTCAGATAACATCAACATACCCAACAAGATATAACCACAAATATAGCCTGAGTACTTGGATGAGGAAGAGTTGGCAGCTGAATGTAGATAGGATAGAGGCAGTCTTTGTGAAGAGAGAGAGCCAGTTCACAGCACTGTTGGTCAGCTCAGCTTTAGAAATCTGTTGGACTCCTTTCTGCACAAAGCTTTAAAGAGAAGCATCTCAGGGTAGTGCTTCCTAATACGCTCAAAAAGCTAGGATGATGACCTCGTCTTGGTAATTCATAGCCTTGTTACCTTTTGGCTGAACTACCTTAATGCAATACATGTGTTTGAAAAGTGCTTTCCATTTTTTACTGCATCTCGACTGTGAGCTAGTACATTCCAAAGAATATAGCTTGTTTTCCTAAAAAAGAATTTAAGGGTACTCTGTAGGATTTCCTGCAAGGCCTTCCACATTCATTGGCTTTGAATTGGAAATCCATTTATTTCACTCAAGACTGGTACCAAACTCTGCAGCTACTTTCCCATAAAAATCTAATGGGAAGCAACATTAAAGGAAGAGACTGTGTTTTAGGATTCCTGGTAGCCACAATTTGTGCATGTGCTCTGCGTATTAGAACGACATGTAACCTTTTCAATTAAAGTCACTGTGCTTCCCTGTCCTTCAACTCATACAGTTAAGCAGGAAATAATCCCACTATATATATGATAGGTTAAAAAGCTTAGTACTCTCCAAAAGAAAAATATTGTCATTACAGCAACTCTGTTCACAACTTTTATAGACAGCTTTTTCTAGTCAGCAAAATGCATGAATCCCCTGCCCCAAGACCTCTGGTGCTCTGAGGCTCACTGCTTCAGCCCAAATCTTGAGTCACCTGGCAGTGACCTGGCCCAGCCACTAGGCTACCATCCTAATAACCGATGGAAGATTTCACATGCTATAGATAGGAAATATTGAGATAACTTTTAGTCACTAAACCTTTACACTTCCACATCGTTTCCTTCTTCCTGTTTTTAAATTTCCAGTACATATCAGAAAAAAAGCCTTTGGCAACAAGAAATTTCACTCCATCATTAACAAGCATCGCAAGTGTCACAAAGAATAAGAAACAAAACAAAGCTTTTTCATAAGAAACTGAAAAATTCTTACCACTGACTAATTTTCTTGTTTTGTGACCTTTGTTATTAAAATGTAGTATATCTCCAAACCAGTTTGTCAGACACATATTGAAGATTGAAATGGAGCCATATACAATATCTTTGTATCAGACAAAATAATACAAAGGGGACAAAGAAAACTCAAAACGGTCTCTCTAAAAGCTCTACAAACAAAAAGAACAATGAATGAGGAGGATGTTAGGTGGTCTGGCTGAAAATAACACATTGGGGTTTTTTTCTAAAATACTCCAATTGAATTTATTTAAGCAGACAAAATCTAAAGTCTTGTTCCTATCCTTGGCTACTACACCCATAGATGTTTAGTTGCAGAACACTTTACTACATCTATTTCACTTGACAGAAGCCATAAAACTTTCCTAACTTCCTTAACAAACTTAAAAACTACAATAAAATCTCCAAAGCTAGAATTATTGCCAAGAAGCCAATAAGGCACTTTCCTGACATAGCAGGGAAAAAATCAATAAAAATCCCAGCTAAATCTAAGCAGGCTACTGTGTCCATACCACAAAAGTCAGCCAAAACTGAGCAAAATCTGAAGCCTACCAATCTGAGCAGAAGAAAAAATTCTCTTCCAGCCCCAAATTTCACAGTTATATTGTGCGAACTAGATACAAAATAACCATCAGTGTATGAAGTGTTAAAGTTTTAGGAGCACTGGGAAGCTCTGTCCTTTGTTTCTGTAAGCTATTGCAGTGGGTCAGAAGAGTGGGGGGGGAAAGGTGTTCAAGGATGTGATGGGGGGATAAGTACCAGATAGGCAAGCAATGGAAAGCCTGAAAGATGGGACCAGTACAAAACAAACAGCATGCAAACAGCAATCCCAACTACTTTAAATTCTTTTAACAATAGAATTTCTTCTTCCAGCTTCAAGAACTCCATCTCAAAATAGCTGATACTCTGCTAACCCTAAACTTCATTCTTCTGATTATTAAAACCCTTCTAATTTCCAGTCTAAATTTATTCATTGCTATTTGATAAATTGCTACTCTATAACTGTCTCTTCCTCTTTATTGATAATTATCCCTCAGTCCTAGATGCATCTATCCACATCTGTTCACTCAGCTTTCTTCTGGCTCGTTTCATAAACCAAGCTTGCATTTTGGAAGAGAGTTGCTCCATTCACTTCATCATCCCATGAGATTTTCTCTGCATCTCTTTTCATTACATTTATCTTTGTTCAGCAATGATGACCAGAACTATATGTATTCCAGATTATTTCTTCTATATTTTTCTACGTATTCTACAACTGAACACTGTTAAAACCACATAATTTATCCTTGAATTTTTACTGCTCCATTCTGCAGATCTGTCATTCTCCAAAAACTCAGATCAGTCAGTCAACACACCTTGGACTCTTTCCTCTAAACCTTGGTCTTTTTCTTCTAAATGAACCTTGACTTTAGTCCACGCAGAGATTTTTCATTATGCTTTCTAAGCTTAGTGTGCCCTGTGCATGTTATTGTGCTATGATTTTAAATAGTACCTTTATGCTGTCCACAGTCAACATGTTGCAGCTGTAAGTGCTTGAAAAGATGCCTATCAGAAAGGCCAAAACCACCAAATATATGGTAACTTTCTAAACCAACTCCTTAACCAGTTATCTGAATCTGAAATATGCATTTACAGGAACAAGAGAATGCAAATAATTTGTATATGTATATATGTATGTGGGGACCTATCTCCAAATTATCCTCATTAAGCAGGGAATGAGGGGATTTGGATTTTTATGAAAAGTGCTTTATTGTCCACAGTGGAATAATTCACTGATTTAAAACTGTAAGTTGCTGACAATGATTTAAATTATCAGCCTCATTAACAGGGTAAGGTTATGACTTCAGGTTAGGATAGTCAGCAAAAAGTGTTAGAAGACTAAAACAGTGTCTGCACATGGTTCGGTTGTCTGTATGTGTAAAATAAAGGTCAGGAGGGCAGACATTCTAGCAAAAAGATGTCACACAGCTCAGTAATAAAATTACAGAATGTATCTTGTTTATGAGGATAACCTGATTTGCAAAACAGGGTGGATTTTTTTTCATTTTTAGAACTATTTGAGACTGCATTTTTAGAACTATTTGATGTCCAATCATTATGTTCTAACTTTTATCTGAAATTGCTTTGGACTTCCGAATTTTCCCCAGATTTCTTTGTAATTGCTTAGGTCTCTGGTATTCAACAACTTGGAAAACCCATCTTCAGAAATGAAATGGGAAAGAATCTTCATGCAGAAGAAAAGAAAGGTTTTCAGTACCATGAAGGTTTAGTTTCTATAAATACTGGCCTATTTCCTGTTCAGTTGAAAATATCTGCAATGTGGGATGCATGTCTGTACAGTAGATAATTCAGATGGGGTCACAGAGGTTTCAGATTTCCTATTGGAAATTGCCAATTAACAGATTTTACGCTGAGTTCGTTTTTACTCGGTGGCACATCATTCTGGAATGACAAATTACAGGAAGATATTTAATACTATATCATAAATGATGACAAAAAACTCAAGAAACTTTGGGTGGGCTAAGCGTAAGCTTCAATTGATACCAAATGTTTTGATATTTATTCTCCGTATAGTAAGATATATGTTTCACAGCTAGCTAGATCTCCATGGTACAGCACTAATAAACATGGAAATAGAAGTGATCCAGCCTCTTAGATAAAAAGCCCCCAAATGCACTTATGAGGTTTGAACTTTTCAAGGGTGTCATCAAAACTGAGTGAATGGAAAGGCTCATATTGGGATCAATGGGCTCTGGAACATGCTTGATGAGTTGACAGCTAGAGAGATGCTCTGAAACCATCTGAAAATAAATTCAAGGTCTGATAGGACACTGTGGCAAAAGAGATACCATTGCTTCATTCTCCTCCATGTGAGGAAATTATCTCTGAGCTGTCAGCGTCGGTTTCTCATTTTAGTGTTTATGTTTCTGGCTCATCTCTCACCAAATGGCTTTCCTTTTGTATGTATGACAATTGATTAGTAATAAAAAACAACAGGGTCATAAAAGTAACACACTTTGCATCTATAATATGAAATATTCTTGCACATAGCCAAGTCTTATCTTCTTCAAATAATATCCACCACACAAAAGAAAAAGCTGAGACAAATCGGTTTCTGCTAACATGGGGCCTTTGTACTTTAACATTCTCTTACCCAGCCTTCGCATTAGTTAGAAATTTTTAACTTTCCCCTAAGCTCTGATCCACCTTAAAAGCAGCAGTCACATTCCAATCGATTTGGTGAGATGAATGTTATTTACACTTCAGTTTGCACCTTTTTCTAAGATTTCATAAGAGAATAAATCCACACTTCCAGGGACGGCTGTGCATGAGGAAGTCTGGGGCTGTTAAGCAGAAGTGTTAGACACGTATGGGAATGTATTAGTAAGGGTCACACCTCCATCTTAAGATTTTTAAGTGACAGCAAGAGCATAAAAGACAGCAGGATGGCAAAGAGAGATTGATTGCATGTGGTTTTTTTCTTCTTTATAACCATAATTTTTAAATTGTTAAGCGTTGCTATCCAACAACCTAGATGGATCACACCATCTAGGAGCACTTAGACGAATAAGACAATTAAAGCTTTGATGAAATAACTCCTTTAAATTAGTTATATGATTTCCATGCTTTGTATGCTGAGGCCAGGAAAATCCTAATGCCAAATATGTTTCAAAACAGAGATTAGTAAAGACAATGTTGAGGTACTCCTTGTGAAAATTCATTAGAGCAACAAGGTGAGACTGACAGCACTCTTTTGAAGACACCATACATGCATAGGGGCGGGTGGAAATAATCCTGAGAAATCTACGCCAAAATAGAGCAGGTCATTGTACTGCTTTTTAATGCTAACCCTTTCCTTCCCTTTTTTTGCCTGTCTTTTCTCACATCCAAGTGTCAGCAGTTTCCCTAGCCATCACAAAAGTAACATAGAAAATATCATTACTGTGATCTCTCCAAATTGATTTGCTCAAGGATCCTTCAAGCAAAACCAAAATGACAAGTCAGATCTCTGGGTTTACTTGAGTTGCAGTTGCTGCAACATTTAAATCAGTTCATGGTTGTCTTTGCATCTGTCTGATCCTCCAGAAAGCTAGTCTAGAGCAGAAATATCTTCAACCTGTGGTCTAACATTCAGTGTTCTTGGACATCTCGGTTATGCTGGAGATGCCACTATCTAGGGCAAGGTGATGCAGTCATATCTGCTTTACATTGTCAGAGGGTTCCTTCAAGAGAGCTACCAAATTGCCAAGTTAAGCTTCACTTTGCCTTTCTAACAGTAAAGTGGTGCAAAACTGCAACCCTTAACAAAGAATCCAACTTCACTGGAAACCAAACGAGGCATTTTTCTTGCAGGTTTGGGAACTGCACACAACTGTGGTCTGTATGCTATGCTTTGGCCAGATCCTGGGCCAAATGATCAGAGAATAATGCTGTAAAGCCCAGTCCTCTTCTCACTCTCTACCAGTGCAGTCTGTGCTTGAAATCAGTTAACCTAAAAATCAGTATGACCCAGATTCTGAGCCACGGAAGCAAAAGAGCCATGGTGGTCTGATCCCCAACCGGTACCATCACACTGTGTTTGAGGAAGGCTGCTGGTTTGCCATGCTGTCACTGATGAGAAGTGCTGCCACAATCCAGGCCAGGATGTTGGAGGACGGCATTTGTCCTTGTGTTAACTAAGTTACCAAAGGGTTCAAATGTATTTCTGAAACCTTTAAAGCCTTGAAATTATCTTCACTATTCAAATAGCCTTCTTCCAATCTTTCTAGCATTTCTACATTAATTCTTCCTTATTTTCATAAAGAAATAAACAGCTTGGGTTTTTAGGGCTTACAGAAAGCAAAGATCTGAAGAAAACACAGTTCTGGATGACAGCTGAACTGACAATCCTGCCTGAATGCTCACCTTTCTGCACTATGACCCTATGAACCCACAAGGTCTTACACAGACCTGTGGCTGGAATCACACAGTGTTATGGGAAATATTATACATGCAGATTTTTATTTGCTTTGCTTTTGGGTATGAGTTTGAAAAGAATGAGTTCAACAGCACAGAAATATTTCATAGCTTCACATTGATTTTGATGAATTCTTTGTTTTAAAAAAAGATTTGGAAGAAAGCAAATAGAGGGGATTTCTTCTGACATTTTAAATTTTAAGTGAACATCATGAGTCATTTTAAAATAGCTATAATTGAAATGAAACTGTGTACCTTATAGTCTTGATTAACCAGAAATTCTTTTTTTTTAATCTCTTAATTAAATGAAGGAAAAAAGTCCAGGACTCAACATGCAGTCCATATTCAGAGGAAGTAGAACTTGCTTTGCTACTCTTTTGGCTTCTGCTAGGTGTGCAAATCTTAAAAAAAAAAATACCATTTTTTAGTAATATGATATGGGGAA
Source organism: Strix uralensis (assembly GCF_047716275.1). Taxonomy (NCBI): domain Eukaryota; kingdom Metazoa; phylum Chordata; class Aves; order Strigiformes; family Strigidae; genus Strix; species Strix uralensis. The sequence continues at coordinate 15,474,818 of NC_133973.1, read as the reverse complement.
TAGACAAGAAATCAGCAGGCACCTTGGCAGCACTTGTTTTTGTCAAAGGCCACCAGCAATTGAGGGTTAGTAGGCAAGCTCTTGAAAGTGAAGATCAACTTTTCAAGATGGAGAAAAAGGTGAAGACAGAGGCCAAAGGAGAGATTCAAAGAGGAAAAGAGTGAGTGACTGTATTAACAGATAGGGATGACTGTACTAGTGGAAGCATTTTGTAAAAGGTTGCTGGGATCAGAAGGTCATTATGTTTGTGTCTATAGATAAGTAAAGAAAAAAGAATTTTTCTTCTCTTTTCTGCTCTCATATTTGTAAAAATATTAACTAAAAGGAGTGAAGGAATTGATCAAGAACCAAGAGCAGTTCTGAGAGTATGAAACATGGCTCCACAGCCTGTACAAACTGTATACACAGCAGATGCCTGCCACCTCATCTATCTTGATGTGATGTGTCTCTTATTGATCTGCTCATCTGCCAATACTGGACACCTGGGCAGACGGGGTGATGAGGTAATCAGCCATCATGAACATTGATCCACAGCAGTCCATCTGGGATGGACCCGAGAAACAGGGAATGACCTAGCACTTACTAAATGCAGTGGAAATGTTTTCCTTTCTGTACAGAGTGAATTAGAGGTATCTTTTGATTTTAAGGGCAGCATTAATATGTTAATATGGGCTCATAGTAATCGTTCTGCAACAGATGTAAAAGACGTGAGCATCTAGGAAAAGATGAAGTAAGGTCTCCCTGAAGGTTTTCTCTTGTGCAGCGCAAAGCATTTCCCCTACCTTCCTTGCTATGAGTACACCTGGCTTGACTTTATACCAGCCCATCCAGTATTGTCAGAGCAGCCCATTTCTCTCTATTCACACAGCATTGCAAATCAGGTAAAAGTTGTCTTATCGAAGCCAGGGCTAACAAGAGGAGACTATTTTTAGCATGAAAGTGAGTTTAACAAATGAATCGTAGCTAAGGCAGCATGACAGTCCTGCCGACTAATTAATAGAGACACCAAAGGTGATTTTGTAACAGTGCCAGAATCACTACTATGCTGGGCCTTCACATCAGGCAGGTTTTGCAGCTCTATTGTGTTTTCCAAACAGAAAAGGCAACCCAAATGTACTGTGAATCTGGCCCAAACACACTCTAACATACCCTGCTCCGAGACAAGTAATAAAATGTTTCCTTGTTTTGTTTGGCTTTAATCTTTGTTTGTCTTAACATTAATCAGAACCCTTTTTACTTGTAGCCTGTCCTTCTTTTGTTATTTATAGAAGTGTCTAATAAATGCTGAGACAGCCCACAGCAGACTGGGTTGAAGTCCTCCAGCTCTAGAGGAAGACTGAAGCTCCTTCTCTGTAGGGTAACAGGTGACAACATTGGCACAAAAGTGGGACAGAAAACAAAACCAGAATCAGGACTTGATATTTTCTTCCTAGGCATATCATGTGATTCCTGGCCAAACACTATCCACTCTTGTGCTTTAAGGACTTTATGGGTGCTCAGATTTTTTAATACTCCACATGGATGACTGAAAAGAAAATATACCAGGCTCTTCATTAATCCCTATCCCGAATTTCCCACAGATCTTTTTAAATAATATAGAATGTAATTCTTGGAAGATCATTTTACAGCAAAAAATTTTACCATCACAGAGTTTTCCCACAAATGAACTACCTTTGCCTGCAAGACAGTCTCTCCATGCTCTCTTCTTTAAAATCCTATTAAATGTGGCTGAACCCACATGCCTTTAACAAGACATTTTCTTCTGTAGGCCATTCTGTTTCAGGAAGTTCTCAGCTCACCATTGCTAAGCTTCTCTTTTGAAATTATTATCTCAGGACATGCTCCCCAGGGAAATTACTGCAATCCAATCACCACAAATGTAAATTAAATCAGCATCCAATATAACCACAGTGGTTTGTGTTTCTCCACACTCCTTTCTCCCTTTGAGAAATCTAATTCTGGAACTACTGGAATAAATTCTACTCCCCACCTCCCATAAGGAAATAGCTGCAATGATCTGAGAGCAGATATAGTCTGTAGAAAATAACAGTACAACTGAGTTGTGATGCTTATTCTGGATCATGACTTCAGCAACCTTCCTTCTGCTTAACCTCTCCTCCTCAGCCTTTGCCCTATATTTTCTGTGGTAGAGATAAAGTTGAGAATCGCACCATGTATGTGAGACCCATTTTACAGCATCCCACATTGGAAAGCTGTACTTCCTTGTATGCAGGTTTGGAAACACTCCTCATACGACCTGAGACTTTGAGCTGGCCAGCAAAGCATTGGGTTGGCAATACTCTGAGAGGTATAGCATGTGCCTCACCTCACGGCTAAGTAAAAGGTAGAAAATTGTTCAGGTTGGAGAAGTGTGATGTTAATGGGGAAAATCATCAGGTTCCACATATTAGCAAGCAATAAACCAACAAAACGAAAGGGATAGGTGCATAGAAGCTGAAGGAATGATGAAGAAATTTGAAAGCCTTTGGAATTAAATATCACATCAAATGTGAGTTACCCAGAACTGTCACTTCAATCTCAATCCTTATGAAAGAACAAACTCCGTTCCCTGTGGCAAATATGTGCATGCAAGTCTGATAATTAAGACCAAGTAAACAGGCAAAATGACTTCAACTGTGTGTCCCAAGTCACTAATTGGTCTGCATCATGTGTCTTGAAAAAGCCAATGCTAGAAAAAATTGCTCTGAGTGTCACATTTAAGGTTATTTAACAAGTATTGGATAGTATGTAGAACAGTGATGTTCTTTCTTCAAAAGAAAAGGTCAGCTGATGTCCACACAACCTGTAATGATGAAACCTGGGATTATGAAAAAATTACATATTTCACACTTAAAAGTTGTTCTATAACACTTTTCATGGGAAAAAAAAATATTCTGCTTGACATCAAAAAATGCTATCCCCAAAAAATGAATGCTATTCAAATAGTTGCTACAAATGTTGAGAGAATCATCACATCAGTTACACTTCAGTACTTTGGATTTGAATATACAGGTTTTAAAACTTGCAGCAAACCTCTAGTCACCAAATGTAGCACAATCTTACTCTTATGTGATTTATAGAAATGTTTTATTTACATTGTGTTAAAGTGTATCATAGTTATTATTATTACAGTTATTAATAATAACTAAACTTTAACATTAAAACAACAGCCTCCTGTACCAGTGACATAAAGAACAGATAAAAACAAAGTTCTTCATAGTCCTGAACAACCCTGCAAATCTAAAAATAAATATTAAAATATTGCATTGTTTTTTCCTAAATGCAAATACACAGCCGTACATACATTCATTTACTTCTGCTCAGCAAGACTATCATTTTCTTTCCAAATACATATTAGGTAGGAATAGTAAGTATTATACAAAATATTCCTCTTGAGTTATAAGAAAACATTTAGCTAACGTTAACATGAGTGGTTGAATGTGTGCAGGCATCATCCAGCAATTTATATTGACAGCCAGTGTTCCTGTCAAAGCATATCACTCTTAGTGGATTTTGGGTTTTTATGTCTTGGAATGAAGATGCAATACAGCTGGGCCATAACAAAAAACCTTTTATTATGTAGGCAGTATAGGCTTTGATATATTTCCAGTTTTTTGTTCCACTTTTCTCAAGTTTTCAGTTTTCTAAATATCACCGGTCACTACAATGTTGCTACTGAGCAGCTTTACCTAGCCTCATAAAGGAAAGATTCTTTATTCAGAATTTATAGATAACTCTGTCTAACTCCCATTAACTGACAGAAAATTCAGAAAATTTTAGAGGCAGAAAAAGCGAATGAATCAGTCCAACTATTATACCATTTCTGGCAAGTAGTGGAGGTCAGAGAAAAACCAGGGACAATTCTGTCGATTGTAAACATAGGCAGCAACAGTAAGTAGTTAAAAAGTGCACTTAAGTATGCAGCTGTATTCCAACGGATGGCATCATCCAAGGAGTGATAGAGGCACAGATTGGTAACGTAATGTAAGCAATTAGTTCTGGCAGCTACAAAAGAACTGGTGAAGCAGAAAAATCAGTCTCAAGAACTAATCTGTATCTGCACAATAGCAATGTCTTGATAACACATCTGAAACATGGCAGTTCAAACAGACAGGACAGAAGAGCTGTATGGATGCCTCAGATAGCTGTCACCCACTAATGACTCTTAGAGCCAGGTGGAGGCAGGGAATTATCATTTGAGAAAACTAAAAGGGAAAACAGGCAAACCACCTACCACTTTAAAAAAATACATGTAAAATGTGTCTATTGGATGAGGTCAGAAAAAAAAAACCCATCACCTAAATTTCAGTTTTACAGAGCAGTTTTCCCAAAGAATATTTGGGAATTTCCCAAAGAAAACTGCTTGCTATGCATTAAATATAAAGTACTGAATGCACTTATGGTACACACTGGCTCTGACTCCAGAAATCACTTATACCTGTATTTAAGTTTGTACAGATGCACCATTCAAACAACATAATTGCAAATTAGACTTGTCCAAAATATTAAGGTTTTTTGTAGTTTTTCTTTCCACAGAGTTATGTAAGTAACTTTCCCAATTAGCCTCTTTCTAGGTGATCTTGGTCAAGTCACTTCTCTATTTTCCCATCTATGAAATGCAACAATAACACTGATTTTCTCTATGAGATGCTCCGAGCGCCATTTGCTAGATGATATTATTCCAGTATTAAGTCTTTTGCATCAGCCTGGTGTATGTAGATGAGGGAAAGGATCTACCTCTGTAGCAACACACTATGTACATAATGTAGCGCATCTGTCATGCTGTTTGTGTGTGAGGACTCCTGAGGAGAATTCCTCCTGGCTGACCTGATTTACTTTGGTTAGTACCAAAAGGTGGTTGGGTATGTGTATAGGCTGGTTTCTTTCCTAAACCCAAATCTGCTCTCCAGGGGAGCACCTACTGTGCTCCAGCCACCAAGGTACTTTTAGCCTGCTGCACCAGGCTGGAGCTAGCCTGGAGCAAAATCCCCAAAATGCATGCAGTGTGGATCTCTGCACCAACTATTTCACTCTTCAAATTCACTCCTATTGTAATACTATTTATTAATGTAGATGTAGCCTACGGCAATAAAAAGTAGTTCAGGTCTCTAGAATAAATGAGGCATGGGTACCCACAGTTCTCACTGTGAGCTCCTTTGTGGATTTTCTGGTGCCTGCAAAGGTTGAGCTCATGCTGCTACCTGGGGCATTAATAGGATCTCTCCTTTTGTCCAGCTACCTATTTCTCCCAGAAACAGGAACATAACATCCTGGACAAACCTCTATAACACCTGACCAAAAACTGGCCCAAGGTGTTATAAGTTATTGGGAAGGAGGGGTTAGAGGGTTAGAGGAAAAAAGAGAATCACAGATTAAAAGTAGATAAATTTTGCTGCCTTAACAAAGCAGGCTAAAAAACTTCCTAAAAACACAATCGTGAGCAGTAGAATTATACCCAAACTGCTTTTCAAACAGCTTTTCTAAGGCAGACCAAAACAACATTTTTTTTAACATAGTCCTACACTAATTTTGAGAATTTAAAGGGACATTAGGGTGGGTTTTTTCTGTAAAGCGGTGTTTCTGATGAGCAAAGTTAAACTTTTTTAGATACCCCAAGCTGTACATTCTTATAGCTTAATGTATGTCTTCAGACCCAGTTCGGTATACTGTATTTAAAGCACTTCATTTGTAAAAAAATTATATAATCTACTGATGTATTAATCTAAACAAAACACTTATGAAGAAATGTTTATTTTTAATTAAAACATTCTATTAGTATTCCGAACAGTTTGGGAATGGGTGCTGTCTCTAAAGTTTTCCTGACATTTGCATTCTCACCCAGGCACAGCAGCGTGCTCTGTGGCTCGTCACTGTTCTGGCACCGTGCGAAGGGGCCAGGGGCAGCAGCTCTTGGCAGGGCTCAGTAGCCCACCTGCCCCCCGTGCTGGCCCAGGGACAAGTCTGCCCATTGGTGGGGCTGTGAAATTTGGTTTACTACTGCAGCCACTCCGCTGTAGCTCGCTGGAATCAATGTGCCCACAACACCGCTGGACAGCAGCCCAGGCATAACACAGTTTTCTCATCACTTTTGCAATACCTGTAATTTTTTTTCCTATTTTGAAAACCCACATTCATCTCCTCCAGCCTCCTGTTCACAAGTAACTTGTTTCTGCAACAGCTAGATTTAGAAATTATTTAGGATGATGTTGAATTTAAGGCATTTAATCTCATCTCTAAAATGTACCCTGTTAGCAGTGACTAGAGCACAAAATCATCTCTCTTACGATTAACTCACTTCTAGCTGTGTCAGCAAGAGAGAAGCTAAGCCTGACATACTGCCTGAAGAAGCAGTGCCACAAAGAAGCAGAGACAGAGGAGTCTGTCTAAAATTTCAGTTGTGCCCTTACTGCTCTGAAGCAAAGGGCAGGTATTCTTACAAGTCTTTAGCATGGAAGTGTTGTTCAGCTCCTGATAAAGTACACACATTGTGAAAGTTATTTTAAAAGATCATTCGTCTTTCAAAGATTCCCAATACAGCCTGCAAAAAGTTTTTACAAGACAGAAATTTTAAAAAGTCCTACTAATTTGAACTTGCAACTGAACTTATAATTGACAAAATAAGTATGAGAGTAGATAACAAAAGCCTTTAGGAACCTATCTGAGATTTATCATTAATTTACAATAATTAAATTGTAAAGTCAGAAGAACAGAAAGAAAACTCCAGATTGATCTGGTGGATCATTTTTGTTTTCAAAGTAGCTCAGTTCAGCCTTAGATATGGAACTCTGAGTGGCATTTATATAATAGATAGATAAAAAGATTGACTCTCTTCTCTCTTAGTTCTGTTACCAACTAGGAAGAGGAAAATTCCTTGTATAAAATTCCTTGTATCAAACCATAAAACCCCTATTCAAATTTCTTTTAAGAATTATCACAGCTGCCCTTCATTTCCTTCCTACCTTTTTTGGTGTGAACATGTTAGTAAGGTATTCAATAAACAATTACATAGGACGGAATAACTTATGAACTCACTAATGATAGTACATCACACCATCATTTCACGCAGTAACTCCGGTGAGGGAAGCAAAACGTTGGTTCACCATGATATGGTATCCCATAACATGTGGCGGAATACCTCAAAGGCAACCCATGTCACCACAGCAGGTACTTACCTGTACAAAGCAACACTCTGCTTGGAGGATTTTCAGAGTCTTCCCACTATGCATGTGACAGACATGGCCTCATGGGGGAAACTGGGGTCAGAGACGGCGTTAACCTAAGCCACCCCCAAGGGTGGGTGGCAGTGGGTGCTGTGAGTCCGGGACCTGTGCGGGTCAGTGCGTGCCAACCTGTCCTGAGTTGAAAGTTACAAGCCTGACCAGGCACCTACCATGTGTCCTCTGTCACCAGCTCACCTCTCCCCCATGCCTTCCAGAATGCTTACTTCTTCAACATTCACAAATTTACCGTAGAATAGCAACAATCACCTTAAATTACAGATGCTTTCTTTTCTCGCCTATATTAGTAGCCATCTTGTAAAAAGCACTTTTGTAAATGTCATGATGTGCTGAAATCAATCGTAGTACATACCCTTTAAATAAAACAACAAAGTAATTCCTGAGAGCCATGGTATTTCAAGACATCCAGGGTAAACAGAAAATTTTATTGGTGCTTGGTTTTGTTCTCGGGTGATCCATCAAGATAGCAATATAAGAAAAAACTGGTTGTAGCTGAGACATAACCAGGATGAGATTTTACTATGTATGTATTCTACTCTCCACGGGAAGAGAAGATAAAGCCAAGTATGGTTTCCTAAAAATGTGTGACCAGTGGATTATTTCCTGCTTAATAAAACATAACTAAATGTGTCTAAGTTTCTCCAGATGGATATTATTTATGAATTGGGGAAAAGATAAAATTAATAGGAACATCAAAGATGTGCTGAAAAGTTTCCTGATTAAATATTATCTGACCTCCAAATGTTCTTCCTCTGCATTTCCTGCAGCAGTTTTGGCTATTAGTCAATCCGTTAACTGTTCTTTCTACAGAAATGCAGATGTCAGGTTTATAAATATCTGAATCAGAGCTGGAATTTAAATTTCACTTTGATTTAAACCCTGTTCAGAAAGGTGACATTTTTTTCAGGGACCAGATGCCTTGGTCTTATCTCTTTGCATCACTCTCCTGGCAAAAGAAGGAGCACACAGTCTTCACGCTCAGGGTTTCTCCAGCACAGCCAGCTATTCATCACCTGCAGTACTGGACAGAGGGATTGCTTGGTGTGCATGACCACAACACACTGATTTTGTTACTGCATGAGTTCTTTTGTAGATAAAAGTCTGCAGAGCACCGTGGTGATTGAGCTATAGAGGTGTTTATCATTCTTATACTTGTTCACACAATGTGGTTCAGAGCACTCAAAAAACTATAACACAGAGATACAGGCACCACTCTGTCCTGAAGTCAAGGGGATTCAGTGGATTCATAATGACTTCTCTGTTTTCTTTCTTCCACCCATACTGTGCCCCTTACTTGAAGTGCATATCAGATAAACTTATCTTTTCCAGTTTTTCTCTGAAAAAAAATACGATGTCATTGAGAGAGGTCCACTCTGCCAACAAACCTCCATACTCCAAGTTTTCTTCCACTTCAGTAATATCTCTCTCTCAAAACCCAAGTGTGCTGGGAGAAGCTCATATCTGCAAATCCCAAGAAGCTCTTCAGGCTCCTCATTAAGAGCATATTCTGAGTTGGTGCTTCACAGAAATCAGAAAAGGGAGAGTGAGTAATAGTCTATGTTAGACAGAATTTCATTAAAATAAATAATACATTCCGTGTATGTTCTTAAGGAGTTTTACGAACATGTGTCAAAACACTTCAGCAATAATTGTGACTATTATTCCTCTTGCTAGACTGTAGTTTTTACTACTGTAAGCAGAGATTTCTAGGAACATACCTGCTGTGCCATAGCTCCTCACTCCCCACCAGGCAGATCATGCAGGGCAAGTTTGGGACCTCTGCTGCTGGAGGGCAGTAGCAGCCAGCCAGCCGTATGGCACAGCCCGTGGCAAGGCAACACGGGAGGCTGCTGTCAGTAAGGAAACCAGCCCAAACAATGTGTGCACAAGCAATGCAGAATGAAAAAACATGTAATGAACAGTGAGGCTTCAGCAATACCGGTGTCATAAATTGCCAAACACTACAAAAATTAAAAGACTGACTGTGAGTCCTAGACAATGGCTGCAGAAGAATTACAGATGTTACAGACAGGGCATTCCCACTTTAAGTCATAATCAAGGGGAAGAGGGCTGCAGAAGAAAGAAGGATCTCTGATCTGCATCGTAAATTCTGTGTATTTAGTTAAAGATTAGTCAGATAATTAATTTACTGAATTTTAAGGGCTCATTCTTTTTATATGAATGTTTAGATTAATTTACATCACAAAGTAGCTAGCTGTGTTTGCTGAGCTAACTTGATCACACAGCACTTTTCAATGGATTTAATCTTTCAAAGATAACTTGGTGATATCCTCTGAAGTCCATGTACTGCTCTGGGGAGCCAGCTGCTTCAGGATAGGCATTAGAAATGCAAACTAATCTTACCCTGTGCTATAGGTCAGCATCAGTTGCTGCTGAATGCATCCAAGACCCGGATATTTTCAAACACCACCTCAAATAGCTGTGCTTCACACTAGGTATTCCTGCCTCATCTGCAACAGCTGAGTGATCTTTCAGTGCCACAACGGGACTGAAATGCTGGCATAAATGTGTCATGGGACAAGCTCTCCTCAATCATATTGCTCTTTTATACGTCCCACAAGGATATCAACATTGACTGTCCTAGAGTAAATGTAATTTTTGCAGAGGATGAAGACTGTCAGTGTTGTCAAGCTTCTGCAAACGTTTAAATTCTGAAATGGGTCATGAGGCCACATAGCTCCATACTAACACAAAGCCACAGTTTTTCCTTGCATTCTACAATACAGTACAAAGACTGGCAAAGTAGTCCCAGTTAATCTGTTCTGCAAGTTGTACCTTTTCCTTCCCCTACCTCCACATTGGAGAGCTCTCCACTGGTTGCTTGGTGTTTACTGGTAGTTTTGTTATTGTCCTTCCCTTTGTTTCTACAAATAGGACAATTTTGTCATACACCATCAGTATTCATCATTTTAAGGAGTAACTGGAACAGGTTCCATCTCTGAAATTAGCATTCACTTTCCAAATGGCTCCATGCTGGTTGCTGGGAGAATAAGCTTCCCCAGGTGCATTTCAGCCCATGAATTCCTCACTATTCAGATCAACAGCTGATGAGCTGTTATTCACATGAGGGTTTCCCCTCGTGAAGATGTCAGGGGACAGGAGGAGCAGGGCTTGGAGCCAGGAACATCCCAGCATAGGGCAGGGACCCCTGATGAGGGTGCAACTCCCCAGGCCCCAGTCTGAGGCAGAAGCAGCAACTGGGTCCCTCTAGGAACCCCAGGTGGTTCTTAGGAAATCCAGCCAGGACAGCAGGGCGTGGGGCCAGGCATGGTGCTGCTTAGGGCAGGCCTGGGGCCCTGGTCAAGAAAAAATGGTGCTCCTGGGCTTGGGAGGAGGGGTCCTGGATGCAGGTTCTGGAGAAAGTCAGGGAAAGTGGGGTTTGTCATTCCCCATGGGACACTGACATAAGATCATAGAATTGTTTGGGTTGGAAGGGACCTTTAAAGGTCATCTAGTCCAACCCCCAACCTCCTTGGAAGCATTCCTTTTCAAAAGTTACCTCTTACCACCTACAACAGTTCAATTAAAGTAGTATGAACGAAATAATAAAAGTTTCTAAGACTAAATAATAAAAGTTTCTAAGGGCACTCTGAGTGTAAACAGATCTAGATATCCAGGTTAATTTTTGCAATAATTTTGTTTTCAATAAAAGTTTATACATTATTTAAATTAATATTAAATGAATACACAATGCTACTATCCGCAACAAAATTATTTTATGGGCTGTATTCAGTAGTTGTTTACACACATCCTTATTTTCCAGAATTTGGTCAGTCATAAGAGAAATTATATTCTCTTGCAAGACTTTACTTATCATCTCATTAAGAGTATCAGTTCCCTTACATGTCTCTTAGGCAGTAATAATGTAAATTAATTAAAATGTTGGGAATCAGTCACTCAAGAAAGCCCACACTCAGTTTTAAAAAGTTCCTACAAAAAAGATTTGGTTTATTCCTCATTAAAATTAGAATTTGCAGAATTAGAGTATAGTGAAATTTTAAATGTGTGTCTGTGTAATACAACATCTACATCTATGGTTAAAAGTTATTTTGCAAGGTCTATATCATAAGAAACTCCAAAACCCTATTTTTGTCCTGTCTCAGCTTTGACCAACTGCTTGGCTATACACTACATTATTAATGCCAGACAACAATTTAGCTAAAAATACATATCTACTATGAGAAAATGGTGCTACAGTGCCTAAAACGTAAGAAGTAAATTCTGCATTCAGATAAAAGATGTCCTGACATATTATTACATGAGCATTTTATTTGTTGCTGAGTTATCTGTTGAGATCACAGCAACACCAACAGCCAAGCTGGGTGCACTGCATTGGTACCATACCCATACATCATGACAAATAATGAAAGTGCAAATACTATTAATTCAACTACACAGCTCATTATGATGAAAAATTTATTTGCAGATACCTCCTTGATTAATGACTAATGCCTGGTTAATCTTAAACATATCCGATAGGAAAGAAACTAAAGTCAATGAGAAGTACCTGACATCAAAGTGAACACAATTTATCACTCCAATGAAAAGTCCATGGCATTGTTCACTGTGCATACAAACACACACAAACACTTCCACAACCTCCCTGGAATAATGAAGTATCTAAGAAATACACAAAAGGACAGAAAACTCATGAGGCATATAGTATAGGTATTCGCATAGGCAGCAGACAAAGGTAGCTGTGAGAAAGAGAGAGAAAGAAGACATGCCAGCTGAAATTTTCTGTACCCAGTGGTATTTTAAAAGTTGCCAAAATTGTTGGTGCTTTCTGCTTCAATACACCTACCCAGTTTCTTCAAATGTTTGGAGTTGCATTTCAACTGGACAGATTTACTCTATACAAGTGTTTAAGAGCATATTCTTTGCATTACAATTGCTCATATCTTAGACAGAATTCTACAGTACCTCTTCTGAAGAATTATAAAGTTGTGATAAATAAAAAGTGTTATATTTCATCCTCTGCACTAAACTATGTTAATATTAAGGCCAGTCCTTCATTCACATGTGTTTAATCAGTCTTGAATCTAGGAATAGAACTTTTGACACAAGTGACTTACATGTAACAGCTGTCACATTGCATCAGACCAATACTCAATCCAACCCAGAAGCAGCAGAAGATGCTACATGGAAAGAGCACACGAGCCCAGCCACTGTGTGCAGTTCCTTCCCATTGTACCACCCCAGACTTCTGAGATGGAGAACTCTCACCCATTGTCGTGCAAGTGCTGAACCTTTCATGTAAGGTTAGCCTACGAGATTCAGATCTAGCCCCTAGGCTATTTGGGGCTGTGTGCATGGAGCAGACTCTCCTATCAAATAAATAATGAAATCATTTCATTGAGATAACTTTTCTTTTATAGTAGGTCTATTAATCAAATTACTAATTTAGTTGAGTCTCCCTGCACTATGTACATAGTCACCTTAAACACAGACCATAATGGGTTCTGGGAGCAGATGCAATTTTCTATTCAAAACAGAAGCAAGGTCCAATATATTGACATCCATCACGGCACTAGCAACTGCTGCCAGCAACAGCATGTACCAGCGATTACATTCCTCTTTTGTAACCAAAAGGGCAACGCCCACCACCACGCCAGTGTCTCAGCAGAATCAAGGCCAAGGTTACTCCTTTCCAAACAATCCTGTCAGAGTTCCCTGAGTGCCTCTGGGACAGAAGCTGTCTCCACAGCCTGAAATGGAGGCAAATGGTGCGATCATGAAAGCTATCTGCTAAATAGCTCAGGGGGTCCAGATGAGCAAGTGCAGCAAGTGCTCATGTTACAGAGGGGAAACAGGCTGGACAAGAGGGGAGGGGAGTGCAAGGTTAGTGCTGCATGCACTGCCAAAACCCTGTCACAGCCAACTCAGTAGATCACCTGTCGCTAGGTAGAGTGTATTTATAAATGTCATACAGTGGTGACAGAGCCCTACCGTTGAAGAACATCCAAGAACTGATTTGCAAGTATTTTGAAGAAAATCTGTTTAGAAATTCAGAATTATCACCTGCTAGTTTGCTCTAGATAGAATTCTGCTAGAATTTCATTACTGTCATAGAATCACAGAATCACAGAATCATCTGGGTTGGAAAGGACCTTGAAGATCATCTAGTCCAACCGTTAACCTAGCACTGACAGTTCCCAACTACACCATATCCCTAAGATATGGTGTCATGTCACATTTTAAAATGTAACATCTAATCTAATTGAAGAAAAAAAAATACACTATTTTAAGGTTTTCTGGAGATGGTCGAAATACCTAATTTTGAAATAACCTTGAATTTTATGGTGGTCTTTAAGGGGGAAAGGACCTTCCCTTTTGCTATTTTACCAGCCAAGCACTTCTTTTATAGAAAGAATGATTAAAGGAAAGTGAACTGTGGAATAACTAGGAGGTTTTCTTTTTTATTCTTGGGTACTTACTCAACAGAAAGAGGTGATGAGAATACTAACTAGATGGAGCTTGAATAAAATTAACAAAAATAAACTAAAAATAAGGAAGAGCTTTTCTATTCCAAATAGAGGAGAAGAAAGGAACTATATTATTGCATGCACCTGCTCTAGTGGTCTGCAGCTTTACAAAGGCACAACATAAATTGCTGTGTAAAATCTATGAAGCTAACACAAGACTCTGGTTTCTGAAGTAGCTGCCACACAAACTCCATTAGAGTTGCTAAAGCAGGGAAGGAAAATTAGAAAAGCCAATATGTTACTGCCTTAAAATAAAGACTTCTTGCCAAAAATATAAACAACAAAAGCATCACTGGACTGGGAAATATAAAAACGACTTTTTTATTTATAGAGGTTATTTAGGAACAAAAAATATAAAAAATAGAAAACCAGCAAAAAGCAAGCATATTTTCAGAGGAAAAGAACAAAAATCTCATGTTAATGTTAGAATGTCAAGATTTTGTAATGCCTAATTAATCAATAGTGCATTAACTTCTTAAGCTCATGAGTTGTCTGTAAGTGAAAATAGTGTTGAAAACCCCATGAGAACCTCTATGCTACTGAATGGCACAGAGCATGTTAAAAATATACAGGGCTTTGGATAGACATCTGCAATAAAGTCAACTGTTGCACCTTGAAAGGGCCCTGGAGGTGCCATGACTTCCATTTATCAGAAATTTAGTGCATTAAAAGCAGAAGTTATTTGGATAGGCCAGGACATGATTGCATAGAGTTTGACCAGGGAAGCAGAAGCCACTCTTTGAAAGTGAACACTTAATGTATTTTACACTCCTGAAGTGTTAAGACCCAGGAGAGACCCCAAGGGTAAGAAAAATTACAGTTCTAGTCTATATATTCTCTGACTATTCAATAGTCAGAGCAGCTGACCTCTTAAAAATAAGCAGTGACCGACCCTATATCTCAATAAAACAATGAAGTGTCAGCAGCTTCTGTGTCTTGGAGGCTAGTACACAATTTTTAATGCTTCCTAGCCATTTTGTTCAAATGACCACTGGTTCCCTACCATCTGTCTGAGATGCATCAGAAGCTCTGTGGAAAAGAAAGTTTAGCAATAACTAAAGAATGAGTCTCATTTGGATCGGTGTGCAGTCCACCTCTAGAACATTATAGTGCTGAAAATAGTTCCTTATCTGCCCTCCAGTTCATAGGGCCAGATGATATGAACTCCTTGTAATAAAAGGCAGGAGAACCCCTAAGGATATTAGTTTGCTGGGAAATAACGATAGAGAGGAAAGAAGCTGTTAGAGTGAAAGATGGTGAGCTTGAAAGGGGAGAAATGAAAGAAAAAAGAATGAAATATTTTCAGAAACCAACATGAGTGCCAAGAAGGGGAAAAAAAGGGAAAGAAAACTGAAAGCTACTGAGTGACCTTTACTTTTAGCATGGAAAATAAATGTTTCCTTTTATAGTTTCTTGTTAAAATAAGACCAGTAAGGGATCATGAATCTTTATACAGTTTTATAGTTTCCCTTTCAGTGAACCATTTCAGTTTTACACACAATTTTATAATGTAACTGCATAAGAAACTAAGCTTACCCTTAAAATGCCATGATGAGAGCCTATGTAGCTGCAACTACATATACACACACACACACTTATGTTTGAGTAAAAAAGAATCTGTAACTTTTTTTAATTCACAAAAAAAATCTGCTTTGAAATTGAACTGAACCGATATTTCCTAGCAGCCTAATAATTAAATCAAAACAGAAAACAGAATACCCCCCACAACCATACATGCACACAGCTGTAATCACTATTTTTTAGCAGACACGGTGCCTTTGATCTCTCCTGGCCCTCTTCCATTTTCTAGACAGTACAATCCCGAAGGAATCATTGTCTACCAGATATTTCTCCATCCCTCACTGGCCCTGGACTTCCTGCCTCTGCAGCAATGTCATATGGAAAGCACAGTAAATGTCCTGCAGCAATGTCCTGCTGAAAGCAAGGAAGTCAGTACCCATAGACTTTTTATCTGACTTATTCTCTGCCTGGAAATAGACCCCTTACTTCCCAGAAGTCCCTAAACACTGCTGGAAAAGAGGGTGAACATGCCACAACTTGTCTTTCCTCACAGCTATAAATCAGGGATTGCCTTAGTGTGCTGATCCTGAGGAGGCTCTTAGGACCCCAGCATTAATTAAGCCCTTTCTTAAGGAAGAAGACCTTCACTGACAGTGTCTGAGTGAGCACAACTGATTCAGGGCATAGCTCAGAGCCAATAACTTTCAGAATAACTTTCATAATTTTTCCATTTTCCACACAGTTTACTGGTACCAAAGCCCAAACTCAAATACTAGCACATCAGTCCAGTAGTTTTGATCTGACCCTGACATTGGTCCTCTAGCCTGGCATGTACATCACAGCTCTGATACCAAATTCTTTCCCTTAAAACACTACTTCTGGTTTCTGGAAACGGCTTTCTGCTGCTACCTGCTTTGCAGGGAATGAGTTTCTGCTTTCATAGATGGCTCAGATGCCCCTCAACATACCTCTGGTATTTAATCTTGGACACATTATGGTACTTTTCATGTCTGTGTTGGCTTCTGTTGGCTGCTGAGCTAAACCAACATTCCTCTGCGGGCAGTGAGGCACAGAGAGAGAGAAGTCATCTTCTTTCCTCACTATTCTGGTCTGTATCTGTCATTTTTAAGTCATTTGTGAGTCGCCATGGAGCATGCTTTGTCTTGTTTTAAAATGTCTTTCTTCTACTCAGATTATGAACAGCCAGACCAAGCTGCACATGGCTTTAAGATCAGGTAATTGAATTCTGGGTAGTTCCTCCATTCAGACCATCCTCTGGATAGCCTGGATTTCCTGGGAAAATAAATAAATAGATAAACAATAGATAGATAAATAACACCAAAACCACTTAGATCCCAAAGATTTTACAGCAGTCATATTCATCTCATGTCCTGCACTTCAGTACTCGTCATCAAACTAGAGCAGAGGAAGGAGGAAGGGAAAGGAAACACGTAGATCACCTTCTTTCCCCTCCCCATGGCCAGAGAGATAGTCCCTCTCCGCCTCCCTCACTGAGGAGAGGGCAAGATTACCTAGGTGGGACGTGGGTTGGTATGCAGAAGCAGGGCAGGGCCATAGGGTAATTTTCCTCTGCCCAGAGGGACAGAAACTCCCCTATAAAATACCAATTAAAGTGATGCACATATCTTAAAGCTGTATCCAGGACTTCTCTATTCCTTCAATTTATAAAGCATCTTGACATGTTCAACTCCCTTTGGGTTTTAAGCTCGGTTTTTGAACTCTGATTTTGCCAGGAATTCAGTAGCAGAGAAGAAAACCTAATGAGAGAAATTTCTGTCCCTTGAAGTCAATGCCATACAATGAGAATCCGCATGATATGCCAGGGAATATTACATCTTTTGTTCTCTTTTCATGCTAGATACAATGGAGCTTTATCAATGAAGTCATACTAGTAATAACTTCTAATAAATACATGGCACATAGCAGCTGAAAGGAGAAATAAAACCACTTTAATGACAGATACAAGACCCTTCACACAATGTGTTTCTGGAGGGGTTATTATAAGTGGCAGCAGTGGCCTGTTCTTCAGTCTCCTGCTTTTTGATATACTGAGATTCAGGGCTCATCTTAAAAACAGATGTGTTGCCTTATAAATTACATAGCATATTGCAGCATGCTCATGACATGCTGCCAAATTTATAGCCTACTGTTGACTGTCCCCTAGATCAGACCCCCTCTCCTCTGCCTGCCAGTAGAGGCTCTGGAAAAGGAAGGATGGGCACAGCAAAAGCCAACAAGAAACCGTAAGGACAGAGGAAACACAAAACCAGGCGAAAGGCTAAAGATAAGACGCAAAACCAGCTCTTTGCTGTTGTGCTTTTCTGTCAAGTTTTGTGAGAGGGAGAACAATATGGGAAGTTATCCATACTGACTTCCCTTTCATTAGACGGGCTTTTCCGTCGGCACAGTGCCTCCTCAGAACTGCTTACCATTTCCACCGGTGCAAAGGGGTGGCTGGAGAGCTGCCAGTCAGAGAGGGACCTGGGGGTCTTGATTGACAGCTGGCTGAACATGAGCCAGCAGTGTGCCCAGGTGGCCAAGAAGGCCAATGGTATCCTGGCTTGCATCAGAAATAGCGTGGCCAGCAGGGACAGGGAAGGGATCTTGACCCTGTACTCGGCACTGGTGAGGCCGCACCTCGATTACTGTGTTCAGTTTTGGGCCACTCACTACAAAAAGGACATTGAATTACTCAAGCGTGTCCAGAGAAGGGTAACGAAGCTGGTGAAGGGTCTGGAGCACATGTCGTACGAGGAGCAGCTGAGGGAACTGGGGGGGTTTAGTCTGGAGAAGAGGAGGTTGAGGGGAGACCTCATCGCCCTCTACAACTCCCTGAAAGGAGGTTGCAGAGAGCTGGGGATGAGTCTCTGTAACGAAGTAATAAGCGATAGGACAAGAGGGAATGACCTCAAGTTGCGCCAGGGAAGGTTTAGACTAGATATTAGGAAGCATTTCTTTACAGAACGGGTTGTTGGGCGTTGGAATGGGCTGCCCAGGGAGGTGGTGGAGTCCCCATCCCTGGAGGTGTTTAAGAGTTGGGTCGACATAGTGCTTAGGGATATGGTGTAGTTGGGAACGATCAGTGTTAGGTTAATGGATGGACTGGATGATCTTCAAGGTCTTTTCAAACCTAGACGATTCTGTGATTCTGTGATTCTGAAAGCCTGCAAGCACATTCACATACCACTAGAAGAAGGAGAAGTGAGAAGTAATCCCTGAGAGAGACTTGAAACAGCAAAGCAGCAAAGCCTAGGGCTTCCTATTAACCATTCGTGTCAGGGGAACCTCAGCTGCTCTGGGTGCCGTGAGGCTTTGCTCTTTGACCCCACACTGCTATAAATCAGAACCAACTCTATGACATTAATAGAGTTATTTCAGTGCAGGGTCACAATCAAGTCCTCTGGTGTTCCACTTCAGGATATATTTCCTACTATGATTTCTAAATGTACAGAGATGCAAGTGAATACACATGCACACACATTGACATGCACTGTTCCTCTGCACCTCTAGACTCTCTAAGGACCAAAGGGATGTTCTTTACCCTAAAAATAAAATAGAGGCAAGATAAACAAAGGAGTTCTCAACTACTGCAGCAAGTAGTGATGTGTATGGTTGTTTTTAGTGAAAATGTCAAGTACCAGTTCTGCCCAACAGTGATCTGAACTGAAAAGTTCTTTTCTGAGTCAAGCTGAGCAGAACTTACATCTGAACTTCTTCTATCATGAATTATTGCCTGAAATCAGCTAAAGTGGATTCCTGATGTGCATACACTCTCCCCTCTCCCAGAGCTGGAGGCAAACATTCAGTTTTGCTTTGTTTCATTGTCAACCTGAAAAAACATATCAAAACCCTGAAAACCACTGAAAATAGGTACTGCTTTCCACTCATCAGTCCCAGTGACCGACCATGAAGTGTTTACTACTACTGCAGTTCTAATTCATCTGCTCAGTCCTCCAAGATGTCTTCATCGTCATCATCATCATCATAGAATCATCGTAGAATGACTTCGGTTGGAAGGGACCTTAAAGACCATCCAGTCCCAACCCCCCTGCCATGGGCAGGGACACCTTCCACTAGACCAGGTTGCTCAAAGCCCCGTCCAACCTGGCCTTGAACACTGCCAGGGAGGGGGCAGCCACAGCTTCTCTGGACAACCTGTGCCAGTGTCTCACCACCCTCACAGGAAAGAATTTCTTCCTTACATCTAATCTACATCTACCCTCTTCCATTTTAAAACCCCTCATCCTATCTCCACACTCCCTGATCAAGAGTCCCTCCCCACCTTTCCTGTAGCCCCCTTTAAGTACTGGAAGGCCGCTATAAGGTCTCCCCAGAGCCTTCTCTTCTCCAGACTGAACAACTCCAACTCTCTCAGCCTGTCCTCACAGGGGAGGTCTTCCAGCCCCCAATCATCTTCATGACCCTCCTCTGGACCCACTCAAGCGGGTCCGTGTCCTTCTTATGTTGGGGGCCCCAGAGCTGGACACAGTACTCCAGGTGGGGTGTTACAAGAGCAGAACAGAGGGGGAGAATCACCTCCCTTGACCTGCTGGCCACACTTCTCTTGATGCAGCCCAGGACACGGTTGGCTTTCTGTGCTGCGAGTGCACATTGCTAGCTCATAGCCAATTTTCCATCCACTAATACCCCCAAGTCCTTCTCTGCAGGACTGCTCTCAATCCACTCATTATCCAGCCTGTATTTGTGCTTGGGATTGCCTCAACCCATGTGCAGGACCCTGCACTTGGCCTTGCTGAACTTCATGAGGTTTGCACGGACCCACCTCTCAAGCCTGTCAAGGTCCCTCTGGATGGCATCCCTTCCCTCTAGTGTGTTGACCGCACCACACAGCTTCCATTTCTCTGGGCTTCTGAGGTCCATTTTTCCTCATCTTGGTGATGGGTATGCTCCCCATCATCCTAAAAATTCCCTACTTGTTCTTGTAGGGAATTGTAAGAGTTCTTGTGTCCCTCTCAGCACAGTTAGGTATCCAGAACTGATCATGCTCATTGCAGCATCTGATTGATCCCACACATGTTTCTTTCACTCGATCCAAATGTCTGCTATTGCTTTCATTCCTGAACATGCTAATGTTTGTCCAAAACAAATGAAAGGAAGTGACTCGTGCATATCACCATCATAGTCCCAGTGTGTGTTACAACATGCTGTGTCCAGAGGGTTGATTGAAACACCCCGTGAGGATGCCTTGAAACATGGGTTGGTGTACCAGGTATAGCATGTCTTTATGAAAATAAGATTAAGATGGGCAATAACAGTAAGTGAGCCACTAACATGGACAAAGACTGACGTAACCAAAAAACCCAACAAAGGTGTCTTGCACAATATTAATTAACATCATTGTTTTTACTGAAGGAGTTCAAGTAGGTTCAATAGTTTGTTCAGAAGAGACTCTCTAATTAATTTAAAATTATTCTGCCAAACATATCCTAGATCATGTCTATTTTTGTTACAAAAAAACACCAAACCAAAACAAACAGAAAACAGAACAACTGAGGAGGAGGGATTCATCCTTTTAGAAATACATTGAGGATTAAGACTCTTTGGTCTCTGTTGAAAAGACAACCAGCCAGGGCTGGGTAAGCAGCAAATTAGCAGGCATCTTAAACCCTGAAATCAAAAACTCACCTTCACTTTTGGAATAATACCAACCAGTGTAGGTCCAGAGGAATCAAGTAAGAAGGTTTAAAGATTTTATAAGGCAATAGTGCCTTGGCAGACTACTCCCTATAAAAGAAGGTCCTGTGTGTGTTCTGGGAGGTTAAAGACAGACCCGCTAGGAGAGCTCACATACTTGATATAAGATGAGAGACATTATCTGGAACAAGCACAGGATAACAATAGAACAATGAAATTCAGTGATCACAAGATACCAGTTATATAGAATCATAGAATCATTGAGGTTGGAAGAGACCTTTAAGATCATTGAGTCCAACTCTTAACCTAACACTGCCAAGTCCACCACTAAACCGTGTCCCTAAATTTCAGGTCTACATGTCTTTTAAAGATCTCCAGGGATGGTGACTCAACCATTTCCCTGGGCAGCCTATTCCAGTGCTTGACAACACTTTCAGTGAAGAAATTGTTCCTAATACCCGAGCTAAACCTCCATGGCTTCTATTCATGCAATACAGTAATTGGTATCACAAAATACCAATTATCTCTGAACAACAGGAATATATATATATTTTTTAACCAGCATCTGCACTGCTGCACATCTGTGTATCTGTGAAGCTTGGTTGTGACAGATGCAAAATATTTGTATGTGTTTTATGAGTTAAGGGCAGAGGATTGTCACTTTCAAAGTACATGGTGGTAAAAGAATGTTTAAACACAGACACATGAAAGGGAGGGTTGATCATTTCATTTATGTACTCACCGGTAGGTCCCTCATTCATCCAGAAAAGTGTCACCGGTGTCACTATTTGCACACTTGAGGAGCTAATTGCTGCAGCTGCAGCTAAACTCAATATTTTTGCTGGCAAAATAACGTGATGCACTGTGGAATTACAACAACCCAAAGGAGTTGCAGGTGGTCTGCCGAGAGATGCAGCAGGAAACCAGGTTCACTCTGTGAGCACAAAAGCGACCTCGTATCAAAATGGAGAGAGATTGTATGTTTTGTGCATGTGTGAGGACAGCTGAAGCCTTGGAAGCCCTGGGCAATTCCCAACCTGGAGGATGAGAAGGATTAGAACTTTGAGATGTCTCATTTAAAGACACAGTCCACCCCATTATCAGGAAACCTCTGAAAGGGTTTTGCCCATTCTGGCTATTGTCAAGGAGGAAAATAACTGCAGGCCCTACTATAGCTGACTGCAAGGTCAGTCAGCTTTGATTACACATATATTTCTGGAAGGGGTATTTGAAAGACTGAATTTCAAACTCTTGATATGTCATTGCAAACTTCTTAGTATGTAATGGGGTTGTATAGATACTGTTACTTTCCACATTATTTAAATTATTCTTGAATTAGGAAAAATGTCAGATTTATTGCAGTGCCATTACGGGATTTAGTCCATATGCCCACACAGTATAAAAAAAAGTTACTCCAGACAAAGGTGTTATGTAACATAATGATTTGGCCTTTATCAGCAGCCTGAATCAGAAATTTCAAATTTGCATCCACCCTTTTATGACACTTGTTTCAAAATCTTCTCCATTCTAATATCTCATGTGTTTGTTTTTTTTTTCTTTCTGAGCATTTTAGGAAGTGAACATTCCATACACTAAAGCAACACCCAGTGATGCTCTGAATAGTTATAGGTGACCTAATTCAGGTGATTATTTTTCAAAATACCTTATTTCACACTTTCCAGTGGAGCTTTTTTTTTAATCTCAATATATGAGAGTAATTGTTCTTATCAATTGAAAATTTTGATACTTCATTTTTTGTCCTGTTTTTTAAACCATAAATTAACATAAGGAATAAATTCTTAGTACAGAACACTGTGGTATGCCCTATTAAACTTCATCATCTTGTAAAACAATTATTTATTTGTATTCTTTTTATGTTCTTGAAATATCTCTTCTCTTGCTTGGTGACTGCTTTCATGATGGTCTATGAAAACTAAACCACCAGAAACAGAGACCCTTTAATGTCTGTCAATTTTTCTAGTATATCTATCTGTCTTTTGATCATAACAAGGTACTCACATGAGGAAAAAGGATTTGGGGAATCCTCCTAGAACACCAAAGCATCAGACCAGGATCTACTCTCCTCTAGTTTTTTCATAGTGCTCAGTCTGAGCTCTGCAGGAATGGAGTCACTGCGAATTGGTTGGATTGCATCGCTCCTTTACAGCACCTGCAGTCTGGTCAAGGGACTGATCTCAACCACAAGCCCTGGGTACAGGAACAGAGAAAGCACAATCTACAAGAACAGCTTTTGGAGTCCATGTTTTTTTCCCAACGAGGGAAGGAAAGGTCACATTTCCCACCAGCTAAACTTGGTAGAAAACATGGAGTATTGTACTGTGAGTTACTACAACTGCTCTACATCAGCTGCAGAGAACACGATCATGACCACAAAGAACTTAGTAAACACTCTCATAGAGATCTCTGTGCCTACAGCTTCAGCAACATCTTCCTGGTTTTAAAGAGGAACAACAAAAAGCAGTATAACTGTATACTCAAGTAATTTTTCAGCAAGTTGGGGAACTGCTTTTTGTGAATCCTGTTTATGTTAAATGTAATATATATATGCTGGTAGTTCTCAATATATTTTTACTGCACTAGAAAACAATGGGAACTTGTAAATTCCCCTGCCTGTAATAGAAAGACTATATAGCCTTTTAGATAAAGTACCTTTTTTTTTTTTAAACTAATGCTACACAAACAATTGTATTCAATAGTTGAGCTTAACAACACTGCAGGAGGACATGTTATGAGAAGCTTTTTTACTTGTGAGACATTAATGCTACGCACAGGAAATAATTATATATAACAAATAGAGGAATGTGCAAATTTACCAAATGTTTATTATTTTGATTCCTACACTCCTGTATATTTGCAATCATAAATCACTCCACACCTAAGAAATTGAGTTTCAACCTCTCATTTTCCTTAACTAAAGCACTACCTACAGTGCAGGCAACAAAAGCCTTACAGCACCCACACAAACACCTATTATACTGGGTTTACACCTCTCCAAAATAATCTTCCTGCTCATAACATTTGATCAGCTAGCGTAGAAACAAATACTACAGCTGTATGGGTGAAACTTGGTGATATTTATCTATGCAGTAAAAGAAATAATTTTATATCATGGATTGGAAAAGATAAGCATATAGGTAGACAATTCATGGCTGACAGTATGTGTTCTAAATATAACTGCTCCACCAAAAACTGCAAAGAGGCAATAGGAAATTCTCTTGCTGTGATACACTGCCTTGTCAGTTATCTTCTTTCACTACTGCACACATGTATAATAAAATGAGAATAAAGAGACATTAAATATAGATAATGTATTTATCAAGAGAGCACCTAAGTGACAGGTATTCATTTAGATGCACACTCTTCAGGTTGAGGAAGAAGGAATAATGACAAATGGTTATACTGTACCATTCTAGATAAAGCAGATAAAGTTTTTTTATATTGAAGTTATTAACGGTTTTTATTTGCCAGGAGAAACTATTGATTGGCATTATGGTCAAGTATATTCAGTAGAGTAAAATTCTGATGGTCATATGGAGTATGCATGATTGTGTACAGCAATATAAAGGAACTAATGAAAAGACGCTGACATTCTCCCATTAATCATCCACACATCGGAATGCATTTTGTTTGCGCTTCATTTTAGAAATACACTTGACAACTATTTTTTCATTGAATTTTGAAACTCATTCCTGTTCTTAATTATCACATCTGTTGTCTGGAAAAATGTAATGGCCTTAGTTTACTATACGCTGAATATGTCTCTGGAGACAGGGAGAAAAATAGAAAGGAAAAAAAAAAATATCTGTGAGAATAAGTTTCCAAAAACTCAACATTTTTATTCACTGGTTCCCAGAAGCCACAATGAATCACACCCAGCTGTTTTTGAAGGTAAAATTCCACAAAACCGACATTTTATTTAGCATCATAAATAACAGCATAAGATTTGAGAATCAGTTTGGTACAAAATTCTCCATATTACTCAAAAGTCATGATTCCTAGTTCAACATTTCTTAACCTCAGTTTCTAAACTGACTCATTCCTGAAATACTGGATTTTAAAAAAAGCAGAGGAAAACTGAAGCGTATCACTGAAGGCTAACTAACATGAATTCTAGATATGGAAGTATTTACATTAAGGAGGTTATTCATGCAAAGACATGGAATGGAGTAAGCATTGGAAAGGTGAAGGCCAGAGCTGATTCCTGGAAGGAACTCACACAGTTATTAAAAATTCCATGTTAGTTTAGAAAAATAAAGACCCATACAGCCAAAGTCCAGGAAGTGGACTTTGCATTTTTTTTGTGTAAATTAATGCAGGTAAATTCATTTGATGCCCGTGGAACCTTATCATCACAAAATAGCTCTTTTTTTAGCTACTGTTCCTTCCCATGTGGTTTTATTCCTTAGAGAAAGACTGTTGCACAGCTGTAAGACAGTGTGTATATGTGCAAGATGCTACAGAAATCCAAAACTCATTCGTGTCATCATTCACAGAGAGAGAGAGAGTGCATTGGTGACAACATACTTGATAACTGGCTGAGTTGTTAACTGTAATAAAATTGTTTGGAACAGAGAGGCCTGATGTTTTTATTAATCTGGTTCTTACAAAACCATTACTGCAGCAGAGTTGTGACACTTGCAATTTTTCCCAAATTATGGCACTCTCGAGTGTGGAAACACTGAGATACAGAACAGTAGAAGAGTATCTGTTCTTGAAAGAAATTATTTATGAGTATAAATAAGAATATATACGTGTGTATATATGCGTATATACATACACACACATGTACCACATACATAGACAAATACTCTCACCAAATTATTTTCACATGTGGCACAAATGGCAATAGTGCAAATCAGCACACAAGCACCATCAGGAAACAGGCAAAAAAAGATCTGGGAGATTCAAAAACTCATCAGTGGTTCATGAAAAATTGCTCTGTCTGCTGATAGAGGTTTTAAAAACATACACAACTCTCAAACATTTCAGGACATATGTTCCAGCCTATTAATTAGTTAGTTATCCAACAGTTGAATTATAATCCATCATTTTTAGTTAATTGTACGTTTGTAAAAACTGCAGCTGCTTTAACTAAAACTCTCCTGCTTGCTTCCTCTGTGCCTTTCTCTAACTTCAGTTTGTTTCCAGCAAGGTCTATCCAAGGAAGTACCTTTTCTTGTGCAGTGCTCTGCCTGGGACTCTCTGCCTGGCAGCCAGAGAAGGCACCTGTGATTCAGCACGGATAATCCTTGTGTCAGGGATGTTCCTTCTACTATTTCTGCAAAACACCAGTAGACCAAGACAGAACTAAGATTTTGAGGGGAAAAAAAAAAAAAAAACAACAACAAAACAAACCAACAACAAAACAAGCAGCAAATGACCAAGAGCCAAAGAACATTTGTGCATAGCACTGCTAGATTTTACAGCTCAGTCTCCCAAAGCTAAGGGAGGCTGAGCATGACTTTTCCTACCACCTGTAGTTCCAAACTCCTGAGGTTTGTGCTGGGTGTAAACTGGAGACTCAGTGGTGTTATATTTCTGCTGTCAAGGAACTCGAGTGAAATGCCTGGAAAAAGAGAACATCCTCCCCTCCTCTAGTGCTGGTTCCTACAGAAGGTAGCAACCACTGTCTTGGCTGCCTAAATGGGAACAGCAGTCAACAAGGTGCTGCAAGTAGATTTCCAGGGATTTAGTTTGAAGTATTAAAAGCCTTGGAAGTAAAATATGCAAAAAGAATGTAATTAGAGGTGCAAATTCAATTATACTGAAAATTAAGAAAAATAAAATTATTTACTCTTTTTGTCATTTCTAAGGGAGTCAATGCCATTAATGTTAAAGGAATTGAAGTGGGAAGGTGAAAACCAGTGTTGGAGAAGAATCAAGTTTGTTGCACTTACTGAAACTCTTGCTTCTTCTTACACAAGTGATGATTTGGTTCTGTAGTCTTCATGTGCTGAATTTCTGTGATCTAATGAGAAAAGACTCAGTTTCAGCTGGTCAGAGCAGGAGCTGTTTTTCCAATACATGATATGTAAATTATGCTGCATCCTGTAGAAAGTTCTAAGTATCAAAACGCCAGCATTAATGAATACTTTCCCATGCTTATTTGAATTACTGCTTGCAGATTCTAGAACTTAGAGTGACTCCCCCAAAAATGACAGGATAAAAAGCTGGTGAGGAAATTAATCATTCAGTTGGCACAACAAGATCTAAAGATCTTGTAAAGGAGGTATGATGTTACCTACATGCAGAACACTGAGAAGAGGGTAGAATACTGCTGCCCATGAAGCATTTTTAGCCCAAAGGTAATAGGAAGCTAAACCAGTATGCACTGACATAATCAAAGGTTATAAGAAAATATATGCTCTGTCAAGCTAAGATATATTACACAGCAGTCAAATAGTGACATTTTAATTGATTCAGTCCCCAATATTGTTATTTAATAATATTCTTCTACAATCATATGCATGCGAGTAAGTGGAAGTACAGGCACATGGATGATTATTGTTGCATTAGACACAGTGATCTGTTACACTGAGCATTACCCTAGCTCAGCAGTATGATTGGCATCAGTTGACTGTTGTGAATAAAGGAAACTACCTCACAAAGAGCATCTCGTGAAAAGACAATGTTCTTAAGAAAGCATAATTCTATAACGCCACCAAATATCTCAATAACACAGTGAGTTTGCTGGTACTTGTGGTACTTGAATCAAACTTACATTTAGTCTTTAAGATAACTTTCTTGAAAGCAGATATGTATATTTTTGTGTTTACATACCTGCAGGCAACTACAAACCAAAGTGTACTTCCAAAAGTAAAATGAATAAGGTTATATCCCTAATCAAAGCAATGAAGTCTACACTTGTACAACTCCATCAAGATGTTCAGGCTTACACACCACCCTAGTCAGTCCTCTTGGCACTGTTAATATAGGGGAGAGGTAAAAGGAACCATTAGCCTCTTTTAGTTTAGATACAAGTTTAGATACAATATGATTTAACAATAGCCCTGGATAGAGGCAACTGTTCCTTGTATTGTAGGTGCCAATTAGTTTCAAGTGCCAGAAAGAGATACAGCTTTGGTGAGTTTTACATACAAGAGAAAATATGAAATATCTGCTCTTCCACAGCCACAACAACAACATTAAATATTTTACTAAGACAATATGCTCCATCCTCTTAAGTGAACCTTGCACAAAGTAGTAGTGAGGATAGGTCAGCCATCCCCACCCTTTCCCATTTTCATCTTCTGGATCAGACTAAGGATTCCAGGAGTCTGTAGCTATTCCAGACACAGATTTAACTCAGGTTTCAGTACACTGAAATTTTGTCAACACAAAAGGTGCATGTTCCACAAGATTATACTTGACTCAAGTGACACAGGATACACCCCAGAATATATGGATCTTCTTGTAACTTAGTCTGGTAATTTTTACAAGCTCCAAACTGAAGGGCAAAGTCTACGTGCCAGGGCAGCCCATTCTTGCCATCCCCTAACTCCTTCCATCTATCTTATAGACATATAGATGAGAAAACCCCACCTAAACGTCTAAAATTAAGATCCCATGCTCCAGTGTTGGCATTCTGACAGAAGCAATCAGATCTCAAAATTTTTTAGTGAATGCTAGCATGGAAATTTATAGAAATCAGAATTTGAAGAGTTTCCATTTTCCCTTAAACATTGGACTTCTAGGTCAGACAGCATTTCCCAGGCTGCACCAAAGTCACCTCCTTTCTTGATGAGCTGGGGAATGACATGAGAAGCCTGATCCAGAGAGGAAGATGAATTCATGAAGTACCAAAATACAAATCCCACCAGGCACTAAAAAATTAACAGATTTTTGGACACAAGCCATACCATGTTCAACTGTTAGGCAAAATATTTAACTTTTCCCATGGGAAAAGCAGATCTCTCTTCTCTTCCAAAACAGTTTGTTTTGTCTTTTTTTTTTTTAAAAAAAGTGTTAGCCAATATCTCTATTAAAGATAAAAACGACTGAAACTACTTTTTGCAGTTTCTACGTATGAACAGTGTTTCATTCTAAGCTCTCTAGAGTTTACATCATTCAGAGTACATGTCCAAGTCTGTTGCAAAAAGTCAGCTAGAGGATCAGGACCTGACACTATAGTTAAACTTCAATTTCTCACTTTTGATTGGTGCTCAACTCTCCTTAATAATGTCTTCATTAAAATCAGAAATGTCTAATTAAAAAAAGGTGGAGGGACATGTCTTGTTTTTCTGTTTTGTTTTCATTGGGTTAAGGTCCACACGAAGGTAATTTTAAAATAAAATTAAATTAAAAAAGACAAGTAATTTGGAAAGGCTGCAGATACAAATATTAAATTTTCTCTCCATTAAAGCCTGTGTATCTTCCATGGAATCATTTTAAGGTATAGAGAATTATATATAGCATATGTTGTATGATAAAACAACACAAGCTCATGTTAGCCACAGAAAGAAAAGTCAAGTTAACCAGTCTCACAATTCATAGCAAGCTGGAATATACGGAGAAACTAACTTCTCTAAAAATGAGTCCTCAGGACTTTTCAAGCCTGCAAATATGCATTTTTTAAAATTACATCTGGATAAAACCTATACTATTGGAGGCATCTGATCCATCTGTTGTTGTGTTACTTTTCTACTAAATATCTATTGGCTACAAAATATTTCATAAGCAGACAGAAAAAAAAGAGTTGTAACACATTTAATATTAAGGAACACGTTCAGAATTATTCTTTTCTTAATAAATGTTTGTATGTCTGTTTTAACCCTCTTTTCTCTGTCTTTCAATATTTTCTAGCTTCTGCCTACACCTGCAACAAATTTGGCACGTAATGTTCACAGCTTTGTATAAGACTCAAGTGCCTTGTATTCACACTGATGGAGGATATGATTGTGTACAGATGCTTAATTTCATTTTCCAACGGATTTTTCCTTTCCCATCCAGACTTCGTTTGGCGGTGCTTAAAGTAGAGGAGAAGTTGAGAGGTGAAATAAACTAAAAAGTGTGGGGGTTTGGAAAGGATTGCATGGAATGTATGCGAAATAAAAGTTTGCAACGACAGTAATTTACTGTTCATAAAGCAGTTAAAATTGCTTAGTCCTATTTACATACCTGGGGAGACTCTGTGTCAGTAACTAACGTAGGACCCAGTTGTCTGAGTAGCTGACAGAGCTTGGATTTCATGGTGTGCTGGTACAGGGCCCTTCAGGTCCCAACCTTACTGTTAATAAATAATTTTACTTTTGACTGTGCATTTATTTTATCAATGGGATAAACAATTCCTGAAGTTCAGGCGAGCATTCACAGCTGGACAGAGCACCGGGCACAGCAACAGCTGGACAGGTTCGGCCAGGAACCAGCCAAAATCCACACCCTCGCACTTGGCAGCACCCCTGCGTCGCACCTCCATGTCACACAATAACTTGTGGAAACACTGAAAGAGTGACTAGTGTTATGAGCCTGGATTTAATGCCAGAGATTTTATGCTAGCACACAGTTTGGGAGAGCACAGTGCCAAGAGTTGTGTCGTGCCTTCAGCATCAGACCAACTTGTCTCAGCCCTTCATGAAGGAGGCACGAAGGTTTCCACATGTCGTTTTTGTGAGAACAAGACCCTGATCAGGGAAACCAGGAAATCCCAGAACTGTGATTCCTCTTCTGGTTCCTACTCGATACAGAGGTTTAGATTAATCATTTGAGCTCAAATTTCCACAGTCTCACTGTTCTGGGGTGCCTTAAATTTTAATGTTTCAACCAATATGGAGATCACCAGAACTTCAGAAGTTCCTAGTGCTCTTAAAATTAATTAAAGACAGTCCAAAATGAAACCTAAGTCAAAATGAAACCTGAATATCAGGTAAGCAAATCCCACAAATGAATTAGTCTTTTATAACACTGTCTAGATGTTGCCTATCTGCAAAAATGGCAGCAAATTCCTATCCTGAGATAGGATTTTTGTCAGATATTTACTCAGACTGTGAATGAAGGTGGCTGTCCTTGCTACCCTGATTCCTATTTCACACACCTCCTTGCTTTCAGCATTGTCTCCCTTCTTGAATTCTCAGTTTGGCCCTTTTCAGCTTTCAAGGAGAGCTGTTACCTAGTCAGAGCAAGCAAAAAATTGATGCCACAGCAAGGGGTTGGAGAAAGTCTTATAAATTCATCAACCCTGCTCTGTTTTTATTGTGGGTTTTGTTTGGTTTTTTTGCTTGGTTGGTCGGTTGGTTGGTTTTTTTAATGCACACAAATTACACATCTGGCTGAAGTTTTCATCTCAATTATTAGGTCCCCAAAGCTTCCTGTAAAGAGAAGAAAATTCTTATTCAGTCCAGAACTTGTCCAGCAGAGTTCAAACTCTTAAAAAAAAAAAAATAAAAAAAAAAAAATCTAAGGTCAAGGAATACAAAGTGAGTCTATGAAGGCAGGTTGCAAGTAAGTCAGCAGATCTGAAGGTGATGGATGACATCTATAGGTACCTGTCCTCTGGTTACTCTTGGAAGAATAAGTTTATATCACAGTTGTCAAAGATGAAGCCTTAGTTTAAGGAGTTCATGCTAATCAGGCTATGACTGACATTCTCCTTGGGTCTCCTCCAGTCACGTAAGTAGAGAAACTCCACATGAATCTAAGGCACCACTGAGGAATCACAAATGAGGAGAAATTTAAACTGATGTATTTGGGACTTGTTTGGAGGTTTTTACTGGCACCTATTCTATAATAGTTAATTTCACGCTTATCGTTTTACACTAACAGGTCACTTATTTGCTACAGGCCTGCCTAGACATGCCACCATGTTTGCAGACATGCAGACAAACTGCAGGAGCTCAAAGATACGCTTCTCCTTCAGAGCTATTAGCTCTCTGTTGTGTCATTTTTAAAATCAGCAGATCCTTGTTCCTCTTTCCTCCCCCTGCCCTTATCCTGCAAGATTAATCTGCTCTGCAGATTGACATGGGTTGAATGTGGAGTCTGTAGTGCATGGAGCACAGAGAAAATGTCCTGAGACCTTTCCTATCCTACAGGTGTGAGTAGGTATGGCTACTTCATGGGCCTTCTGAGCTTTTGAAATTGTGAACTGCTTTTTCTAGACTCACTGACTGAATATTCCTATTTGACTATGTTCCTACAGGTAATAGATGTTGCTTGAAAGCCGTGAGTCCAGGCTTATCATGCTGCCCTGATTTAATCCAGATAACATTTCTACTTGCTTATGAGTTGGAATTACTTAAGGTCTTGTTTTCAGAGAGGGTGGTTCGTGGTTTTTTTTTCTTGTTTTAAATATGGATTTGGTCATCAAAACACACACACTCTTACTGAATTAAATTATTTCTGATTTAGGAAGAAATGAACAAGCAGAAGGAAAGACACACATCTGGAAAATACAGGAAATGCAATTCAAGTGCTCTGAGTAGTTGGTTCAAGTTACTTTTCCCAGGTAATTATTCTCCTGCTCAGTTTCTACTCGCAGACATTTGCTAACTGCAAATTCCAACCTCAAGTACTTTATACACTTAGAATAGAAACATAAGTCTTTTCAGGCTGTAAATAAGTATGCATATTTTTAATTTGCTGTGTATACTAAGAAAACATCTCTGGTTTCTGTACAAAGAAAGCAAAGGGAGGCAGCTTTTATCTGGTTGCCTGAAAATAAATTTATGTCTTCTGCTCATCATATATGCTTCTTGTCCTCTAAATTACATAGAGCTCAATTTGAACAATCTTTCTGCTAAGGTTAAGTTTTCAATCTGCCACTTTCCACACCGTTCTATTGCCTTTGGTCCTCTACATCCTTAAGAAATGTAACTAATCCATTACAAATTTCAGTTTGAATAGCTATGCTACTGCAGAACAGTTTTTACTCACACATACCTTTTGCAATTTCCAGTGTAAGTTGCAACTTTTCAGTATATGCAAGTCCATTTTTGTACCAGTGAAAATATCTGCATTCAGATTTTGCATCAGCCTCTGTATTTCCTGAAATACCGTACACTAGTGGTACGTCATCACCCTGCATGGCTCCCAAATCCCAAGACACACATCAGGAAGAATTCTGTTTGCCTTAAGCTAGATCTTAATCTTTCAGTTCTCTGTTAAAAATGTCAAGTAATTAGAAAGTAGCTCCAGAAATTAATCTGTATTTGAAAATAATTCAACAGTTTGTGTGTGGCAGAGGTAAAAATCCCATATCATGGAACTTCACTCTGTGACTGGAACCCTGAGCCCCAAATACCTCCCAGAGCTCGTTTGTGTGAGTCTCAGTCCAGATCCCTGCAAAGGATGCTAGTCCTTGTCAAGGATGTCTTGTGGCAGCCACAGTTGTTAAAATATGGTGATAATCCAGGTATGGATTTTTGCATCTACTGGTTTATCTTGCCCTAAGCCCCAT
This sequence comes from Strix uralensis, assembly GCF_047716275.1. NCBI lineage: Eukaryota > Metazoa > Chordata > Aves > Strigiformes > Strigidae > Strix > Strix uralensis. The sequence goes on along the minus strand of NC_133973.1, from coordinate 15,441,465 downwards.
GGCCACCAAGCACCAAGAGGAAACCAAGTCCTCCATCCCATCTCTGCTTTCCCCACAAACGCATCCTTAAATTTCCTCCTACAGCCTTCCCATCCCAGAGAGTGTGGATTTCCTTCCCTTTGCAGCAGCCTGGGGGTAGCACCCTCCACCCTCTGCCTCCCCTCCACTGTTTCTTTGCCATTAGCAGGCAGTTGGCTTAGAAATAAGCCCAGCATTTGACATTGTTCCCCTTTCCCCCTTGGACCAAGCTGAGTTGAGCTCCCCTACTTCTGCAGGGAAGGATGCATGAAATCAAGAAGGGATTTTCTTCTCAGTGCCCCAGATAAATGTCATGCAGAAACTACCAGTTTTAGTGTCTGCCCTTTGCAGAGGGAGCCAGCCGTAAGGCCAGCAAATCTAAAGCATCAGTCTTAGCAGTGCCTTCCTCAAGTGCCAGACATGCTCATGAGTTTCATAAGCAAAGGAAAAAGGTAGGATGAGAACTCACCACAGTCTCAAATCTTATTTATTCTGAAGTCCCAGTTTGTCATTTTTGTGGGCCTCCTGGTTTCTAAATTTGAACTCTGTTCAATCAAAACAAACACTGTGATCCTAAATAATTCAGTAGCAAAAGGCCCCTGTTGAGAAGAATGAAGCTGCTTGAAAATAAGAATATACCTGCAATTACTTTCACATCATGCCTTGAATCAATCATGTCTATTAGCGATAGCTGTATTTCATGAGCTTTTAACATTGTTGTCTCTTTTTTTGTGGCTTACTAAAATTTCCAGCAGTGTCTTAAAATTCAAACCATGAACAAATAGTGAATGTGTCCATGCAGGATTCTTGGGATGTCACGGGTATGGGTTTTCTCTAAGCAATATTTTTGTTAGGAGCTCACAGAATGCCAACAGTTCAACATCTGCTGGTCCTGTAGCTCCACAAAGGAAGAACCAGCCTTATGCCAACAAAAGCATCACTGCTGAATCAACTACCTGGCTTAATCCACTCCGTCAAGAAACAGCAAAGCTGTGCATCTAAAACTATTCTGTTTTTTCCTACTGGGAACATTTAGATATATATGCATAAGCAAATGTATACTCACACACTCCAAAATATTGATAGGCAGGTCAATTTTTAACTCGCAACTTCTGAAGAAGTTTTGGAAAACTCAAGACAAATGTGATGACATTTATTTTAGCATTCAAAAATGCCAGAACACACCTAGTCTTCATGCCTAACATTTGGTAAATACCTTTGCAGATCCAGTTTGGATCTGTGTGTTGGAAGCTTTGTCTGTACATTTTTGAAAATCCTGCCCTTAGTTCTTGCTATTTGAACACTGACCTACGGTTGTGTATGAATAAAAACATGCTCAAAAAACCAAACCTAAAATGAATTATTCGCTTGAGAAATCTGAAAAATAAATGCAGAAGGGCCATAATAAAAACAAAAGTTTTATATCAAATTTTGATATTGATATTTTATTACCTTTCTCAAAATCAAATTTAATTGAATGTCTGTAAAAAAAGTTGTATTAAAAACTGACTATGCTAGCCAGGATGTTGCTGAATGAAGTGCTGTATTACTGGAGACTCAATTTGATCCCATTCATGGTCACACCGAGGCCAACGCTTAAAGCCCCACTCACTTCACAGAAACTAGAACTCAGCACACGGACTGTTAAAATGTAAAAACATTAAGGGATCTACATGGGCACAAATATTTTTCCAGAAATCACTTTCAACAGTCACTAGCAAGTGATAGGGGTTGTGTAAATGCAAATAACTAGTCTTAGCTTTTTGTATGATTTTAAGACTGATTTTTTTTTTTTTTTTTACCTTTTTTTACCTTTTCAATGAAGGTAAGATGTCAGGTTGGTTTTATTTGTTTTAAACCTCTGCTCTCTATGTGTTTGCACTTCTTTTTTTGTTATTAACATCTGGAAATGAGCTGCAAGAGGCTGTTTTCCACACATGAAGCAGCAAAAATTTCTTTCTCGGCTAAAGAATCCCCAGCCACTGCTGATGACACTTCAGATGCTGTTGCTTAACCTATGAATCTCCACAGGCAAAGACTAACTAATGCCATCCTGGGAGAGCTGCATTCGTCACGCAATAGCTCCTTATTCCCACTGTGACTTGCAATCAGCTGTATCCCCATCCAATCAGGTATACTTGCCTGTAAACAACAAATTCGCCCTGGACATTTCCCATACCAGCCTTTCATTAGCTGTCACAGCCTCCCTTTAATTTCATCTGCTTGATGCACCAGTAGTGTCCATTTAAAATGTCACTTTCTATTCACTGGCATGCCGCCAAGGATAACTATTGCTTTCTGCCTACAGTGCAGATAATATTAAAGGTGCACTCTCTCATGACTCTTATGAAAGCAATCACTGTTGGAACCACAAGCATTTCAGAGCTGCCAACAAACCATAATGGAAGGCACACTGAGAGAGGGAATACATAAAAACAAAAGGGCAGCCACTGCCAGCAATTAAAACACTCCAGGCTGGGCATGGCTGGCAGGCCAAAATAAAGGCTGACTGCCACCATGGTACGACCAGACCTGAGAATTGCTACCAAGCATCCTGCAACACTGCTTGTTCTCAGGCAGGGAGGTTTCCGCTGTGGTATGACTTCTGAATGAGTACTACTGGTTTTCCGTCTCTCATTTTAAGAACAGGAGAAAATTGCCCCTTCCGTGGCAGATCTACTGATCTAATTGCCATTTTATCAGACATCCAAGTGACAGTCACTGGTGCAATATTAAGATGTTCTGAATATATATATTCCTTCCCATATGCAGCTAGGGTAGAACAACAGAAACACAAAGTGCCAACGAGATCATTTAATTTGCATCTCTGCTTATTGACATTTCCATAGCAACTTCATTAGGAAAGTCATTATTTTTTAATGTCTCTGCTTATGCTTTGTTCAGGACTGATCAAAAGCCTGGTACCAATTCTTTCTTTGTCCTCTTTCCAGTGGTGATAATTTTCAGGAAAGATATTTGGTACAAATCAAAGTCACTCAGAAACAGAATGACAAAGCCTAGGGATCTACATTTTTCACTGCTAAAATAATAAGGAATGTATTTGGTTTACCTTGAGGGAGTATTATTTAGACCATGATTCATGAAGGCATTTAAGCACATGCTTCATTCCGTTCAAGGCAGTTCTTTAACTTACTTCACTTTCACCTAACAGGCATCAAAACGAGCCAAAATATGTTCTTGAATCAGGGCCTTAAAACATCTGTCAATCATCACTTACTATATAGGCCTATGAAGTATTAATACTCCAAGGCCAATATAATAAATAAATGAAACCAATAATGTACAAACTGTTACAGGCAACTAAAGTAATTCAAAACATATGGGTTTCTTCATGATCACAAACTAACTCTTAGTTTTTGTATGGTATATATATACTAAGATCCTTCCTCTCTCCTGTTATTCGAGTATCTTGTTAATCATCCCACCCCAGTAACTGAAAATCTTGTATAAAATTCATAGGCCTTTTTAAGCCTCTTGGGTTAAAGTCAGCCTTTGATCTTGGGAAGGAAACCTAAATCAGTTTATTTGGAAAGTCTGTTCTTCATATTTACAAAATATAAAATTTTATTTCATCATTGTTCCAAAGAACTAAAAAGGTATAATGGAATAACTGATAACTTCCTATAAAGAAGAAATCATAAGGACAGCCCTGCAGGGAAGTAAACAGCAACACAATTCATGCAATTTTTCTCTTTGAATTTCTCCTACAACCTAAGATGAGAAAATCCAAATTCTTTCCCCAAATGATTTAGCTGGGAACAGACTCAAATTAATAGATGGCAAAAGCCAATCTCATTACAGGATGAAACAGATAAAAGCAAAAGTCCACTATCTGGAGAAGGATAAGGAGAAAAAAATGGATTCAGCTATTGAAGATATTGAAACATCCCTTCCAATCATCTACTGTATGCAGCCTAGTGACATACATGCATATATATATGTGTGTATGTGTATATATACATAAACCAAAAAACACCTGCTTTTATAGCAAAGTCTTATAGTTTTAAGTCTGTCTGCTACATTTGTATGCAGGTTCTCAAACAAGCTAAAAAGAAAAAGGAAATTTAAGACTGTTGCTGATTTACCATACCATGAGAAGAGGAGATAGGAGATTATATTCTTAGAATCATCGTTTCTTTTGAGATACGCAAGCAAGTAAAACAATGTATTTGCGTAACTGCTATAAATGTGGAGTTTTGTGCCTAGTCATTTTTTCCATACCTTGTGCTTTCTGAAGCGAAGCAGTTAAGTAAGACAAAGGCTTAATTTAAAGTAATACAAAACTGTGAATCGAAGACTTCTGAAGACTTGCAGTGAGCTTCCCTTTGAATTACAGATTGGGTCAAGTCAAAGAATCCAGATGCAAAGCCAAGCAACTTATTTCTTCACACTAAATAAAGTCTCTGTAATTATACACAAAGGTTTAATTCTTCTTTCCAGTAAGTGCCATTCCTAGGACCAAATCTTAAGAAAAGGAGAGATTTCTTCCTCTCCTAAAATGTACAGCAAACTTTATACTGACTGACCATAGCACTAATGTCAGACATAGAAGCACACTGCTGAGCTCTCTCAAAGAGCACATGTTAACACCTGAGGATTTCTTGGAGGACAGCTTAACAACTGACACATAGAAAACTCAGAAAAACTATTCTGACAGAGTTCTCTACCTCTTTCACTTTCTCTGAAATGTTATGGTTAAAAGATTGCTTTAATATCTCTGCTTTGATTTATTTACACTCTCCCATCCCTTATAACTACCTTGTTATGATTCACTCTGGCTTCACAACATTTCATCAGTCATATCAACTCACAACGCAGCTGTATTTCAAGCAGAGATTTACATAGAGGGCACCAAATTTCACAGTACCAGAATGCAGGATGTATCCTACATGCACATTCCACTAAGGCTGCAAGGTCATCTGGTTTATTCTCCACCAAAGCAGAAAAAAAGAAAAAAAAAAAAAGAAAAACAAAAAAGAAAAAAAAAGAAAGGTTCAGGCTGCCCTGGGACGAGGCCACTTTTTTTCTCCATTGTGACAGAGTCTGACATTTATGCGATGTAAGTATAAACTGCGTGACATTATACTATGACACAGTATAGCACGCAGCAAGAATTTATGTCCTCTTCTGACATAATCTATGTGCTCGGTTTTAAGCTAGGAAAAATATACACTGATAATCCTTGTTAGAATGTGATGCCTCTAGAGAAGGTATTTTCATGCCTTTTATCACTTTTATCACTAGCTAATTTTGACAGTTGTTATTCAAAGGGCAACTTATATTCAGAAAAATCATCTCAGCAGTGTCTCAGATACCATGGTTTGGTAATTATGAATGAATGAATGCTGATTGTGCTGTAAAAATCATTATCTTAGAAGAACAAGGGGAAGAAACAGATGAATGAGCAAACAAAAACTGAGAACAATGAATTTTACCTCAAAGGATGTGTCAGTATAATGCCTCCCAGAGGAAAGCTATAAATTGAGTTAAAAATGGAACTAGAACAGAGTAAAAACTGTCCTAATCATGAATTTACCTGTACATTTCCTGTGACCTTAAGTATAACCTTAATATCCCCATACCTTATCGGTAGGAAGGAAGCACTTATTTTCTCACACCTGAAGCTTGTTTTGCCTCTTGAAAACTGTGAGGATGCACTGAGATGTGGGAGGAGCAATCTCACACATGGCATGGCACGACTATCCCTGCCTGCAGAGAGCCGGCAATAACCTACACAGCACTATCTGTGTGTGAACGTAGGCTCAGGTTCCCTGTGCTGTGAGGCTCAAGTAAGTCTCCTCTCCAGCATCCATGATCTTCACATCTGAGTTCCTGCATCTGATTTTCCCCAAGCTAGCAGTTTGTGAAAGCAACAATCCTGACTTTAGCCTCGAGCAAAAGTGCGGATCAAAATATCAACAGAGTAAGCAAATAAAGATTTACAAGAATAGCATTTTATGTAGTTTTTAGAACTTTCTGTTGTAAAATGGAAAAATCAAACAAAAAATTAAAAAGCGTTTAGAGTAGATATAAATTTAGCTTTTATGAAATTAAAATTTCCTTTCTAAATTTTTAAGTCTTAAGCTATATTACATAATTTTATAAATATGTTAAATTCATTATATAAAGATAATATTATATTATATATTTTATTATATAGCTTATAAATATATATTATATAAAAACAGTAACAAAAAGTCAAAGAAAAAATATTACAGAAATACCAATATAAAAATCTTCAAGCTTACAGTTTTTATCCATTTTCCTGCAAAAAAAGATTGATCTTAGTTAACTTTTCTACAAAATGTTTTGCTTTCCACAAGATTTCATTTTGAAGTAGAAGGCACTTCAACGAAAAATTTCCAACCACTGCTAATGACAATTTATAGGGTTTGACAAACAATATTTGTATTGCACTTCAAGTTTCTATGTCATCAAGAGCTACCGTGACACAGATGAGCAATAAAATAAACAGAGTTACTTCAGAATTGATACTGGTTTTATAAAGATTTATAGATTGTTAGTAATTTTTCAACAAATCCATCTTTCACAGAGAAGCTTAAAACGTTACGACTTCTAAGCGGTGCCAGCTGCTTTGAAAAACACAATTTGTGATCTTGTAAATTTAAAGGCTAATAAAATACATATTCTGGAAGTAAGAGAGCAGGCAAAGAGCCTCTGCCTTCTCTCGCTCCCTGGGTTACTGCAATATGAGCCGTTGGGTTGTGTGACACCAGTGCTGGAGCCTACTGACATCCAGGCAGAGTCAAGCCCTCTTGATAGAGGAGATCACATGAATACTCTCACTGAAATGGGAAAGAGGGAAACTGGGACAGACAGACAACCAGTCCTGCCAGCACTGGGTCAAAATCCTTAGGTGACAACCTGCAGGCACATGGTAATATCTTCCTGTGAGCCATGGCACGGCATTGTATGACGATGTTCTGCTGATGAGGATGCTCTGCTGATGAGGATGCTAGTAAAGAGATGGTTTAGAGAAGAGCCATGAGAATGATTAATGGACTGGAAAATAAGCACAGACCCAAGTAGCTTGATATATTTAGAAATTATTAAGGAGTGCTTACCACAGGCTACATATACATACATGAAGATCAGAAATGTGATTGCAGATTTACAGTCTGGAACACAAAAAATGTAAGAAAAATAATTAATGAAGTCTAATACAAGGAAAAAATATAGGATGGGAAAAATAAGATGCAACCAATTCTTTTTATGATAAGGAAGATTAGCAACTGGAAAAAATTGTCATTTTTTTTTTCTTTACTACAAATTTTAGCATTTCCATTGGATATTTTTTAAATTTGAAAAAATTCTTATTCAAACTATATTCATTTCATTTAAGTGATAAGATTTCTGATATATTAAATGACCAAACAAATATACATAATGGATCCTTCTTAATAAGGTAAATTAGAATTTTATTCTTTTGAATATTGAAACTTAAGTCCGGCCTTCACTGGTTGGAGAACCAAGGCCCTGGCCCATATGTTTTCCCCAAGAACACATTTTACCAAAGATAGAAAAACAAAACCAATAATGCTGGGAAGAAAAGCTCATTATTTAATTTCACAGAATCACAGAATCATCTAGGTTGGAAAAGACCTTGAAGATCATCTAGTCCAACCATTAACCTAACATTGACGGTTCCCAACTACACCATATCCCTCAGCGCTATGTTGACCCAACTCTTGAACACCTCCAGGGATGCGGGCCTCCACCACCTCCCTGGGCAGCCCATTCCAACACCCAACAACCCGTTCTGTAAAGAAATGCTTCCTAATATCTAGTCTAAACCTTCCCTGGCGCAACTTGAGGCGATTACCTCTTGTCCTATCGCTTGTTACTTGGTTAAAGAGACTCATCCCCAGCTCTCTGCAACCTCCTTTCAGGGAGTTGTAGAGGGCGATGAGGTCTCCCCTCAGCCTCCTCTTCTCCAGACTAAACACCCCCAGTTCCCTCAGCTGCTCCTCGTACGACATGTGCTCCAGACCCTTCACCAGCTTCATTGCCCTTCTCTGGACACGCTCGAGTAATTCAATGTCCTTTTTGTAGTGAGGGGCCCAAAACTGAACACAGGAATCAAGGTGCGGCCTCACCAGTGCCGAGTACAGGGGTGAGATCACTTCCCTGTCCCTGCTGGCCACGCTATTGCTGATACAAGTCAGGATACCATTGGCCTTCTTGGCCACCTGGGCACACTGCTGGCTCATGTTCAGCCGGCTGTCAATCAACACCCCCAGGTCCCTCTCTGACTGGCAGCTCTCCAGCCACTCCTCCCCAAGCCTGTAGCGCTGCTGGGGGTTGTTGTGGCCCAAGTGGAGCACCCGGCATTTGGCCTTATTGAAACTCCTACAGTTGGCCTTAGCCCATCGCTCCAGCCTGTCCAGGTCTCTCTGCAGAGCCTCCCTACCCTCGAGCAGATCAACACTCCCACCCAACTTGGTGTCATCTGCAAACTTACTGAGGGTGCACTTGATCCCCACATCTAGATCATCAGTAAAGATGTTAAACAGGAGTGGCTCCAAAACCGAGCCCTGGGGGACACCAGTCATGACCGGCCGCCAACCGGATTTAACACGCCTATTTTCCTGGCTTCTGCTCAGATGTTCTCCATAATTAGTACTGGAAGGCAGTGGAGTCCATAGCAGGGCATTGGGTGATCCTTTATGTCATTCTGAGTGACAAGAGTTTCTGTTATCCAGGCTGGACCTTCTGATCTGACCGCAGCTCTGTGTAAACCTTGGGGCTTCCTTCACACAGACAAAATCAGAAAAACAAAATAAACCCCAGATCCATATCTATTTTGTTTCCAGTGAACTCTATCTGTTTAAAGTAGAGATTACTTTTTTTTCCCAGAAAATAATAAATATTCTGCTTGGAATTATTTACGTTCAGGTCACACTGGCACAGAGATTATGCCCTTCAAAATGAAATTTCCATTTGAAACACTGCAAAAATCTAAGGGTTCTTCACCTTAACCTTATGCTTACCTTGAAGTGAAGAAACATGTTTGTGAAGACACATTCTTAATAAAAAGCTGAGTTAACTAGTGGAAAGGCACCAAAGTTACCCAAATACCTTCTTTTTTGATGTCTGTGCTTCTCAGACTCATCAAGCTGTTTCTTTCTGTATTTTCTGGCACACCAAGGCAGAAATTAAATTGCCTTTCTTCCATTTGGAAAACAAAATCCACTAAGTTTCTATTTTAATGGAAACCTTGTCCTTATTCTCCCCAAAGTTTAATGAAAAGGCCTTTGACACTTGATACACCAGTGTGTTAAACATAACAGGGCAGGCGAGCTGCGGATGGCCCGGAGTCTGGCCCTTAATACACTGCTGCGTCTCAAGCAGGAACCTGATTCTCTTTGTCCATGGGTGCCACAGAGAGCTGATGTCATGAAATGGCTATGAGGAAGAATAATACCATCAGAACTGTTTATTTAATTAGTAACAAGGGTAAAATCCTCCTAATGCAGCTTGATCAAGGGTCAGTTTGAGGGGTCTTTGTTGGAGTATGGGTAGCCTTCAGTGGCTGAGGCTTAATAATAATCTCTAGACTTCAATTTCCTACTAATAAAAGGTAATATAATGTAGGGTAAGCCCTCTTATTTGTTCAGATCTTTTTAACCACTGAGGAGCTAATATGCAACAACTGAACAAACAACGGCCACACAGGTTTCATTTTTAGAAGCACAGATGACCTCTGATGAAAGAAATGATCAGTCAAACTCTGAGGCAAGAATGGAAAGTTGACTAGTAAATGCATATTTTTTGCTCTGTGAACCAAAAGAAAAGTAAGCTACTCGTGAATAACCATAGACGATATCAAGTAAAAGTGCCTGAAAATGCCTGTGGAATTGTTATACTACAAAAATGTTACGGCTTTCAGTGAATTTATATTGATAGGTTCTGATGAACCTTGCAAACGTATTTTATGAACTGGAGTCTGCAGAAAGCTCTACAGTTATTGGCATTTGCATATGTGATGGAGTTGCTGAAGTCTGAACATTGTCTGTGTACAATTTTAATAACACCTAAGCTCACTTTATTGTTTTCTCCCACACACTCATACCCAAATATCTGCTAAAGTTCAATCATCCTCAGGAAACCCCTGCCTATGCAAAAGTGCAGCTGAAACACAAAATATTTTCCTCTCTGTGGAAGAACACTACTTTGTCCTTTCTTTTAAATATTGAAGTCTGGATAGTGCAGTAGAATCCAGATGTCAGGGACAATTTCAGCACCGATGCAAGACATCAGAGACACATACAACATACCCACTTGCTGTAGGGGGAAATTCAATCTCTTTAATGCAGGATTTTCAAGAATGTGTTCCAAAAATTTTTCTTCTTAATACTGCTGGGGTTTTGTTTTCAGTATGGTTACAGGGTTTTGAGTTTGGTTTGCAGTTCTTTGCTTAGTCACCATTCTCTGGATGCCACCTGCCCCATGTCTCCTCCTAATTTGCCATGTTCTAATTTTCCTGGATGGCTGCTCTGACAGCAGCTCCCTCCGGAATGACCCTGGCTTCCCATCTCAGAATTTTAATCCACTGAGTCTTTTTCCCTGGGGTGGGTAATCAATACTGAGAGTCAGATTTATGTCCATCTAAATATATTAGTTATGAAATAAAACCTAGAGACGGTGCCATGTTATCAGGAAAGAGATGTGATAAAAATGATGCTTTTATGTTTTGCTTCTGAGACTAGAATAAATTTGTAGATGAAGTTGGTAAAATGAAGTATTGAAAATACTTCAAAATATACTGCATACTATATTATTTTACCCTATGCCAGATTCGTTAGCTGTGTGTTGAAAGAATGAGAAACAAGTTAAAGAATATGGTCTCCAGTCAATAAGAAATGTAAATCCTATTAATACTCATAGGAATTACACCTACACGTTGAGAGGGCAGCATAGAAGTCCTTTAAATTGATTACCTGACATATGACTATAAAATAAGAATAACTTTTTTTAAAGCACTGTGTGTCTCTATTTCAAACTAGGGTTCATGGATTTTACAGTTATGGAAGCAGTTTGTACAGCTTGTAAAACAATATGTACAGTATACAGCAATGGGAAACAGCACAAAAATTTTGTATTTACCAAAATAATAACAACTAAAAGCTATAGCTAATTCAACATCAGTAAATAGGTGGCAATATGGATGCAATTATCAGGCAGGGACACCATATAGGATAGAGAAGGAAGTTCTGGTGGTAGTAAAGTTACTTGCAAGCAGCTACTTAAAAGGCTAGAGAAACTAAATAGCAGCAAGGCTATATAGCATCCCTGGAAGACCTGCACTGAGCCATTATGAAAGGTCCAATATTGGTGTAAACTACACTTGGATCCTTCTTTCTGTGCAAAGAGCAAAAAACCTGCAGCGTGTGTGTGTGTGTGTGTGTGTGTGTGAGAGAGAGAGAGAGAGAGAGAGAGAGAGAGAGAGAAGGGCATGAAGGGGGGAAATAATATCGGAACTCTTATTTAACAGAAACATAATCTGCAGAAATATAATGAAATTCAGCGGCTCTGACAACCACGTACTTAATTTTATGTGCAAACATCCTCTAATGGTGCAGAATTCTCAAAATTTTGTTCTCGTTCTCATCTTACAGCAACAAAAGAAAGATTACTTAGCATATTGTTGGGTGCAAATGCCTTGCCAGTCCCCTCTAGAAATGTTTGTTAAATAGTGATTCCAATGAATTCTGACATAGTGAGACTTTAGATTATTTCAGATAAGATTATTGACAGGGTGCATGAGGGTACATACCCTCTTCAAACCTTTTGATAGCACAGACTGTCATAACAGTTTGCTTTCTGTTCATATATTTCATAGAAGTTTTTGGCATCAGCTTCACCCCTTCTCTCATCCCAACTGTCCTCTTTCACATCTTTAGTTCCTACATGCGGTGGATTTATGGTCTCCATTCTGACTCTGATTCCCACAAAGGCATTATCAACATTTTGCCCTCTCATCTTCAGATTGACGTAATTGCTGGTAAGTGACTGACCTGCAGCTGGATTCCCACCCTCCAGCCCCCTGCTGATGACAAGCAGGAAGCTTTCCTGCAGCCAGCAATGATGGAATAAAACTGTCACTTCACCTCCCATCCTTCCATAGCTCCTAAGTCCTTTCTGCTTCATTTTTCACTGATATTGGTATGGCACAGACACTAGCTTGCTATTTTGGAAGAGGCTGCTTTGCAAAATAATGAACTAAAGTAATTAGCTAAGAACTGATTGTGTCCTATGTCCTCAAATGTTATAATCAGACTTTAAAAACAGGCACAGCCAAACAACATCAAATCATAGTATTAATGGGGAAAAAAACCCCCAACAAACCAAAAACAGGCAGTCTTTTCTCAATCTTGGTTTTTCCTTAATAAAATAATATACAAATTCATTTCTTGACAATAAGCAAATTCTATGATCATATATAAAATGGGGGAATTAGATATTTACTTTCAGCACAACAGAGGATGTTTGTTATATGTAATGCTTGTACAGAAAAATGTCTTGCGAGCGTTGAGTTGTGCAGGTCAAATTGATGGCCAGGTTAAAGGTCTTATGTAATTTGGACTGCAAATCTCTGCTTTTCAAATTGTTGACTTTCTGTGATGCAAAATGAAATAAACATGAAGTCTTTATCCTGTATTGCTTGCACAATCAGATCATTAGATAATTAAAACAACAAAAGACACACAGAAATATTGGCTATAGATGTAAATCAATTACTCTAAAAGCAATTACTTTGGATCTAAATTAACTAGGGTTGTATGGGAGATATATAATATTTAATTTGCTGTATGGCTCTGGCACAAATCCAGTCAACAGCAGCAGCAAACAAAAGTCACCACTTCTCAGTCAAGGTAAAGAGCAACAACACAATCACTCTATTCATGATCCCAGCTCTTAAAGCAAAGATGTAATTAGTACTGCAACAAGTTATGGCATGGAAAGAAAATTCAGCTACTTTGAATGAAAAGAGCTTACCATGAAGCAAAATGAAACCAGCCTGAGCAAACCATCTTCTCATTTCTTCTAGATCGCACGTGGATTCTGTCACCAGATATGTAAAAAATGAATTAAACTTTTACTCAAAAAATGTGTGAAGTAGAAAAAATGCATCTGGATACTGAAAAGCATATACTGTAGCATTAAGTGGATTTAAAGGGATCTGGTTACTCCAGAATAATCAGGACCTGGACATTATGGCCACAAGAAACTGTCTAGCACCTCTCCATAGCTTTTTTAATCGGTTATTCTTACAGCAGATCCTAAGCTAGGACCAAACACCTTCCTTCTGAGATATTTTCAAAGGGGTACGAGAAACATCTTTGCACCAGCCTTGAATGTTCAGAGTTGCACTGACGCTGCATTGTTGCACCTCTGTCAATGTTTTCATACATGCTGTCTTCTTGCTTTTGGCCCCAAGAGGAAGACAACATTTTAACCTGGATGGGCTCCTTCTGTGGTGGAAGAGAAACTAGAGAGATAATCAAGTAAACCTATTCATGAAATCTCAGTTATCGGTGTATTTGTCATGTGTGCTCATATGTTACATTCCTTCCTTCAGGCAGGAAAAGGCAGATTGTGCCTTTCCTTGAGGAGCAGCTGACTACGGAGGGGGCAGCTGTACTGCCATGGCAGAGGGGATGGCAAGAACAAAAGTCTCTGCAAGGGGGCTGGGAGCCAGCAGCAAGTTGGGAGGGGTCAAGCTGAATCTCTAGGAACGAGTGAGGACTGCACTGAGTTTGCTCTAACTGAATGGGCTGAAAATTAACATCATGAACTCTCCTGGGAAACACAAAGTAAGCACAGGGAGGTTTGTTTAATATCTCTCCTTTTTCTTTCTGACTTTTTTCCTAGTTGGTTTTCCCTAGTCAGTCTGGCTAGAACCTAAGCAATGGTTCTCACCTTTTTGAGCCAAGAGAGAGGACACTTGGGCAGGTTGTCCTCAGGCTGCTGGCCGAACCATATCCCTGCACAGACAGTCCCACACACATGAGGCCTTATCTGGCTACAAATGGGCAACCAGAGGAAATTCCTCTGAACTGGAAATCACAAATGTTTCTTCTGTTATGAAAAGCTTCATCTACTTGTTCATGGCAAAAGTCACTGCAACACTTCTTGTTTTCTTTTTTCCCAGTTTGACTGTTTTCTACCTTTCTCGTGCCTTTTTGCAATCTGCCACCCCAACCCCAAACCCCTCAGTCACTGCCCAAGTCAGGACCAGCATGGATTAGTGTTCTCAGGGCTCAGTATATGGTGGACTGCTTTGGGCAGTAGTTCCTGTTGTCAAGGAGGATCCTTACACAAGGTACACTCTGGAGTTTGCAAAGGAAAGACTTGCATTTTCACCTGTTTCCAAAAAACACTTTAGTCAACATCTACACAAAAAATGTCTTTTTTCTCTCAGCCACTCACCCAGGTTTGGTAAGGTGTGCTCTGGCATGCAGCTGGTTACAAAGACCAAAAGCACCAGGGAAAATCTTCACCACTACTCTCAAAGTCACTTTGCACAAGCAGAAATGCAGAATGACTGGTTTTATTTCTCAAAAAAAAAAAATCAGAACAGTCCCCTTAAAAACAGCTGCAGCTCTAAGAACTCTGCTGTTTGGTTGATGTATGCTACTTCTGCACAACCCTGAGGTACAGATGACCATTATCAGAGTAGGCAAAATGCATGTACATTAGTTCTATGACATCTATAATCTCTCACGTATCTCAGAGCACTTCAAAAAGCTACATCATGCATTTAAGAGAAATTAATTTTTGTGTCAGGCCAATGTAATTCTAAAGTCACAGTTAAGCCTTTTTTTGGAGGAAAGCCCAGTGACAGGCAAGATGAAATTTCATTTTAATTTTCCCTTAGAGTGAGGAGAAAAGGAGGAGAGTTGGGGTCTTTGGTCAAAGGGAGAGAAGGTAGCACAATGCTGCAAAAGGAGAAGGGTAATAGTTATAGGTAATCAAAAAGAAAATTGCCCAAAGTACCATAAGTAGTTCTAAGAAAACCTCAAATCTCACTAAGAACTTAAAATAGGACAAAATTGGTGCTTGAAGAGGCACACTGGACTTTTTCTGAATATCTTAGGCTGTTCTGTTAAATCAATTCTCTTATCATTGTACATTTAATCTGCCCCCTTGTAAACAAACATTTGGCTGAATAAACTCCCAATACAGGGTAGGGATGCAGGGGGGTCAGTTTTGGGAGTAGGTCTCTCCAAACTAGTAATTTCAAGAAAGACTTTGGAGAACTATCCCCTTTTAACATACTAAATAAAATAACGTATTAAAGCAGTGGGACAGAAGCTTTTGTCATGCCTTCGCCTCAGCCCCCACCACCACCTCAGCCCCCCAGCCACATGACAGGGGGAGGCACAGCATAAAGCCCCCATCCCTGACCCTGTGCAACTACTGGAAAAATAAATTACTGAGCAAGGAATGTGAGAGAAAGAGCAATTAATTTTTTTCCCCTTTTTTAATCAAGGACTGTTTTGCCTTGGGGGTTTAGAGGGATAGGAAATCAGGCTTTTCAAGCTTTTGCAGAGTAGGCTTTGGAAAATACCTGTGATAGACTAGACATCCCCATCCTTTACAGTTTGTGCTCTGCCCTTTTTTCTTTCCCTTATGGCACGTGTATGGAGATTTGTTAGACCTTAAACTTGTCACAAATGTAGTTGCTAACAATTTGCCCCCACGTTCAGATGCTCTTGCGATTGCTTTCTCCAGTAATTACTCAGTGGGTACGGCACAGCAAGCTCCATAAGTTACAGCTAATCACTCTTAAGTGCTGGAAGCAGGACTGTATTTGTGCAAAGAAACAGCAATCAAATACGGTAAGCAGATGGCTGTTTCGTGTCCTGTTACCACACTGAGCACAACAGATTAAGCCATGATGGATTTATCAGCACTGATGGATACATTAACACCATATGCTTTTATAGAATAAATAGCATTATATAATGACATTTCATTATAAATTCTGATGCCCCAATTTTTTAAAAGCTGGTTCTTTTGAAATGAAAATGCAGAAAATCCAACAAAGCCTGTAGATTTTACTATTGTTCTCCTTAAAAGTTGCTGTTCAGCACTTCATATTATGAAAGACACAATTAAAATCCCTGAAATAGTTGAAGAATTCCACAGCATTTCTTTCAACCATAAATTGAATATGCACTTCTCTAGAAGTTTTGTGACAATCAATTCTTATAATTTATAAATGCCGATATTTTAAAACTGATGAAAGTCTTACCTCACTTCTCATATCTCAAGATTCATATGTAACACTATGTAAACAGCAGTAAAACAAACGTAAGTATCCAAAACCTTTTTCTTTCTGGTTTATAGGCTGATCTTTAGGCTAAGGGAGTGCACTGAATGTTTAAGTGATATTTCTCAATCCTAGCAGAAAGCATACCCTCTTTTCAAAAGTCCTCATCATGTGAGATGAAGAATGGAAAAAAAGTAAGCAATTTTCTAGGAATGTGGGTGTCAGCTGTCCAGGCTGCTGTCAGTAAGTGAGCAACTGAAACATATGAAGGGTGTATTCGTACACTGACACAGCAGACACTTCAAACCAGGCTCCGAACAGCTATTGCGCACAGTCATCATACAAAGGGTGATCAATAGGTATTCATTTCTAGTCCCGCTGCCTCTAGAAAAGCAGAATCCTAGCTGCTTAAATCGCAATAAGACTGTTAACAAAACCATGTGCTTTCTGAGGACAATAGGCATTTTGGTGTTTCTATTCAGTAGCCCCCAGTAGTAGAAAACACGCTTAAAAAGCCTATTCAGTGTCATCAATCAAACCCAGCTGCCTGCGTGTGTGTGCACTGCTGCATCTTTTCCGTTCCTCCCTTCATATACTTAAGTTCCTGTACAGGTCATCAGTTTGGCGTTTGTTAATTGCTCGTCTGCAGTCTAGGTTTTAATCACCTGATCCATCAAAAGCCCTTCTTTCTCTGCCTATATTCATCTTGTCAGTTAGTGACATTTTTTGTAATGAAAGCAGTAGATCTATTGATAGCATCCCTCAACAGAGTGGAAGGCATCCTGCATTAGCTTTGTCTTCTAAACCAGCCTGTTCTATTACAATTGACCTTCTTTTCTTGATTACCGCACAAATCATAGTCCTCTCCCCACTCCTCCCCCTGCTTCCCTCCCCACCATCTATTAGAGTATTTCTTCTGTAGCCGTTCAGTTGCCTGACTGCAGCTAGTAATTGGATTCATGTTTGGAGCACAGCTTTCTACATACAAGCCTGGAATAATTCAAATAGGACCCTGGCCTAGGGCTGAGGCCATATGTTAAATTCAGATTTGCGTCTGTAAAATCTGGAGTACCCTGATGGGAGTATAATCCACTTAAAGGCACAAAATCCTGTCCTATTTGCAACCTGCACTTATTTTCTTCTCTGAAGTAAAATTCCATTTCACTACTCCTTTGAGCTGTTAAGGGCAAGGCAATTTCATTATGGTGACTTGGTGAAATGTAAAAATGATGTTACTTTGGCAACTGTCTTGCCTCACTCTATGTTTCAGGAAACAATGAAGGTAGTTTTCAATTACGGTAAATACAAAAATTAAACACCATAGAAAATAAAAACCCAGCCTAACAGCATGCTTTGTGTGTACAGCACACCATTTCCCATGGTGTCTCCAGAGCTTGAAAATTACCACCGGGACCAAACTCAGATGAAGTTCTTCTACCGAAAAGCAAAGGTGCATTTAGCAGTATCAGCTGTCCTACTCCACACATAACATTATTTCAGCATGAATTTATTCACCTAAAGTTAAATAATACAAAAATGACCCAACTATGAGGGTTTGCAGTTTCTCCCTTCATGTTTCACAGGCACTCACACAACCAGCCCTAAATTTTTTACTGACCTGCAGCCCCTTTTTAGCCCCTGCACTAACAGAGATGAGAAGTTTCTCTCAGCCTGGGAACTCTGCTCAGCTCTGACCTGTGACTCTAACTCTCTCCATAGCCCATCACAATGTCTAATAGCAGTCCCATGAGACAAGTTTATATCCTCCTTCCTGATAATGCCACCTGAACCCCTTTTCACCTGAGCTTCTTCCAGCCTAAGTCATAGAAACAACATCAGTTTATAACCGTCATAATGACATAACACACACCAGCCTCATATTAGAGCATCTCCCAGTAGCTCTAAGGATAGTATGGTGGCACTTTACTCACACCCATAAAAGTCAACCAGCTTCAAAACCAAATGCAGATTTTGTACCTACCACACCCTCTGGCTCTTCTGAACCTTTCTTCAGCATCAGTTATCTTTCAGCCCAGTTGCTACACCTAACCCTGGAAGTCACTTTATGTTATCCAAGTAGTCTTTACCAACTGAAAAAGTAAATATAACACAAGTATCCCTATTGATGCTGACTCTTAGCATGGGGTCCTCTCCTTCCAGCCTCCTAGAAGAAGCAGCAAGCTTGAAGCAGACCACTCCAAATATTCCTCATCCTCAGGACACAATGACCTCTGAGCTGTGAAAGCATCTGAGTTCCCCAAGAAGAGATGAGAAATGAAGCTCAGGTGTTTTTACATACTCTCCATTTAATAATCTTCTTCTGAAACCTGTTCATTACCTGAGGTGCTCGGTGTATCCAAGCTTGACCTCAGGCCTCCACCTTTACACCAGCTCTCCAACCCCAGACCAAATAATGGAGACCTGCCAGGGAAGCAGGTTACACTGAAAGCCCCTGTGCTACCTTCCAGATGCATGGTTGTACAGGTGGTCACCCAGAGCTGTCTTCCGTGCTTCACTGTCTCCACAGTTTGTCAACAGGTGAAACCACAAGCCTGAAGTAATTCATTTCTGTCTCCATGTCTTGCAGAATATCAGAAAACAAAGATGCTATTTTAAGAAAATATTTCAAAGTTTTGACATTTGACTGAGGGGTCATTTCATATAAATACAGCAGCTTTTGAGTTTCTGGTGATAAAGCACCTGCCTACGACATGGAAGATCTGGGTTATGCTTCCAGCTGTGCTTGATTCAAAGCAAACCAGGAACTCAAGAGTCTCTGACATACCTGGGAAATGTACCCTCACTGGCCTGCCAAACAGCTTCATTGCTCCATTTTCCATAAGCATCTCTTCCCCCTGGCAGTTTTCTGTATATAGTACCATAGATACCATGCACACACTATGCAGTTCCTCGTTTGTTGCATGAAGTTCAAAACACCTTGAAACTGCTCTACCCCATGACAGATTTAACTTTCCCTTGTTCCCATTTCACTGCATGTTCATTTCAAGACCAACATTTTCTTGCTGAAAATATCACCCAAAGTAACACATTCCTGCAACAACTTTCAGTTTAACAACCTGGCTTTTTCAAGTGTACTTTCTCCAGAGGAAAGTAGTTCTGGAGAAGCACAGATAGCAGCAGTCCACTTCGTTAACCAGCCAAAATTAGTCAAAGTACCTCCAGAATTAAAGAAGAACTAGAAATTGGTTAAAATTTGTGTCTCTTACTGCCCCCTCTGCAGCTTCTGCACTGAGTTGTTCACCTCCTCCTCTCTCATTACTAAAGGTCTGAGCTATAGGTTGATAATATTCACCTAAGACCTTTAGCCCATTCTGGCATGTTATCTATTTGCAGCAAGGAAGGTAAATTAAGCTATTTACTAAGCTTACAAATTCAATATATCAACAGCCTTTAAGACTTCTGAAACCCTTTACTTTAAAAAAAAAAAAAAAAAAAAAATTGCTATAATCTCCACTTTCAGTGTTCCCAGCATGAGGAGCTCGTAAAGTAGCTGTTGGCTCCATCCATAGTGTCACAGTTTCCTACAATGCAACTCTTCAAAACAGAAGATCTTCCCTGTTCATTTTTGAACTGCCAACTTCTAACTTGTTTTTTCCTTCTTTACCTTGAGAGTGTGCTCTGGGACTTAATAACTAAAATCTGTCCCTAGGGTTTAAATGCTGGCAATGGCCTGATTTCCTCATCTCTACAAACAGAATTCAGCAGTAAGCAGAATTTATCTTTTCACCTACATCTATCCTACAAATAAAATGGGCTTTCTTCCACACTACCTGATTGAAAGTGCACTGGAACCAATGGAATCTGTCTATTGCTGACACCACCAACATTTTTTTGTGGTAGATCTTGTGTTTGTTACTTTCCTTAGAATGGCAGTTTTTAAAAGTTAACGATGAAGTAAAAACCTCATCTTCCTCTTTCTCATTTTCACTTATCACTCACCTTGGGAATTCCTACCACTATCTCACCCTCTAAGCCTGAAAATGTTACTGAAGTGAGCTTTAAAGCCATTAAAATGACAGAAAAAAAATCTTTTTCTTCCCTTCCTCCTGCTATTTTATAGCTTTAAACTCTTGGCTCTTGTAGAACTGAAATGCCCTCCAAGTCATGATTAAAGAGGCCATTTCTGGCCATGCAGTGATGGAGAGCCTCTTCACAGGTGCTGATCGACTTTTACCTTGCAGGAAGAGGTTGGAAAGATCTGACAAGCTGAAAGGGACCGAAGAACTACTTCAGATTGCAGGGTGTGATTCACCTCCTCACAAGTCTTCTCATTACAAGTCAACTCACTTGGCCAGACATTTCCATGAAGTTGTGGGCTGAGAGAACTAATAGTTATTTCAGTGAAAAAGAAAAATACGTAATAAGCACAAATTCACTTGTGACAAATTATTTCTCTCTTGGTGGTCATGCAAACAACTGCAGATTAAAGAATACAGGTGCTACTGTCTGTATTATCTTATTTTGTTTGTGAAATCTGTCTTAAAGTTACATTACAATGTGTCTACTAATGCAACTAAACAATAATTCTGCCAGTGGGAAACAAAAACTGTTAATACATTTATAAAAAGTGCCTTGCTGCACTTATCTCAGTCAACATTTATTCTATGAAACGTAATCAGGATGTTGGGTGTTTCTTTCTGAAAGGTTTGAGGTGCCATCTTTTGCCATCTGTTCTAAGGTTTTTTTTAATACTTTGGCAGACCTTGCTCTTGTTGCTGAACTACAGAATCATACTTCACTGGTCTGAATCACATAAAAAAATATGGTATTTAGTTCAAAACTGCAACAGCATTAAAGGGTCACATATAAGTAGCATGCAATCAAAGCTCTGGAACATACAGGCTAGGGAGATAAAGTAGAGGTAGGTCATTACAATTCTCTATGGGATGACATAAAATGAGGAAAAAATAGCAGACCCAGATAGGGGCTGGCATTAGTTCTTGTGCAGTATGTCCCTCCTTTCCTGATTTATTTTCCTTGAAGAACTCTAAATGAACTTATCAAGTTATTCATCTCCTGATGACAGCATCTGAGACCCTCACCCAGACCCTCAAAGGAAGAGAATCATTACTGTCCTTTGTTACATATGAAGAAAGAAGACAGAAAAACAGTAAATGAACTCCCTGAGGTCACACAGGATGTCTCAACGAAAGCTGAGGATGGCACACAGGGCTCTCCAGCTACAGACCTGAACATCAAGAATTATCGTGGGATCTTTCTGGAACATTCACTACAACTGAAGTTGCATTGTTTTAGAGCATGGACCACTTACTGAAACACTGGACAGGATTCAGTGCAATGGGTTGCCTAGCTGTTTGGTGACAAAACTTTACTGTAGTATAAATGTTAAATACATAGTACTAAGTTTCTGGAAAAGTATAAGAAGTGGGATGATCCAGTATGAGTCAGTACTGAATGGTGAGTAGCAGGTTCTCCAGTCATTATTTTGAAGATAACTCTGTCACTTCAACCTACCTCATCCGAAACCACACCAATTTTGAAGGAGAAAAACAAAAATGGAAACAAAAACCCAACTGGAAATAAATTTAAGATCCAAGTCATGAGTTCTGATCCAGTTTCTGTCACTGGCTGGGCACATGACCTTCAGCAGGTCTTTTCTTGCAGTACCTCATTTTCCCATCTGTGAAACCATCCAGAAATTCCTCCCTATGCTTTCTCACAGTGATGTTTTGAACGTAACAAAGGCTAGAAAGAGACAAAACAGCATGTGAAGGCTAGCAATGCCAGGGTTTGTGTTACGAAGACTCCCATGTGTACTAAATTTTATGGAAAATAAATGGGCAAACAACAAACACTAGCTTCACTAACAGCACTAGTAAGGCTGTATTGTCAGCTCATCTGTAACAGTTTGCATAATGTGTACATAAATGTGCTTGATTCAGTTTATGTGCTTGAATCAGAGACAGAAAGGAAGTGTACAAGGCAGCTGGTTTGGGTTTTTTATTCGGACTGTACCTATGTACCAGGGCTGGTTCATGATCAAGATCAGTGTTTTCATCCCCCAGGCTTAGATAAAGATAAGGTGCAATGTTTTTCAGCTTAGATTTCTCTCTACAGAGGGCTCACACAGTTTGCCATGATGCCCTTCTAATCAGATCACTCAGCAAACACGGTCCATAGGAACATTTTCTTTTTTTCAGCTGAAGAAATAATGCTCTGCATTCCCTTCTGCGGAGAGTGAAATGTTGAAATGATTCAGGAATAGCAGTATTGCTATTTTTTCCACTGTGCACTAGAGCAATGCGGTTATGTGTGGTGTGGACAGGAACTATTTCATGCTCCCCACCTGACTCTGCTCTGATACCACCAGCCTGGTCTGACACCATATTCCTCATCAGAGAGGATTCTTTCTTTACCAGACCACTAGGTGATTTCCATGATTTCAGCTATACCACTGCAAGGATCGAGACTACCAAAACCCATTTTCATTTCAAATTTTACAGGCAGTTTTTAAAGCCAATGTTTTCAAAAATTGCTCTTGAATTGGGGTATACAACGTAAGGTTTGACAGGGCCCACTTCTCACTCTGAAAAGATGAAAGACAGGAGCAGAACATTATTTACAGATTCAGAGCACCATATATATAGACCCTATAATCCTCCCAACTAATTATCTGGTTTTTGTAAAACTTTGGTCATAGTTCCCAAATCTCTAGCAATAGAAACTATAACATGAAGTGACTACAGTCATGCAGAACTACTACATTTGCAATTTAATTTGCAGCGTGCTTTGCAATTAATAGACCACTGTGTTGTAGGAATATTTTAAGCGGTACTAAAGCACAACTATTTTAAGCATTAGGTAAAATTTCTTGCCAAAACTTGATAAATAAAGTTAATCCATATGGGTCTTCATCAGGGCTATTTTTATGATGTAATTCCTTAGGAAAACCAAAATCAGTCTGTGGTAGGCAAGACACACTACTCTTACCCATTATGATAGTATATAACGTAATACTGACTTCTATACTTCGGCAACATCTTTCAGCACCATAGAAATATATATGCAAAGTATTTCAGTATATAAAAATATTTTTTACACTTGTATGTCTTCTACAATTAAAAAAACCCCAACTAACGCAACTTCTCTTTTTTATACCTCAACAAAATAATAAAAATTGTTTGTTTGCAGTCTTTCACAGAGAAAATGGGAACCTTTCTCCAACGCTCAATGCAAGCATTTTCAAGAAACTTGCTTTTTGTGAAACATTCTTGATGAAAAAATCTAATTTTCCAACCAGCTATAGTAGTAATTGCGATGTTAAAACAGAACTCCAGACACAGAGAACATGCAGAAACAAACAACATATTTGGATCAGTCAGTGGACCAAATTCAGCCGTGGTGTAAGCAAGAGCTTATTAATTTTACTGAAAAAGGCACCAGAAGATATCAGCAAAACAAAGAGACAAGTAAATGAGAACACAGAAGGACGTGGCAGATTGCCAGTATGAGATCAAGTGTAAATCCAAGTTCATATAAGGGTAAAAAAAAGAGTGAAGATCAAAAGGAAAATTTCCCTAAGCTGTCTTAAAAGTGAGATGCTGGAAAGTATTTATTGTTTTAATAATACTAATAATAACAACAACAATAACAATTTTACTCTAAGTACAAAAACAGCCATTAAGAAGGTCTGGGGGAAAAAGGGGAAGACTGAACATATTTCCTGATTTAGAAGCTAGTAAATCAAACAATAAAGAAAGCAATTAGGATAATTTCACTCTTCTTTTCAGACTTGTCTATCAATGATTAGAAAGACATGGGGCCAAATACATCTCTAGTGTAAGTGGGCATAACCCTCATTATCTCCAGTTCAAATTATACTGACTTATGTCATTAATCACTTTGATCCTGAAATCGCTATCAGTCATACACACAAGCATCTTATACAAACAAGTAAGTAAAAGAGCTATTAAAGAATTCAGAGAGCAAGTTTGCTCCTATTAAAATCTATCCAAACACATAGATTTTAAGGTTAACATTTTACTACAAGCTCTAATTTACGCTGCAAACACATCGTTCATTGTTTCTCAGTGGTATCACTTATCCCCAAATGATACAAATTCAAATTTTGTCTTTTAGATTTTTCTTACCAGCAAACTCTGTGATCATCACCGGTGATCAGGATATCATGGTGAATTCTTTTTCACTCACATTTCTCCAGCACTGATATAAAGTCTGCAATACAAATTTAGTTTCAGATTTTGGTTGTTAAACAGTCCATATCAATTAATTCTTTTAAAGCTGCACCATGTGGATAATGCTAAAAGAATAGAAAGCCCTGAAAATTGTATCTTTGAAATAAGCACACATTATCTGTTTAATATTTTTGATATTACACAGAAACAAAGACTTGTCCTATCCAAAACTGCTGGTGCATGATGGAAATGATAAAATGGTAATGATACAAGGTAGTGCTTTGTGGTGTTTGTAGCAGTGGTGCGTAAATACACATCCAAACTCTTGGAGACCTGCAGTGCTATGAAAGAGATTAAGGTGCTAATCTACCAGTATAATAATAATTAGTAGGCAAGTATGAAAGCACTTATGCCAACCATATCCTGGGCTGCATCAAGAGAAATGTGGTCGGCAGGTTGAGAGAGGTGATTCTCCTCCTCAACTCCACTCTCGTGAGACCCCCCGTGCAGTGCTGTGTCCAGCTCTGGGGCCCCAACATAAGGACATGGACCTGTTCAAATGGGTCCAGAGGAGGCCACGAAGATGATCAGGGGCTGGAGCACCTCCCCTATGAGGGCAGGCTGAGAGAGTTGGGGTTGTTCAGCCTGGAGAAGAGAAGGCTCCAGGGAGACCTTAAAGTGGCCTTTCAGTACTTAAAGAGGGCTTATGGGAAAGATGAGGACAGACACAACAAGACAAGGAGTAATGGTTTTAAACTGCAAGAGGGTAAATTCAGACTAGATATAAGGAAGAATTTTTTTGCAGTTAGGGTGGTGAAACGCTGGAACAGGTTGGCCAGGAGGTGGTAGATGCTCCAACCCTGGAAACATTCATGGTCAGCTTGGACTGGGCTCTGAGCAATCTGATCTAGTCAAAGATGTCCCTGCTCATTGTAGGGGGGATTGGATTAGATAACCTTTAAAGGACCCTTTCAACACAAACTGTTCTATGATTTAAATCAGTTAAAATAATTTCAATAAATGCTCAAAAGAACATATGTGAGGGATTTAGGGTCTTCATCTACTTGTGCAATAAACTAAGAAGATGTCATCAGGCCCAGTCAGCATGGGTTTATGAAAGGCAGGTCCTGCTTGACAAACCTGATCTCCTTCTACGACAGGGCAACCTGCTTATTGGATGAGGGAAAGGCTGTGGATGCTGTTTACCTTGACTTCAGTAAGGCCTTTGACACCATTTCCCGCAGCATTCTCCTGGTGAAACTGGCTGCTCGAGGCTTGGATGATCGCACTCTTTGCTGGGTAAAAAACTGGCTGGATGGCCGGGCCCAAAGAGTTGTGGTGAATGGAGTTAAATCCAGTTGACGGCCGGTCACGAGTGGTGTCCCCCAGGGCTCGGTTTTGGGGCCACTCCTGTTTAACATCTTTATTGATGATCTAGACAAGGGGATCGAGTGCACCCTCAGTAAGTTTGCAGATGACACCAAGTTGGATGGGAGTGTTGATCTGCTTGAGGGAGGCTCTGCAGAGAGATCTGGACAGGCTGGAGCGATGGGCTAAGACCAACTGTAGGAGTTTCAATAAGGCCAAGTGCCGGGTGCTGCACTTGGGCCACAACAACCCCCAGCAGCGCTACAGGCTTGGGGGTGTTGATTGACAGCCAGCTGAACATGAGCCAGCAGTGTGCCCAGGTGGCCAAGATGGCCAATGGTATTGTGGCTTGCCCAGGACAGTGGTGGAGTCCCCACCCTGGAGGTGTTTAAGAGTCGGGTCGACATAGCGCTGAGGGATATGGTGTAGTTGAGAACTGTCAGTGTTAGGTTGATGGTTGGACTGGATGATCTTCAAGGTCTTTTCCAACCTTGATGATTCTGTGATTCTGTGATCATATAAAATAAGAGGAGCTGTATGCCAATTCTATCAGATAACTAGCTGATTTTAAGAAGCTTTAGTAGAGAAGAGTTGTGGAAATTGAAGAAATAGCAGAAAGCAAGTGACACAAACTGTTCATGCAAATGCCTCTAGACTTTGGACTCATTTGAACTTAAGTCCCATCACAAGATTTGGTAGGCCAGTAGAGATGTCCTGAAAGGAGGAATAAAAGCAGCATAAGGGCAGTAATCTTGTATTTTGACAAACTGGGCTCTGCAAGAGGAAATCTGACCATGGTCTTGCATTAATGCAGAGACCTTAGGCCAATGCAGTTTGCTTTGTCTCCCAAACTGGAATATGCTGCATCAGCATAAACACTTATATTTTAATGTATTTCTGTGCATATTGTCAGGAGAGCTCATCTTTCCTATAGACGCAGAAATAAACTGAGGAGGTTTTGATAGTTGGTTTTTATGGCACAGAGGTGGGGCAGTGGGGGGAACCAAAAACCAAAACCAAGTTGATGGACATGGAGTAGATGTTTGTCTGTCGTCATTTCATCACCCGCAGAAAACTAACATAGGAATGAAGAGAACTCATAAGTAATAAAATGCAGCTATACCAAGAGAGCCGTTTGTGCATAAAGAACTCAACACCATTTCATTATCTTCCTTCACATTCACTGTCCTAAGCATAACTATTCACATTTTCTCAACCCCTAGTGCTGAAGATGAAAACATCTGAATTAATTTTGTAATGACACTTACAAACTCAGGAATCCTGTGCATGCACCATCTTCTTTGCAAAACATCATGATCCTGCAGGATCCCATTATCCAAGAGAACCTAAATAATATTACCACCGCTTTCATGTAATATGCACTCATGAGGTCTACGCTCATTTGTTATGGGATGCTGGTGAGGTGATGATAAGGTAAGGAAAGGGTTCTTACATATTTATAAGGAGCAAACAATTAGCAAATCTCCAATTCCAGACCCAGCAAGATCATATGGAGGGAAAAAAAATTTCACGTAATCATACATCAGATAATAATCTTGTGAGGAAAAATTACAAGGGGAATCAATGCACCTATAATTAAAAAAATGACAGTTCTAACAAATGTTCTTTCCTTTAGGATTAGTATGCAAGGCTAGAAAGGATCTACCAGATCAGTCCGGTGTCCCATAATCTCAAACATTTAGACAGTGGAGCTTTAGTCCAGAAGGACAGACAGAGCATCTTCTCCATGCACCCTCATACACAGATCACACTTCGCTGCCCTCTATCAGTTTAAGGCCTCCACCACTACCTAAAGGAAACAGAGAAACACTGGAGGAGATCAAGGGATAGTAGGTAAAAATCTGTAGATCACTTCTGGAAGCAGAGTGCCCTGGGGGAGGTCCCTTACAGCTGATGTCTGCAAAAATCAGAGCTCCACAAGCTACAACTTCAGTAGATATCAAGCCCATTCCTTGTTCTTTTTTTTTTCAGCTGTCAGCTTGAAAAGCCTTTAAAACCTGTTTGTATAAATAGTTAAGTATTCCCATTTGTTTCTGGGAAGTACACATAAAAATTAACCTTCATTATAGACACTTGCAATAAATGCCCAAGACTGGTGGAATTTGTACCATTGTCTTTCCAAACACACCAGTCTGCAAAAAATGTCCAGCCATACACTATGCTCATAATCTCCACATAATAAATTGCAACAGTAGAGCTACTTTGGCTCATGGTAAACTGTAGTTGAAAGAAAAAAAAATATATACTATCAACAGACTTTTGTTTGAAAAGCCTCTGTTATCTGTCTACAAAGCACCCAAACCTAGCAAGACGGAAGAAATATCACCACTCAGCGTCATAAGCAGTTTTGCTGGAACAGAAGAGGAAGCAAAGGAAGACTGCTTCTGATGGAGGCAGTTTTGATTTATAGTGTGGCTGAATTACAACATCAAGTGCTAATAATCTGACATCTTTCACACTTTCAACTCAAAATCAGTTTTAGAAAGACATGAACAAATGATGGTGAAATGTTCTCATTAAGTTCTTATCCTCAAGTTCTATAACATGAACAGTAAATACAAGCATCCAGACTAAAAATATGAAACATCTATTCCAAAATCTACAAAATCCAGCATGATGTGTTTTCTGAAAGGAAAAAAAAAATATTGAGTGAGCAGCCTGTGTAGAAAGGCTTTCCCTTACATTATGAAACTTGCATATCTTCAAGAAACTTCTGAAACCAAGAACTTTTTATGGCTGCCAAAGGAGAAATAATAAATTAGTCAGGATAGGTACCAACATTTGCTAACATGCACACACAAATCTGTCAGTTGTCTCAACTTCTTTGGTCTTTTTTAGCAAATTATCCCTTAAGGATCATTTGCAAACATCTCTGACAAATTCTTTTCTCTCTAATTTCTTACATACAATTGTTATTCCTGTTCAGGTGCACCTTTGCCATAACACAAAAGCTACGAAGAGAGAATCATATCTTGTTAGCAAGTTCGAAATGCAACTATATAAACCCAAATGTTTGTAGAAATGCTTAGGCTTCTCAATTACACAACTAAGATATATAAGCTAATATAACTTACAGTAGAAGCATGGAGATGACATGACACCTGGGCAGGTGGTTGTCTGACAGAGGCTGGGGTATCCGTGTCCTTTCCTGAGGTTCACAGAGGCCCCTGGGTCTGAGGGATTTCAGGCCAACCAGACGGCTGGGCTTCCAAGCTTTAGTCTTCAGTTTGCAAATGCCATTTGGTTTCTCCTTAATCTGTTCTATTAAGGCATTCTCTCCCCCACACCCACCAACCATTTAGCGTATTCAGTTTTTCAGTTAGATTTGCGTTTGATCTTTTGAAAAAAGGTGACATTTTCTGTGAAGTGTGGCAATTCCTGTTCTTACAAAGTGCAAGTGTAGCTTAGCTCCCATCACCACTTGTCAATTGAAGGTTGGTAAGACCAATGTTTTGTTTTGCTTTCCATCCATCTTATGAAGCTTTAAGTCACACAAAAGCAGGTTAGCAGCAAGATTGTTCCTTTTAGGTCAGAAGACTATGCAGAATAGCCCTGGATCCTGCTGGGTAGCCAAAACTTAACTTTGAACACAAAGACTAACTGTCTCTGATATCACTGCTTAACATCAAGTTAAGCAACATTTAAATACCTTGAGGTATTTATATGTTTAGTATCTTGAAGTCCAAGCATTCTTTAAGAAAAATATATTCTTCTCTAGTCTTTATATACAGGTCAACTGGGTAATGGTCAGCTGTACACCCCTCTCTTCCTAAACAAGCAGCACTGTATCAATTGGATGCTCATCTCAGAGATGTTTGAAGACAAAATAACATGAGGAAAATATTACAACATAAAATTGAAATGGATACAAATAATTATATCCTTACATAAAAATATGCCTACAGAGAAAGACTAAAAAATCTATAGCCTTGACTTTGGAATAAACTCCAAGTAGGTTAATTTTCATCTTTCAAATTTCAAGAATTATATTGCTGGAAAATTATATTTAATAAAATGTATAACCCAACTAATTAATACCGTTACTCATAAATTCTCACAGAACTCATTCAGCAATCAAAGTAAGTGCTGTAAATGTAGGGTGAACAGTCTTTCTATAATTCATATCTGACAAAGCTGATAAAAATATTTTAAGTGAAAATTTTAACTACAGGACTATTGCATAGTTTATATTAAAATGTGTAAAAAAATGTATTTCCACAAGAATACTCTCATGATCAGACTGTAAAGGTTTGTGATATGTTTATTTGCTGGAGGAAAACACAAAATGCAGACAGGAAATTCCACATCCAAGCAAAAAAATGCATATTTAATGGAGGAATTTTGTATCCTAAAATTACAGCTGAATCTGGTACTATCATACATTCTTCAAGAGCTATTTTTTTTCAGGAGCCATACTTAAATCCTCAACTAGAAAATTAGCAGGCCTGGGACTACTCAAATCGTGTTGCACTGAACATTGTGAAACATTTGGTGTTGACATTGCAACAAGCACATGCTCATGAAAGCTGAAATGAAGTATGTCTTAGACTACTCAGATTAATTATTTTGGTCTTTTTTTTTAGTTTGCATTTGAAGCCCTGTTTGAAATGGAGCCTGAGGAAGGACATGTCTTTGTACAACCTTCACTAAAGAAATATCCACATCAGAGACAAAACTGTAATTGAAATCCTTTCTAGTAATCTATACAAAGAAACAGAGGTCTAAAGGAAAACATAGATCAAATGACTTAGAAGTGGAAAATGACTACAGAAAAACACAAAATCAGAAGAGACTACAAAGTTAGGTGAACACAGAGTGCAGTAAAAATCTATGAGTATAAAAAACTATGAGTATATGCTTTATGGATAAAATAATGACCTAGAGTATCCAATATTAATGCTTGAATACTTTTACTATTATTTTTTAATAAAATTAAGATTACACAGTGTTTTCCTAGGTCATCCACCCTTCCCCACTTTCATGCTCAGGATGTTGTACAGATTAAAATACTAACTGCCACATACAGCAAAAATGTTCTCAAGTTTTCTCTATTTTGAAGTGCTGCACAAGAAGATGGGTTCTTATATAAAATCACACTTTATTGATCAGGTTTAGACCCACAGTATCTCAAAACTTCTGTGGAAAACATCTTCTAGGAAATTTTAGATTTTAATGTGCAGTTGAATACATTATGATAAGGAAAAAAATACCCAACTCCAAATTTTTGACTCAGGAAGAGGAGTAACCTGATGCCACACTCCATCACCCCTAAGCAGAAGTACCACCAGGTCCCTGTTTTAGAGGTGACCATAAAAACCTTCTCTCAGCCTTTGAAAAAGCCTGTAGATCAACCTACTGAGTCCTTGGCCTTGCAACTGATCCAGGCATGAAATCTTACACAGGGGCAGTGAACCCCCTTCAAGACCTAGGTTGGCTTAGCCTGAAAACTGAATTTTGAGAGGGGTGGAGATAGGTGACAATGGGTATGGGTCTATCCTTACATTCAGGTGAGCTGGTGATACAGGTCAAGCAGGAGGAAGAAGAGTGGTAGATATTGCTCGCACCCTGCCAAATACAGCCCAGGGTTTACTGAGGTGAGCCTAATTTTATGCTGAAAGTCCAACTCTCCAGAAGGTTTACAGACTTATTAAGACTCCAAATAGCTGGCCAGCAGTGAACAATGCACAAGAGTTTCCCCAAACAAGTTTGAGCACCTCTTCGTCAGACTTCTGTCCTCCAGAGAGCTGGCTTACTGCAGCTGTAATGAGTGCTAGGGCCCACAGCCAGCTATTTTTAGAGGGTGAAGACCTCATTGAATCCATTGATGTTGACCCACAGAGCTACATTTTCTCCGTGCTGCTCAGTGCATTATGCAGGCAACTGCTATTAATGAAAACAGGAGATCTTTATATCCAGTTCCTAGCTCACGGGGCTGCTAACATACCCCATAATTTGAGAAAATTATGTCTTAAAGGCTATCCTGTGGTAGAGGAATCACTCATGATGAAACAATGTTTAAGTGGTGGAAAAATCTTGGTTCTAATGTTAAATGAATTTCTCTAACATAGACGTTCAAGCAAGTACTACAGGATGAAAATTTCACACTTCAGAATACCTAATTTAAAATAACAGCTTATATCTTAGGTACTCTGGATTACTGAAATGATCAGACCCATTTCTGTGAAACGCCTGTCCCAATTCATTTTGTCTGGAATGTGCTGCCCTGCTTAATCAAAACAAAACCTAAGGTATCTACATTTACTTTTTTTAGTGAATATAATGGTTATGAGTGGAAATTTTATGCTGCTTTTTGCAAGAAGAGGTGGGTGCCCATAAAAATACAAGTGACCTACCCCCAATGCCATTATTTTAATTGACAGCTGTGCGCATATTTTCTTAGGTTGCATCAAGACAGACGAGGGCCCTTTGTGCCCTTCTGACAGTGATGGCAATCATTAAAGATTTACCAGGGTCATTAAAGTGAGAAATAGCAGTAATGCAGAGCTGAATATCACTATCCCATGTGGATACAACTGAAGTGCAAAGAAAGCCAGCACAGAATTAGCCGAGATCCTGCACTGCCACCTTAACCTCATTGTAAAAAAGCAAAGAAAAAAAAAATCCCCAACTTGTCTAAAACACATTAGAGTAGCACATTTCACTTATATGGGACGTATTGCCAGTAAAAGACATAACGCTGCCCTTTGCATTAAAGCACTACTTGTGTTTCCATGTGGTACCAGCTACGATGAGACTGGCAGGGAAATCCAGGGTCACTGCATTAGTGCCAGCCCATGAAACGTTTCTGCTGGATTCTCCTGGGACACTGCAGCAAATGCAGCAGGAGGCAGCTCGTGGGCCACCCCATCACAGGGCTGCCTCCCCTGTGCTGAGCCAGGGCACACAGAGGGGGACCATGACGTGGAGCTGCCAGGGAAGCCCCAGGGACAACCCACCTCGCGTTTACTGACTGCAATCAGCTTGGCCACAGCATGCGTGTGGGACGTGGGCAGCAACTCATTCTTGCCCTTCCGGGGATCCTTGTTGAGAAAACAGCACAGTGCTGGCAGCACACCAGTTTTAAAAGGAAATTTCTATGAGTCAGTAGGTTGTTACCTTACAGCCCAACTGAACCTGGACCCTCTTTTCCACAGCATCTGTCTTCCTCTTAATGCTCTTTTCTCTGAGCATGAACCAGATTTTTGCTTCATTACATGTTCAAATCCAATGTTAAAGCAACATCCCACCATATCTTTGAAATGTAGTCCTTATGTAGGTGCATTTTTATTTTTAGCAAAGACCAAAAGACACTAAGGTGCAAAGAAACAATCAGCTGCAGGTATAATAAGGTTTAACATGTTTAACTACAAGCCAGATGACTCATACGACGTGCACCTTGCCAGAGCAGCTATATGTAAATTATTCTAAGGTAAAAAAGGAAACTATTTTTTAAATCATTATCACACGTGTGTTCAATTATTATAATGTCTTGTGAACTGACATCACAAAAATCCTCAGAGAAAAGGTACAGGGGGTTTCTAACCTTGCTTTGATTATCCTGTTCATTATATCAAATGGAAAAGGAAAGCGATCTCCTACGGGAATCGGTCACCGCTCTTGTTTTAATCCACCCCCTTTGATTTCCTGAGTAGCTCAGATTAAAGATAGACCTTCTCTTCCGTCTGATGTGATGCCTTGCTGCGGAGCTGTGAGAAGAAGCAAGCAGAACAAAGCCCTTTGTCTGCCAGGGCTGTGCTAACCAGCCGCCCTGTGTCCCAGGTACAGTGCCAGGCTGTTCAGTGGGGGAAAAAATGCTTCCTATCAGTCACCTGAAAAATGAAACAACTGACAGCACCGACCACAGGAAGCGGGGGCAAAAATAATTGCAGGCTAAAAATAAATACTGTGAAAATCGCTCTGGGCATACAAACACACAGGTGCACACATATATTTATAAAAAAGCAAATAATGCACAACAGTTGTGAATGCTTCACATGAGCCGATTCCATGCAAGTACTCTCTCTGCTGCATTATGAATGTTGGTTTTGTTGAAGCTGTGGGACTCTGATGCTAAAGTCCCTTTTGAGATAACTTTTGTGAGTCTTGCATATCCCAGTGAAAACAACCCAATACTTCCTGCTGCTATCATCTCACACCTGATATATTGGTCCTTCAGACTCAGACATAATTATCGCATGATGCACAAGGGTGAACATGTTTTAAACATATGTTTTACATGGTGCAATCAATCACGATGCAACTAACAACACTAGTAGTTGGTACACAGTAACAATATACTCTCAAGCTTGTGCAGTGGTGAGATAATGTGTTTCTCAGGTCATTGGAGGCACTAATTTCACCTTCTGCCTCACGATACTTCCAAGGAGTGTGTTATCTCAGGGCAACATACGTCTGCTGGTACCTGACTGTTTAATCATTGTACACAAAATTCCAAATCAGAATAATTGTCATCTCAAGGTACCGCTGTGCACTGCAGGGTCCTCCTGATGTAAGGGAACACATGGAAGTTATGCAGGAAATAAAATGACCTTGGTAGAG
The DNA here is from genome assembly GCF_047716275.1 of Strix uralensis. Classification (NCBI taxonomy): domain Eukaryota; kingdom Metazoa; phylum Chordata; class Aves; order Strigiformes; family Strigidae; genus Strix; species Strix uralensis. Next base: position 15,407,001 of record NC_133973.1, on the reverse strand, counting down.
ATTTCCTCCCCAAGCCAATGGCATCTCACAACTTTAAAGCACAACCTGAAGAAGAAAACAATACAAACGTTGTAATTACATTTTCAGTTCAAAAATTCACAACAGTTTGTAATTTGTTTTTAATATGGAATTTGTCTATACAAAAGGTGTTTTGTGGGAAACACACAAACCAGGATCTCTTAAAATATTTTCCCTAGGTCATTTCTCAGCAGTAGTGGATGTTTTAGTCTTTCTTATTGTCAACCTTCCACTTTATATAAACACACACACATGTACACATTGTTTGGAGCAAGGCTTTTACATATGAGGTGGATGGGTTACTGAGTCAGTCTCCAATCCAATGAAATAGTCATATGAGGTGGTGCAGCAGCAGCAGGAGTGGGAAGGACCCACACGTGAGCAGGTGGAAGCAGAGTGATGGGTACCAAGCTTGAGGTACAGGAGATCCAATCCTGAGCCCCCAGTAGGGCCAGCACAGACAGACACGAGTTTGCACCTGAATCTGCTCTCTGTGGCTTGAACATCTGAAATACCGAGCACCTGTGACAGAGGTCTTGCTACATACAGCTAACTGGTTTTACTTTTCTTTCAGGAGAAACCTGATTTCATAGTTGAGATGCATTTCCTCATAAAACTCAGCTTCATAAGCAAAACCATTCCTACAAGCAATGGGATTTCTGATCAGTTGCCATTTTCTATCACTCCATATAGCCGAAAAAGAGGTAAAGACTAATCCCCTAAATATCCACAGGCTTCCAAGTAACTTAGAAAAAAATTCAGTCATATATAATTTTTTAAACACTCCAGTATTGTGATGGCAGAAACACTTAAGTATCCAGGCACATTTATTTACTATAAATGAGAAACTTTGGGGCAAATGAGGAACTTCATGGAAACATAAGGTTTCACATAATCTCTGTGCTCTTCTGGACTACAGCTGCACCATCAGTTCTATTCTGACCTCTAGAGCAATTGGTTCTGACTTGTTGTGGGATGAAAATCCATCACTCGAACTGCTTGATATTTGGGATGGCAATCCATCATTCAAGCTACTTGATGCACAGCATGCCAGACAATATCTTACCGTGAATCACTAACAAGAAGATACGGAATAATACAAAAAAAATAGACCCCTAAAGGATCAATAAAGGCGATTTAGTGCAGATCCCAACCTGCAGGATCATTAATACCTAACACAATCCTGTGAGAGGTTTGTGCAACCCATTCTTTTACATAATGAAAACTGCCTTAGCATGAATGCCATGATGAGGACCTGAGGCACATTGGCAGTTATCACTAGCTAAAGGACAAAAAGGTTAAGAAACTGGCAAAATATCAATTAGCTCTTAAAAAGCAATAGTCACAACTTTTTTCTTTTTTTTTTTTTTTCTTGGAATCAGGTTATCTTCCAGGCACATAAGCCCTTCTAATGGAGTATTTATGAATACATACAACTTGAATTCTGATTTTGTTCCTACTTGGACAGTATCTTTCAAGACATCTAAAGCAATCAGGGATTCTCTAAAAATTGCTTTTCTATTTAATCATTCCCTTTTTTGTTGTTGATAGTTACATATGTAACTAAAAGTACTTTATGAGGATACCCAGTTCTACAAACTGGAATTTACTTTGGGCTCTATCTAGAGTAGCAAGTAAATCAGTATAAAAGGGAGAGATTTTCTTTCAGAAACAAATGTTTCTGAGGTCCTCACATCTATGCTGCAGGTGTTTGGGGGGTTTTCCTTTGGCCTACCATCAGTCTGATTGCCTGACTGAACATCCCCACTGTGCCCATGGCTCAGAGATGGCTCAAAAAGAGTTGTTGGTTCAGACACGTTCTCCTCTCCAGCAAACACCTGGAGCAGTTTGTTTTCCCTTTAAAGGATTTGACATGCACTAAAGCTACACAGTGAACCATCATGGGACACATGGGGATGATCAAGTGAACTGGGTCCCCCTGTTCACACTAAAACTGCACTGCTCCTCCATCCTCAAAGGCAGGCATGCCTTCACCCTGTGTTTGCCACCAGCAGTCTCTCTGGCACTCTGGGGAGCAAGTAGAAAAATGCTGGTAGTATCAAGTGTCGCCATGAATGTGATCAGCGGTTGTTCAGTATTTTGTGATAGACTCCTTCAGGAATTACCTACTTGGGAAATTGCCTGCTTAGCTGTAAGTGAGACGTTGTTTGTAGGAGCGGTCTTACACACACACACAAAATCAAAAAAAACCAAAACCACATACTTTTATCTTTTGGATGGATCTTTTTCAGCTCTAAAAGGTGTTGCCACAACTTTTACTTAACTGTGATTTTTCAGTCACTTTCCATTATGCTCCTTCTCAGCTGCAAGAAGGGAGAAAAATTATGAGCTCTTTCACAAAAGATATAGCTTTATTTCACTCGGGATGAGAAATTAAGGATGCCCTGGCTGACAGCATGTGGTTTCTATTTCTGTTTATAAGCAGCCTTACAATAGTAGGTCAAAAGGATTAAAGAAAGGTCAGTGTTACTGTTTCTAGAGGAAACCAGCAATTGTGGATTCACTTCAATGTTCTTGATTTCCAAAGAAAGTGGAAATCTTATATGACAGGGTTTTTCAAACACCTGCTCTTTTTCTTTTTTTTTCTTTGGTAATTGAAGTAAAGGAAAGAGTTGTGGGGTTATTTACCTCTCCTTTTTCCCTTTCATCCATTAATTAATAAATATTATAGAAAGAGGATAAAGGTTAATTTGTTGTCTGATATAGGCCCTAAAATTTTTTTTTCTTGTTAACTACAAAGCAAAGAGACAACAATATCAGTACAACCTACATACTATTTAAGGCAAAAACACATGGAGGAGATATAATATCTCTGAGTAACATCACAAATGCAGTAAAAGAACAAAATGTTCTCTGCAGTTCAGTCTTTTCATTTTCCATTCTCTCACAGTAGTCTGATCTTGTTGTTCACCAGCATCACATGGAAAAAACCCACTCAATTCACACAGTTTACATCAGTTTATCAATTTATTAACAACTTGAAAATAACTGCCAATCTGTGACCTATACATTCAGGATCAATACTGACAATAGAGCAGGTGAATCACTATGTTGGGCACTTACAAAATGTTAATTTGTGCTCACAAACGTCCGGGCTTCACACTGCTTTGTCACTCCTTTCCAAGTTGACCGCTTTTTCTAAAGATTCCCTGCAATTCCCTGGTTACTGTTTAATCCAGCTGATGGTTGTCTTCCTCTTTAACATGATGGCTGTTTGGTGTGACATGCACGCACAGCTTACACCTCCCTATCTTACCAGCTGTTTTTCCAGGCTCTTTTGGAAAAGGTGGGCTATGTGTGCACCTTCCCTGTCTAGCCATCCCACGCATCCCGCTGCTGAAAGCACATCAGGGCGGAGAAAATGCATCCTGTACACAGTACTGCAACACTTGCAGAGGAAATGGGGCACATCTGAATTCTTCTGAATTGCACAGTGTAAGCCTCAGTCTATTAGGACCTATTTCTCCTTCCAGAACAAAAGGACTGCAATGCTCCAGTTGCTTTTAATGGTTGAAAAATCATCTTCCCTTGAGTGAGAAGATAAGCTGAGAGAATTTTTAATTAAAACTCACTCTTCCTCATCTTTATCCCAAAAGTCTGTTTCAGCCAGTCTTTCTGTCATTCCCTGACACTCCGGGTATGTCTTGCAGACTACTGTTTGCTCTCTTTCATAAGAAAACTAGACTGCACGTACATATTGTAAAAGGGGACCTGTACATGACTGGACACATCCTAAATTCAACTATAGGAACACATTTGTAGCAAACCAACCTACAAAACGACAGTATTGCCCTCCTCTGTAAAGCAGTATTTTCTTAGAAAACGCATGCAGCACACTTCACATTGATGTAGCCAAAAAAGCCTACAGCACACTGCCCTTCCAGCTTGTCTTCCTAGGGCTGAAGTTATAGGTGCCCGCTGCGATGTCAGCAGCGAAGATGCTAATGCAGCTCATCTATGGGGAAGTCACCATAGAGGGAGGGTAAGGACGTACTGCAGACCTCCCAGATACACTAGTTATTGATATGGCCAGTTTGCCACTCAGCCGTCTCTGACTGACAGGCAGCCCAGGTGATCTCCTGTGCTGGGTGGGTGAGCCCACATTTCAGTGCTGTGGCACCTCCACGTGCGCGGGCTGCTGATGGTGATGAGGCTGTGGGGCTTGGCATTATCCACTGCCCACAATGCAGCTGTACGCATAAGTCTGTTCAGCTTCTTGCTCACAGAGCACCCCCAAAGTGTCTGACACTCAGAATATGTCCTCTAGTTCTTGTCCCTGGGAGGAGTTTGCCCTGGAAGTGCAGATTTACAGAAAGAAGTGCTGCCAGGGAAAATAAATGGAAAATAAGAGTGGAAATGAACTCTTAGATATGTCATAGCGATGTAAAATGCCTAAAGAATCATGTCTTGTCCAGCGACTTCACTGCAGTTACACAAGGCATGAATTTTGCCCCAAAAGGCTGGGAATCTGACTGACCAATGCTAAACCAAAACTGCTTCCAACTGACAACTGGCCAGGAAAAAAGATCAAAAGCGGTGCTGACAAATAAATCCCGTCCTGTACCTGCCACAAAGCTACGCTTCCAAAGGCAGCCTGCAAAACATCGGGGTGCTCTGCTCCTCAGTGAAAGCTTGCACAGAAGTGCAACACCTTTTTTTGTAAAGATCCCATGGATACATTTTACCATGCACACAGCTGTATCAACAAAAGCAAACAAAAAAAAGTGAGTAAAAGTCTTGAGAAAATCTAGACACTCACTTATCACTGCCTCTAATAGCAATGTTTGGTATGTAAATAACCTAGTTATGTAGGGGTTTTACATGAAAGTAACTGAAGAAGCAAAATATGTAGTCTAAAAGGAACCAGCTGAAGCCTAGACAAAGAAGGTCCGTGCAATTAGGCAACATGCGTAAATATGGCAAACGGAGCTTGTTTTGTTTGCCTTTTCCTCGGTCTGTGTTTATACGGTGGGATTTTTGGAGATGAGGAAGGTACTAAGGCACCGGGGAGATAATTTTTACTGTTTTTCTCCCTCTTCCATTTTTATCATATGTTTTGTTTAGATGAGGTTTTGTTTAGATTGGTTGGTTTTTTAATTATTATTTTTACCACAATCTTGTTTATGCTGCAATTTTCTTGATTTTGCCCTGAACTCGTTTGATTACTCATCATATTTTTATGACTTTCATTTGTAGAACTATTATCCTTTGATCTTCTGCTGTTTTCCCGTATGTTTACAGATTTCAAAACTAATTAAGATGATTAACTAAAAAAGACTAATTGCATTCATAAATGAGATGTGTCGCTTCTGATTAGCAGGTGGCTCTTTTCTGTTTTGGATACATAAAAGCAGATGGAAATGTGGCAGACTTAGCTATACTTAATCTGCCCACTTCCCTCCAGACTGCTTCACTTTCCAGTTAACATTGCTAATGACAATGAGACCTATGAAAGCTTCAGATTACTTTTTTTCTTTGCCTTTGTCATTTCTCATCTGGCAACAGACGTCTCATTTCAAACCCTGGCCATTCTTAACTGAGAGTTTTCAAACTGTTTTTTCTAAACATTTTGTGACTTCTACTCACAAGCTTCAAGCTGCCTCAAAGGACAGGAGAAGAAAACATGCTCAAAAATAAGAATTCTGGTTCTGATTTTGGTGTGCAATGAACAGTATAAATATTCTTTGGTGATGATTTTCAAAGAAAAACTGTCTAAAAAGATTTCTCTTGCTCTTAGATTCTTTTCTGCTATATTTCGATATAAAAGCAGACATATAACACTCTTTTTCCTATATCAAAGATTTTTTTTCTGAGTAATATCATAAATGCTACTCTGAATCAGCTCTTTCACTATACTGTATTCTCCTTTTATTTAGGCTTCTTTTTGACTTACTTTTAACTTACACTTTTCTGTTTCACTATTTACTCATTACTTAACCTTTTCTGTGCTGCTGTTTTTGATATAGTATCTGCAACTCATCCATTCTCCAAATCTTGACTTTTCCCCACTTAAGCAATTTTCTTGTTCACATACCAAATAAAATTTAGACCACTTCAATCAACATCTATGCACCTGATACACATCTGGTTTGTAGTAATAGATAAAGAAATACCAAAAAGTAGATTGTCTTTTCATTTCCATATGCATATTATGAGAGAAAAAAGAAAACAGTCAGATATATTTTTCAAGTTCACGTATTCAAAGTACTGGGAAAACTAGATCACATTTTCCTGTTTGTAATTTAAGCTGATAGTGTCCTTTATAATTAACTGTGTGTGATTTATTTTTCAGTTGTTATCCATGTCTTCTATCTTAATATTAGGCATAGGTATGCTAAATACATAGCTCAGTAACAACTTGCTTACATGTCTTACATAACTTCACATATTTTCGCCAGTGCTTCAGAATTATTTTTTAAATGTGCGATTCATTGTTAGCCAAATCTGTTGAGGTATAATATCAAAAAGCTATTTCTTCGTCACACTGCTAATCTATGACAATTTTACCACTGCACAAATAAGAACAATAACAAAAAATAACAGTACAGCCACATGACAGTTCAGGAAATAACTAGCTCATAGATGCCTGAGAAATGGTGGTAACTTATAAATTTTGTATCTAAAATACATACAATACTTTGAAGTACGTAAAAACAATTTAACAGTTTAAGTGTGTTTGGAGACAGTTTGTTTTTCAGAGATTACTTCTTATAAAAGAAGTTCAATATGAATCAGATGTTGACCACTCTAAGTTATAGTGCTTACTGTGTAAAACTGTGTTTCCTGTGTTTCTCTTATATCAGAAAAACTCTACTAAATATTAGCTGGGATTTATGCAAGTAAATTTTGGTTATATGGGCCAAAATTATTTATTTGACACTAACTTTTTGATGCTGCAGCAGTTTTGAAGGTATTCCAGAGTAACTGAGAGGAGAGGAAAAAAAAAAATATTTTAAAAAATCGGACCATAGAGATTAAATTATATTGAAGCAAAACCCCAAGTTCTTTCATACTAAATTTTGGTGCTTTCATGGTCTTCACCAGATCTGATCACATACTTCTTATGTAAAAATATAAAAAAATAGTATAATTTTTGAGATGTCTAGCAGCTTCATTTGTGTTGTATCGCGTAACCAAAAAACTGGTCAGAAGATAAAACATACAGGATGGGATACAACATCAGTTGCTTAAAGTAATGGTATAACTAAAAAAAATGGAAATCCAAACCAACCCATATACATAATGGGTGGTGATGGTGCAGATTTCCACATGTATTCAATAGTGAGAAGGGTTACCCTCCCTAACTCTCATTCCTTTTTATCTCAGTTCTTCTCTATTCAGACATACACACTAAACAATAGGACTGAAATGCAAAGATGTGTAGCTTTTAAGACAGCAGTAATGAGAAAGTGTGCTAAGTCCCAATCACAAATAAAAAGGACTACACTGGCATTCAAAATAGGAAAATGTGACACCAGAGGATTTTCTGAATTCAAGGCTTTTATTATATCCTGTATATTATTGTGAAAAATAGTATGCCAGAATCCTAAGAGAAATGCAGATCTTCTTGCTGCTAAACCTTGTTTAAGGTATTTGTCTTCAGCAAAAAATTTAGATGCGTAAGGTGAGGATTTCACAAGGCGTTCATGATATTTATCAGTTGTTCAAAAAACAAAACCTGGAAGGTATCTTTGCCAATAAATTTGAGTAAGTGCTATTAGTACATACGCTATCGAATACTAGCATCCTGCATCATCTGTTTAAAGCACTGTTATAAGGAGCTGTATGACTCAGGGAATTAGTAATGGGATATAGAGCCTTTCACCTCTAGGTCAATAGTTATAATCTGAAACAGACGGAGAGAGCCCAGGAGTCAATGCCATGTAATTCCCATCTACTGACTATAGTAAAATTAGTCTGTGGCCTCCAGACAATTGCTATAGAATACTGTAACCACAATAGGTGAGAGAAAAATCACTGGCACTGGTATCTGGCACTGACAAGAACAGGAAAGCCAAGAAATTGTTCAGGGGGAATATGTGGACCTTCTAAAATAAGTGGAAATGTTTCAGTAAAGAAGCAAAGGAAAATGCTTCACAGTAACTTTTCATCTTTCTATGGCACTGGCAACTCTCATGGACTTGAACCCACTTGAAATTTTAAGTGCTCACCACTCATACAAAATATCAGACAATACAGTTATGCGTTCCATAAATATTGAGCAAAATCTGTAACCTGGACAATACGTTTTGTACATGTCACCTCAGTAACAACGTACAATCTTCAGCTGCTTGACATAGCTAGACTAACCTGTAGAGAGTTGTGTATCACCATCACGGTAGGAGGCATTCAGACTTATTTACAGATCTGCGAACAGCCTTTTGTTGGAAACTCTCAGCACGGTGGGGTTTCCAGTGATTTGCTCTATGTTCTGATCTACGTTTGTGATTGCACAACCTCAACCTGTTGCTCCATTACACCCACCTCCGGTCTCAAGGTAACAAACGATACTGGATAGTCCTTGGCAGAGTTTAAGTTGCAAAATACTAGATACCACTGCTACTGCAGCAATAGACTTCCCACTATGGAGAGGCTAATAATGAATAAAAAACAAACGTATGAAGGGAAAAAAAAGCACATTCCAGTCATTCTGCATTAAGCTGAAACATGGATAACCTCACCACCACCAAGAATATCAACAGATCAAAAAGAAAAAGACGTCAGGATTACCTTTACCTGGGATACAGGATACTGATGCGCAGCAACCTGCAGATGTGCTGTATGGGTGACACGCAACTCCTTGTCTGGTGAGCCCTTCTCCCATCTGCCATGTATACAAGTCAGGGTCAGGAGGCTTGAATTGCAGCCAGGTATAGATGGGCAACATGAAGCTGTGTAACAGTGTTATTTTTCGAACATGCTTTGAATCCTTTCTGGAAAGAGGATCTGGACTAGGTTATTCTAGTGTTAGCTGTGAAAGTCAAAGAACAAGTGACCCCATTCACATGCTGGGAGCCCTCTTAATCCTTAGCTGTGATGACATTGACAAATCTATAAAACTGAAACTGAAAAATACCAAAGTGTCTCAGAACATCACGTGCAATGTATTAATCACCAGAACAAATATATCAGACACTTCCATACAATCACATGGACAAACTTTTATTCATGCAGTTAAACAGTGGGATTTAGTTTGAATTTATGATACCTACTCAATGGTCTCATGTTCACCACAAGAACACCATCTGTACTAGCCAATATAGTCATTCTCCTATGAATTCTTTAGAAGTTCTGTATCTTTTAAATTCATAAAAGTTCAGATGATCAGAGATATGCCAAACAGAAATCATGAAATTTTAAGGGAAATTATTTTCCTTTCATAAAACCTACTCTAGTTACCTAGATCACCAAATAACAGGGCTCAGCCCCTAGTTTAAAAATAAGGCATTTTGGTCCTCTTACACCTCCTCAACATTTTTACCTTTAAGAGCACCCCTTTAAAGCAAGACATAAAAATAGACAGTAACTGGAGGAACCATTGTTAATGTTTTTCTTCATTTGTAGTGTGTTTTTTTAACTCCTCAGTTATGATCCATTTCTTGTGAATTATGCATATGAGTAAAATGGATGGAAATATTTTTAAGTGGAGATTAAGCTTTGGCTAACTTTTCTTCACCTACGCTTTGAATATGAAAATATTCTTTTGGTGATGAAAAAAGAACATTTTTCAATCTTCAATATTTTCTCCTAGTTTATGCTAATCCACACAAAGACTGGCAGGTCCTGTACCCAGAAATAGTTTTCACTAGAACAGCACAAGAAATTAATGTTTTGGTTCACTAATGTTTTTTTAAATTTCTTTTGAGAAAGAAATTTAATTAAATAGAAGAGAAGAATATAATTCCAAAATTAAAAACATCAAAACAACCGTAACACTTCCTAAGTGGGTTTTTTCTCCCCACATCCACCCTTCAATTTGGAGTAGGCAAAGGTAAGAAGACATAGGGACAAAATTAAATTCATTGAACTTGACATGATATCAGCTAGTCTCAGTCAACTGAAGAAGCATTTGTCTTTCTGAGCTCTCTCTCTTGCTTTTGTTCAGTGCAGGCAGATTTATGATGTCAAAGCCAGGATTTTGGCACCTGTTTTCCAACCAGTTTTTAACAAGAACTGAGCATCCAAATCCTCTTTGGACAGCTTTCAAAAGAGCAACTCTGACTTCTTCATTATGCTTTCTGGGTAACACAAAGGTGGCCATTCCAGCTCTCAGTGTGTACAGCCATGAGGACACTGTCAGGGTGGTGCAGCCTGCAGGACATGTGCAGGGGCAAAGGCACAAGCCAGAGTTGGGGTTCTCCCCGAGCCTCCCACTCTGACAGATGGCCCCTCGCCCATGGGCACCTTGCAGCCCTCCACCACTTCCTAGCACCCTTCATAAGAATCCCCCACAGCCAGCAGGAATTAGCACATACCCACACTGACAGAAAGCTCTTGACAGTCATGTTGCAGGTAGGAAAAACAAACATACACAATCCCCTCCCCAAAACCTCCTCCCAGCCCTACATCACATTTCTACACCCAGCAAATTCTTCCCACTCCCCTGGGCATTAATTCAGGTCATGCCTCTGCCCTGACTCTCTCCTCCTGGGCTTCCAGATTTGACTTTGCTGGCAGGATCTGGCCAAGAGGTGAGTTGAGTTTTCCCCATTGGGATAGCTGCTTCCTTAGCCTGTTACCTTATTCTCTGGCCTGTGACAGAGTGGGGAAAGGAAGTGGGGCAGAAAGACAAGGCAGACAATAAGAAATGAAGAGGAAAGGAGACAGGTAGCTGGCTCTCTCCCACGACCGATGCATCCTTGCTGACATCGTTCTCAGAGATCAGCATGAATGCATTTCCCACATGCATTTGCCTAATCCAAATTACTAGCTGGTTCGGGTATTTTTTAAAGCACTCCACGAAGATACGTCATGGCATTCTGTATAACGTTACCAGGTTGTAGAGCAGAGCTGGCTGAACTCACTTGTAAAGGGCGCTAGATTAAATGTAGGTAACAGTTATGGATTGTTAGTTGTAATTTACTGACTGCAGCAGGGGGAAAGGCAGAGGCTATGGTGTGGTATTCACAGCATGAATTAGAGTTCTCTGGTGAAATGAGGGTGCTTTGTGCTGATTAAATTATAAGAAATGTGCACCTGGGCCACATAAAGACCTGACGTTCTCTCCCTATAGTGTGACTGATAATATAAATGATGTACATCATAATTTCTGCATCATCTGAAAGTTTAATACATGTAATTGTGAGCTGCTTTTCTTCTTTGAAATTGCAAATACAGCAAAATTGCAGGCTTGGTGCTACTGATGAGTCATTGTTGGCCTGCTCTATCTGTATTACAATGGCTATATATAAAGAGAACTATGACACCCCAGTTTACCATCATTATCTGTTTCCTTTTGAGCTGTTTCCACAGCTGAACAGCTCAGGAGGAGCCTGGGTCACGTAACAGGGAAGGAAATGTTGAATTGGTAGTTTTTAACCGATATGAGTTTGGTATGATCTCAGCCTTCTAAAATATAGTGTTTTGCATGATAGCTGGGGGAAAAGGCACTTACAAAAGTATGAGGTGTACATGTAAAAGCAAAAGATCAAACCTCATTAGATAAATGAACAAAACTGAGTGTGTTAACTAGCAGGGCATCATTTTCCTCTATCTATACCTATCGAAGTTTGTAATACAATACAGAAGGGAATTTAGAGAATTTTGCTAAAATGACAGCTATGTAAAGATACTTTAATATCCACCAAAAAAGTCAGCACTTCAATTGTTGAAGCACTCCATTGTTAATTATTTCTTCTTTAATCTTGTTTTCATCACAACTCTGGAAGTCTAGGATGTATGTGTAGACACATTATTCTTTTCAGACGTTTTAAATCTGGAAAAATTGTGTTGAATTAAGAAAAGAAAAAAAGTTTTAAATTGGAAGTTAACAGTATCACTTCACTTATTAAACAGTTAAAATAAGTTACTGAAAGAATGTATTATTTCTTTAGAAATAAAATGGGGGAAGCTAAAGAGAAACATCCATATATACTAGATCAAAGAGAGTAATATTCATCTTTGTGAGTGTTGTAAAAAAGGAATATTGGGGGGAAAAGCCTATGAAAGGTTAATCTGCAGTGTATACAATATACCTGCATAAGAAGGCAATCCCAAGGAAGAGCTTGTTTGGTTCAATGCTCACTTCTGGTATTGCACACCCAATTTCTCTATCATCTCAGGTTTCTGGAAAACATGTAGGGGGGAAAACGCTTTATTAATGTTCACTCTTTCTTATGCAGATCAAGTGTGCTTGTATGTTTTTCACAGAAATAAAAGTCAATTGAATATGGTGCTTTTACTCTTGAATTACAATTCAGTCAAATGATGTCTATCCCTTATTCACCTTGAAAAATCAGCTCTGAAGAGTTATTGGAGAGTGTGATAGAGAATGGTTCAGACAAAAGTAAACTCAAGATAGTGTTTTTATAACTGCATACCAAACTGACTGCTACTCCAGGCCAGATCACAGTAGGCCACAGCCTTCATTAATTATAGGATCAATCTTGATGGACACTCTGTAATCTTGGAGAGGATGAACTCTTTCAATCAAGCTCATACTGTCTTCTAATTTTAAGAAAAAACATTCCTCTAAACCAAAGACCTATGGTAACTATCACACAACATCACTGTGATATACAGCAAGAATTTGATTAGGTAGATAGAAAACATACACCATGGTTAGTGTAGGGCTTATGATAAGTTGTTGGGCGTTGAAATATTACCTTCTGCCTGGGGATAGATTTGTCATCTCCATTGCAAACAGCCTCATAATAGATAGTAGTAAGATGCATAATAACAGGCATATCATGATATTATCTTGTACGAGAATGAGCAACTGTTGTTACCATCTTCACAAAAAAAGGGAAAGCATACTCAGGTTATGTTTCAAATTTTGCCGATGCAATAATAAATACTCTTTCTTTAAAAGCAGAAATTTTCTTCTTTAATGTCTAAAACCTTCAAGGTGATGAAATTATTTCAACGTAACTTCACCCTACTAAGAAAAGGAATCCAACAGGTTTCAGCTGGCACAGGGGTTTACCAAGATTTCTTCTCTGAATAAAACTGAAAGACATTGTTTCCTCCACGAAACTAAGTGAAAATAAGGGAATATGAGAACCCGCACAAGCTAGATTTAAGGTACCACCAATAGCAGCTCTCTTAGTATAAGCTGCAAGCGCTCATCCTTTGGTTGATCACTGATTGATACAACTGGAGCAGTTCCGTTTAGAGTAAGCAGAAATCCCTGGATGAGCACTCTGGTTAGTGCAGAAGGACAGGAGTTGCTTATTGCATTGGTTTTCTTCAGACCACAGAACCAGCTGAGACACAACATACTGGTCTGGAGTCTGACTGCCTTTTTTTCTTCTAAACTAGATAGCTAAGTATAACAAATTATGTTATACTTAGTTTCTGAAGTATAACAAGTTTCTGAATAAGAGTTTGTTAAATTTTAAAATTATTTCAGGCAGAGGACACTTTCATCATCTGAAGTAAGGAACTGGAGCCTTGCAATATATGGTCGTGGCAGCTCAACCACTCTCTGGGCATAAGAAGGCATTGCTCTTCTAAACTCAGGGAAAAAGGCTTACTCTTACACAGAACTTATTCCTCATTGCTTTTTAGGCTGGTAATAAAGGTAAAACAAGCTGGAGAAGCAAACAAAGGACTAGACCAATTCTTCCACAAGCTGTACGTTTCCCAAATACATGAGGGATCATGGTATCAGTGACTTGATTTCATAGAGCCTGCCAGGACTCAGTCCTTTTGTGCCAGAAATCTGCCACAAGAGTGAGCATGCCTACACTGTCACTTGGAAATTAAACATTTTCAGTCTTCCCCGAGAGTGACACCAGCCTGGATTAAAAGTGTTACACTCCAGCGAGTGCTTTAACATCTATAATTTTTTTCGGGTTATGAGAGATAATCAGATCTCTCATAATAAATCAGATAATAAGCCAAAGGATCATACGTACATATAAAGTACCAGAAGAAGGCTGTTGGAACTAGGCTGGTCCTGGGAAGAAATCATGCATTGGACACAAAGACCATTAAGCCGTAAATGAACAAAGCGGAAGGACACAAGTGCTTATTTATTAAGCAATGCTCTGCTTCCCTTACTTGCATTGCATAGTATCTCACTACAGTCTCACTGGGACTATTACCAGAGCAAATTACTGCTCAACATGAATAAATGTGGAAAAGTCTGGGTCTAAGCTTTTAAGTGGGTTTTTTTAATGTTTTAATGTGTTTTAAATTGTTTTTATTATTATGCACAGCTACATTATAGGGGCAATTCTGTATAGATGAAGCTGAGCCGAGCTCTCTGTTGAAAGGTCAAGGCTTGTAAGTGTCTAATTAGGGACACAGGCACAGAATGACTTATGTTTCCTCAGATAAGGAAAAGGAAAGAGATCTAGCTGTTGTTTAACATTACATGAAATCACTTCTGCTTCTCCACGGCAGAGTTTAAAAATATCATGAAACATATGCCCTGGTTCTTAAGCTGCATTCTGCCCTACCCAATAGGTGCAGAATCACAAAAAAAAAGGCAGGTATATACTAGGCTACTTCAAATTTCAGAAGAAAGCTTATCTATCACAAAGGTTTTGTCAGTCTCACAAGAAGAGAGGCTAACGTGAGATTTCTCTGTCAGAATCCAGCTCAATGAATCAAATGTCAGCCTGGAGAAGGATGTGATGAGAGCTCAGAGGGTACAGAGAAGGCAGGAGATGATATACAAAAGCTGAAAAGTCTTATTTTGTGAGGTCAGGGAGGTGAAAGTTGGGACCACTGAATCAGAATGGTCTTTTCAGGTTGCACTTCTCATCAGGGTGAAGGATGCTCTCTTTTAAAGAAAAAATATTGCAACTATTACATGGTACAGCTGGTACGCAACTGTAACTGGAAATGAGAACAAAAACTCACCACTGCTAACGTTAACCTTTCCTTACAATATCAAAATGTGTGAATATTTGGAACTTAGGCTACGTTTCCTCTGATGGCCATGTACAGTCTAGTTAGACAAAGGGCTAATGCCTGTTACTCCATAGGTTATGTTTGGTACAGGCTCACATCTTCACCTTGTACCACTTTCAAGAAGATCAGCTGCTAACAAAGTGAAAAAGAAACTTATTAAAAGGCAATAGTTAAAAAGAAACTTATTAGAGAGTAACAATTAACTGTTTGCTTTCAAATCACAAGTTATCTTAGTGTGTTGAGACTCACCTCTAAGACAAACACCCAGATCTGAATTCCTGTTATTAAGGTGATAGAGACTATGATAATTTACAGAGGTGAGCGCAGAGGTTACACTCCTGACAGCTCTAGATTGCTTTGTCTAAATTAATAACAACGCTGAATAAAAAGCATCTAGTCCAGCTGGACAGTCTCACACTTAACTTTTCCATTAGTGTCACTGGCCTCCCTGGGGTCTTTTCTTGTACTTCATGTGTTTATGGACAAGACATAAATGACCCTATAAGCATCAGCTGGGCTCAGTGAGTATGTCTCTCTCTCCTCCTCTGCTATCCATCAAAATTATTCCCTGTGATTACACTATGGCCATGTCAGACATAAAGCCATACCTTGAAAAGCTAAATAAAGGGCCCAGCAACTAATCCTGGAAACCTTATTCATGCAAGCAGGCTCGGTGTGAAACAGAGGTACTGCAGCTGATGAGGCTATAGCACCTGCATGTGTAAGTGGCACAAGTACCTCTTGCAGACAGATCCCTGCCGGTTTCCACTTAGCTTTTCCTTTTTGCTGCTCAGCGTGCAGTTAGCTTGTGAGAAATAGGGGGTGTGCATGATGAAGTCATATACAGAGCTTGTGAAATAATAAAACTCTTGCCTGCACTCAAGACACAGAGAGGCGTTGCTCCTGTTGTGGAGCTCTGGATTCAATGCTGAGCTCTACCTCGGGGATTCCTACTTAGCCTGGAATGGGGTCACCAGGCTGCCTGGGGAACACAGGTAATGCTGGAATACACATCAGCATCACCTATGAGAACATATGCTAATGTTATGGTTGGATTTGTTTTGTCACTGTTACTTTAAAGATCAAATAATCAACAAGGCATATCAAATGACCGTTCTAGAGTTGTCCTTAGATCCTTAAAACTTGCAATAAGGAGTTTCAGGAAGGCAGCTAGGAAAACCATGCTTTTCAAGTACATGCATATGCTGCCCATGAAAGCTAAGGAACTGAGTGACTAGTTGGATCCAGAAATTCAGGAGAAACTAAGCCTGGCTGCTCCCAATCACAATTCTGCTGAGGGACACAAATTATACTACAAAATCCTGTCTACTCATCTGGTCACAAGCTTGTCTACAGCATTGACTCTTAACTGCATTATGTTGTTTGATGGGTTTATGATGTGGACAAACAGGCATTAAAGAGTAAAACCTGCCTATCGAAACTAATTTCCAATGTGACCTATGCCAGGATTAAACAGGTCTCCAAAGGTGAAAGGAGAGTGTATCAATCAACAACGCTGTATAACTACCTGTCAACCATAGAATACATATTGAATACAATTAAGTGCTAAATCAACTGAGCTGTACACACAAAATAATTAAATACTATTTATTGATTTGCATTTCCATTGAAAGGGAGGAAAAAAGACAATCAAGCTGTTTTGGTGCAGAAATTTCAATATGTTGGTCTCATATAGGTAATAGCTTGAGATTTTATTGACACTAAAATAAAACTTTGCAGTGTGTAAATATTGGGTTTTCTTTCTACAAAAGAAAATTTTTTTCAGTATAACAAAGTATGGATTTAGATGGATATATGCAAAAGATTCTGAAATTATTCTCTCTGGACACACATTCCAGATTTCAGAGGGCCTATTCGTTTTAAATTATGGTGCTTGTAAGAGAGTTAAACTAAATTGACGTAAAAAGCAATATCCATTTAAAATTAAAAGCACTTATGTTAACACATGCAGTGTCAAAATGCTTGTTTGCACTGAAGGAGGGCTCTCAGGCAGAAAAAGCCTCAGAGGCAAAACTTTGTTGAGCAGCTTAACTAAGAGTTAAAATAGCTTTAAAACAATCACTGAAAATACACTGATATTTAGCATTATTAAAATTTTGTTTAACTATAAAAAGGCCCAGGAAAAATAAAAAACATATTACAAAACAGTCATTTGTAAGATAATGGTCTGACCTCTACTATGAAAATAACTGTTTATTAATAAAATTATGCAAATAGGTCTAGCTGATTTATCAAAAATTCAGCAGCAGCAGGAAAATGCCAGAAAAGCAAACTCTCAGCACCAAACTCACAAAACTTTTATGTCACACTCCATGTTACGTTTAGAGATGACAACAAATACTGCAAGATATTTTGGGGAAATCTCCCCTTGCCCAAAGGAGTTAAAAAAAACCCCAAAACAACACACCAGTGGAATATCCAAGGCAAAAACAAAAATCAGGATGGGTTTACAAAGAGTAAGCCTTAGGAATGTTATTTCTTACTCATTTAAATAAATCTATGCGAGTCAGTAAGGCAACTCAAATGGGTAAGAGATGCAGTGATCTATCTGTGATAGCTATCAGAGATATATGGCTACCTAGAAAGGAGATCTGGAAACTGATTGACAAAAACAAAGAAAACATAGTTATTACAAGCTGATCCCATTAGGTAAGATTATATAAAGTGTATGGAGAAAAAATGTGATATTATTATATATCATATAAAAATTATTCTCAATACTAACACATTTTCAAAAAGGCTCAAATCTATTTTGTATGAGCTTGGTCAGGAGCACTGCCCTAAATCTGTTATATCTGGGGACTAAGCACATGATGCCTTTACATTTCTTTCATCCTCTTCCACTGTTTTATTGTACCTTTTCCCTCCATTTTTTCCTGTATGATGGGTCTCATTCTGGACTTGCTGGTGAAAGGAATTATTATTCCACAGCTGTAATGTCCAGAAGAACTATCCTCGTGAAGAAAAACATCTTGTTGAAAAACCAAAAACTTATCAACAAATTGCAGTTCCTAATATTTTTTTCACTGTTAGGGACTAGTTCAAGAATAATGGAAACTTTCATACAATCAGGACAGCTCACTGTCTGGATTTAGCAATTAATTCTATTTTGTTTCTAAAATTTGTAATACTTCAGTTAGACACAGTTTTGCTCAGTGTGTTTTAGATTCATTGCTCATGCGCTAACTCTGCAGAAGCTGTACACATACCCTGACATCTAGAAACACACCGAAGTCCCTGACTTCAATGCAGATGAAGCCTGTTTTTGGATGGGCACTGTATAAAACAGGTTATCATTGTGAATATTCACAATTACAAATTCAGAACTCACTTCCCATTTCTGTCCCGCAGAATTAACATAACATTTATTGCTCCAGTGAATATTCCCTTTATATTCTGTAGAATATTCATGGAAATAAAATGGAAAGGAGGCACAATCAGCTTCATTAAAAATTCAAATGAATGTTTTCCATTTTTGGCAGCATTCCTCACACATCATTAAAAACCAAAACACTTATTCCATGAGAAATGTAAGTATAAACAAACAAACAAAAAAATGCCCTGTGACTCCCCCTCCCTATGACCTGCCATTGAAACAGTTTCCTCCTGCTTCCTACACTCATGACAACCCCCCCTTCCATCCTCCCTGAGGAAAGCCCCTGCTCCCATCCTCCTTCCTCCTCCTTGAGGAAGAAGATGCCCTGACAGAGGTGTCACTGGCTGGTGACACGCCTCATGAAGTGGCACCCATTTGCAGGAACCACATCCCTGTGGGACTCAGAGTTCCCAAGAGATTTGGTTGATGTTGGCCAGCATGTTCACCAGCTTCCAGGAGCAAGAAAAAGGGTGGAGGCTGACAAGGTGATTGCATAAAACAAGCTAATACCAGAAAGAGCCACAACCCACTCCTCCATTATTCATTTCTTTCTGATCTGTCAGATGCATGTCATGTACAACAGGCAAGTGGCTTATAATGACTTCATTTTATGATGGAGTGGAATTTTCCAAAAGGAAAAGAAAAAGAAAAAAAAGAACCTCTTAAAGCAAGCGTGGGTCTTTTCACTGGGTGCTCTCCTGCACTCTGAAGATAAATACCTGCACGATCTGTGCGGTAGCAGAGAGCTGCTACCAATACCAGCAGCGAAGGAGGTGCCCATGGGGACCTAGGGAGCTGCGTCAGGGGTCCACTGGCACAAGGCACCCCTGTGGGGCAACACCTGATCCTCAACACCTCATTTAGAGTTTTAAGGAGGTTGTAGTCAACTTTGCTAATGGAAAAAGAAAAAAAGACATATAGGCTTTCCAAAGAGCATTTTGAATATGTAAAATTAAGAAATAGGCACAGAACCTTTTACAGAGACAGTCTTGGAAATATGACTTAAACCAATCCAATTTAGACTTCTTTTTATCCCAGAATGTCACTCTTAGAAAACGTAGGTTGGAACAAAAAAATTCCAAATCACTATTTTAATATCACAAAGGTCAGGAAAACTCAGTCCAGTGTTCTGGGTTGGCTACCTTTGCTCTTCTCAAGAAGAGTGTTTAGATTTTGAAGAGTCATAAAATTGTGTACAAAAAATATGGAGGCTGGATTTGAGTCCTTCTGGAAAAACTCTTCACATGCTAGTTTCAGAGAATAATGTGGACTCCTCACTGGATATAACAAAGACCAAAGAGATAACAGCTAATCCTCCCTGACCAATGCGTGTATAAAAACTGAAAAGGAACTCTATAATAGAACACAAAAAAAGATGTCATTACGGGACTACATTCTTTCCCTTATTTTTTAGAAAAATAAAACTACACAGAAAAAGGAAAAACCACCTCTCCCCCAGTAAAAGTAATATATTTAAACTAGAACATATTCTATAACTGGCACTGACTATATAGCTAAGAAAGTAATCTGCAAATTATCATTACCACTTTCCAGAATCAAAAATGGGTATTTAAAAATATAAACCCCAATTCACTGAATACACTATAGTGAAAGATGAATTTCAGCCTGTTGAGCTCCTCCTAGCACATAAAGAGTAAATGTTCCAAAGAGCAGATAAATATTTTGTTAATTTGTAAAAATGAAAGCGCATAACATTTACCACACAAACATACACTATGGAAAATGTGTGGTTTTAAAGCATCCTCATCCTAAGTTTTAGAACCTTTGTAACAATGAGCCTGTATGTAGGTACACATATATCTCTATATAAAATCATAATATTTTAGCATAGTATGTCATTTATACTTAAAATTACTGGACCCATTATAGTTGGCACAAATACCTAAGTATTATGTTACTTCGTACTTGAGCTAGAAGTAGCTCCCCAAGATGGGTAACATAATCTGAGCAATAGAGATCAGACCTTGGGCAGAGAACAGCATTTTGAAAATGAGATGCTCAGACTTCAGCTTCAGAAGTAACACCTGGATTAATGGGAGGTGAAAGAATTTGCTGCCTCAGTATCTTTTACTTCACTGTCTACATAGGAATATCTGTTTAAATCGACATTTTAATAATTGACCACTTTGCTGTAGGGCTAACACTACGGAAATTGTGTTCAGTGCCTCTTTACTATAATGTAAGGCAAGAAGAAGAGAGTCTCCCTTTAGACCACTCCTGAATTTACTTCCATCTATACACTTAGAAAGGAAGAATGTATACTGAAAAACATTAAATCCCAGTAAAATATGGGAAGGTGAAACCGCCTCTGGAAGGGGGCTGTGCCCCTCGACATTCTAATGCTGAGTAAAGCCCCTGCAATGGGCAGGGCAGCCGGGTACCACGACAGGAACTGCCTGCAAGAGCAGTGCCCGCCACCAGAGCAGTGACTGATGTCCTCAGTATGGCAGTCAAGCTGCACAGGGATTGGAGACTCTGCTGAGACTGCATACTAGCTCACTGTCCTCCACATTTGCCCTCCTTGGAATAACAAAAGCCACTCCTCAAAAAAGTCAGGTTTTGAGCAGGTAGAGTTTTCTGATCTCTTACGGATCTTGGGATTGTTTTATGTCCATTCCTACAAAGAAAGCATTTAATCTCAACCCATCTCATCCGGACAATAATGTGTTATAGGGGGAGACCTGCTGACAATACCCAGTCAAACAAACCGTCATGTCGATGTCAAACCAGCCCCCCTTCTGCCCCCGGGGAGCCATTCTCAGAAGAGGCTCAGTTTGCATTGAACACTGCAGCTGAAATTCCACGTTTTCTAGAAAACTATACAGATGCTACCACTTCAGTTTTACTGCTGTTTTGCAAGCTTCTCGTAACACATAGCACACCTATATATAAAAAGATAGTCAACATTAGTACATGACACTGTGAATCAGACCACAGGATGTGTATGTTTATCTTTAATTAATATGAATATGCAGATCTCTACCAACATATTCACTCCAGCAGAACAAAGAGCAGAAATGCAACAGACTGTAAGCGGCAAAGTAAGTGGCAGTGTTAAGCCACCCAAGTGCTTTGCAATTTAAATGTTTTCCTACTTCTGCTACTTAAAAACTGCTGCTATCTTCAGACACCACTTTCCACAGGAACAGTAAAATTAACTTTTCACATTAGCAGTTTGCCTGTACCAAATTACTTGGAAGCCCTGCCAGCATAAATAGACTTGGACCAAATAATGAGGTCCAGGAAAGTGGCACACTGAGTTCCCTGTTGTGCTAGTTTTTGCTGGGATAGAGTTAATTTTCTTCATAGTAGCTGGTATGGGGCTGTGTTTTGGATCTGTGCTGAAAACAGTGTTAACAACACACTGATGTTTTCATTATTGCTGAGCAGTGCCTACACAGCATCAAGGCCTTTTCTGCCTCTCACACCACCCCACCAGCGAGTGGGCTGGGGATGCACAAGAAGTTGGGAGGAGACACAGCTGGGACAGCTGACCCCAACTGACCCAAGGGATATCCCATGCCATATGATGCCATGCTCAACATATAAACCTGGGGGAAGAAGGAAGTGGGGGACATTCAGAGTGATGGCGTTTGTCTTCCCGAGTCACCGTTACATGTGATGGAGCCCTGCTTTTCTGGGGATGGCTGAACACCTGCCTGCTGATGGGAAGTGGTGAATGAATTCCTTGTTTTGCTTTGCTTGCACATGCGGCTTTTGCTTTACCTATTAAACTGTTTTTATCTCAAGCCATGAATTTTCTCACTTTTACCCTTCCAACTCTCTTCCCCCCATCCTGCTGCAAGTGGGATTGAGGACCAGCTGTGTGGTGCTTAGTTGCTGGCTGGGGTTAAACCACGACACCTGTATGAGGGAGAGGAAAAATTATGTGACACCTTATCCTGGCCAAAATCAAGACAGCTTGAAAACAGACGGAAACCAGTTCATCAGTTCAGCCAATTACATACACTACTTGCTAAACAGTCACCTCCCATATTGCCCAGAGCAATGGGACCACACAGCCTGGGGACACCTGTATGTTTCTGGGTGTAGAGCAGGAAGGAGCAGGGAGCTGCTCTTCTAAACTAGCTCTGTGCCCCCAGGATGTTTTTCACAGACAAGTCATCGCCCTCTGCCTTCAGTCCCACCTTTCATAATCTCACTGCACACAGATCCTCTTTAGTTACTTCTTCCTGCATAGTTATCTCTGCTTAAAATATGAAACATTAGAAAAACACCTCACACGACAATGCAGTTCTTACAAAGCAACTTGATGAAGGCCCCTATGTAAAACCACAGCTTGGCATTAGTAGCCATGAAAGGCTGTCAGTGATCCATCTGAAATGTCAATACATTATTTCAAATATTCTTACTCAGAGCCTCTTGAAGCATCCAAAGGCAGCAAAATCAAAGGGATAGCTATCCCTTTTCAAAAAAAAAAAAAAAAAGGAGTGAAAATAGAAAGGCAATCAAGTATCCCCCTAGAAGCAGCCCATTCACATTAAAAGGTTATACTTCAAAGGACAGTGAAGAGGGAGACAACGTGTGTTTCAGACAAGTTGAGTGAGTAACCTAGGACAGAGCAATAGGTCTGTCGTGCAGGAAATCCAACATTTGAAATAAGAAGAGTTAGATCTGGGAAAAGGCCAGAAGCCAAAACAACTCTCTGAGCACAGTGCCCACCCGAGAGAAGAGCACCCAAAAAGCACAATATTGGCAAAGGCACTCTCATCCTCCTTTTCTGTGTCGTTACCTAACAGGTAGGTACAGCCCTAAGGAAGGGCTGTCCTAAAGGAAGGACAGCCCAGCCAGGAGGTGGAATTGACATCAGCCTAGAAGCCAACGAACAGAATACAAATAAATAAAATCCAGCAGTGCCTGGGGAGAGAGATTTCTTCAGATACCTCTCATGGCCCCAGGCAGAGAGAAAAGATCCTGTATTGCATGTGCTATCAGTAATATTTCTGAAGATATTCCCCTAATGCTGTGCTCCATTCCTCTCTTCTGTGAAGCCCCCCTCTGCTAGACTTTTTTGTGTCTTATTTTCCCCGACAAACCAGTCAGGAGCATAGTGGGAATCTATGTGCTGGAGCTCTTTTAACAATATCTCCTCTCTCTCTTTGAAAGCACCCAGGGCTGTCGTGATGTCAGATCTACATACACAAGGAAAAGGAAACCTGTGCCCTTCAACCAGATTGGCCAGTTTCATTTCAAAGGAAAAGCCCTTGGGAAAAATATTGTACACAATAAATATCCAGAAAATCAAACAAAAGTTTCCCTTTGTCTTATTTTTCCACTGGTTTCCATGTACTGTACTTCCACAAAGTCTGATTCCACTGAAATTCACAAGCCCAGTGGTCAGGTGCTGTATGAGTCTCCTGTGGATATTTAGAAAAGGATTAGAAAATGGGCATAGATGAACCAAATACATGTAAAATTCTCTATTTCTGGTAATATTACTCCACTAGTTTATATTACCTGCCATTTTTTTCTGTGTATGAAATGATCTCTGGCTTGCATGTAAGATTAATGAGAATGAGTACTTCTGGATCATATGGTACTGCATAGGTACTGCATAGGTATTTTTATATTGAAATGATATTGAATCAACAAAAAAACCTCCATTTTAGCTAAATTTCAAAAGCATTTCTGAAAAAAAAGAAGGAAACAAAACCAGAAAATACTGTCAAACACTTCAGAGAATTAAATAAAGGTTGCACAATTTTTAAAAAATAATCTTTGAGAAGTGAGGGACAAAATAAATTATTTATATTCAAAATATGTATCCTTATGTAGAACTTGTATTCTGTGCCATTACTGAATACTTATAATATAGGAATAATATGTCTTCTTTTAAACTTCATCCAACAGTTTTAAGCACAACAGTACTTTTTGTTCCTGCTCTTGTTCTGTTTGTCACACAATATTTTTTTCATATCATGAGAATATCTGTTATCTCATACTGTGAAGTCTCCAATAGTTTTATTTTTCTTTTGAGTAGGGAGACTACTAGAAAACAAGAAAGCTTTAAAAGGTGAACTTTTCACTTATTATTGACCAGTTATGTAAGATTTCTTCATATTTCAATTGCTCACTCAAAAAAACCTTTTCTCATCAAATTCAACATTCTCTTAAAACAATATTTCAAAATATTACTTAAAACCTTCTACCTTTTGTTTCATTTTCATAAGGGTTGAGATAAAATTTCACAGAGATGAAAGGTATCTTAAGGTAAGAAGACAACCATCACAGAGCACATACTGATTGAAAGTCAGATGAAGATCTGAAGGCTTTTGTCATAGTCTTATTTACTACGTTTATCCTCAGGCTTCTCTTCCAGAGTTCCCTCGTTGCAAAAAGTGATGAAATTAAAAGGATAGTTCCTACTCAGAGATTTCCCTCTGAAATTCTTCATATAGGCTAAAGACCCGGTCAGTTCCCATCCTGAAACTGTACCTACCGTTGCAAACGCAGGAATAAATGCAAACTGCTGGAACAGAATTTTGCAAGTATTTCAATACAGTGCAACGTAACCTCTGCACCACACCAGTAGGAAATAAACTACTAGTGGATTTGAAAATGGATAGTCTTATTAAAATTACTGATGCTAGTAGGATCAGCCAATGTGTTTTAACTCAAAGGATATTTTAAAGATGTTCTTTTTAAGCTGAAAACTCATGGAGATTTCAGGTTTTTTTCAAAGACATTGATTTTTTTTTTTTTTCCTTTTACATTTCACATCTAGTTTTCTTTCTCTGTTTTTTCTTTCTGTACCAAATTCAAGACAAGTATATCAAGATACATTTTGTTTTTCTTTTTTCTGAATTTTGTCTGCTCTTTTCTGATACTGTTTTCTGAAATAATCTTCCTCTCTATTTTGTAAAAAGCAACCCATATAATCCATCATTCCTCACAACAAGGGACTGAGATTCCAATTTCACAAACGTGTGATTTAAAACATTGCGCCTTCTCCAAAAACTTCAGCAATCATTTTGTACTACATCAGTTCCTTAGGCCCCAGTTAGGCTGGAGCTAAGATCTATGCAAACACACAAATGCATGGGTTTCATCTTTGAAGTGGTCACTCAGCATCACCCAATAAAAGACTATCAGGAAAAGAAAAGTGCTTTTGACTATTTCCTCATTTCCATGTGGTGCAGAAGCACACCAGCTTTTGCTTAATATTAAGACACCCTTCAAAGCTACAAAAGTTAAAACATTTCTTAATGCAGTATATACTGACACAATTGGACAATACTTCAAAGCCCTTGGTTTTAAATCTTTCGGTATCACCACAATTCAAGAAAAATGTATTTATACAACATTGTCAAACAAAAGTTATTTTGCAGCTAATCTGACAAAGTTTTGGAACAGAAGATAATAAAAATCTATTGCATCCTGTTTATTTTCTGAAAAAGTGAAACAAGATCAGATCAGGCATTTTAGTTCTGAAAAACCTTAAAAACATTGACATTGTTTATATTATTTCAGTGTTGAGTATTTATCAGCTCTGAACTAGGAAAGGTGCAGAATAAAATTAAACAAGCTTTCTAAAAGAGTGCAAGAAAGGAGCAGATAAGGCCAGCTGACTATCTATCAAGCCCTAGGACTCATAATCCACTACTGGCAGGGCATGTGAACCAGAAACACTAAAATTTACTCATCCATAAATTCATATGATTGAGAAACGCTCCAAAAAATTGAGTCTATGTTCTGCCCAGAAGCCTTTTACTAAACAGGAAAGAAATATTATTGCCTATTGCTTAGCTGGTGGCTGGAAATCCTTTCATTAACTTGTTCAACTACTACAAACAAGTTTATGTGAGTATTTTCCACTAGTTTGGGAAGTATTTAATCATCAGTCTTTCACATTTCTTTTCTTCTAACTCAATTGATTTGGAAAGAGAACTAAATGCATCCATGCACATAAATATCCAGTCTTTCCTCTCCTGCATCACCTCCCACCTCCCATTCTTGTAATGGCTAAGGACTGCAGAAATAGTTCACACAGCAGGCCGGAAACAATAACAAAAAAACCCCTCAACCTACCTGTCCAGGCTGCTCATGACCCTTGTAAATATAACTGCTGATTTTTTAAATTTTTTTTTAATCCATGAGTATTTTGAAAACAATAATTCAACTTTTCAGGACACATCATTAGTATTACAAAGCAAAATAATTTGTTTCGGTGTATGTAATGGACTGGATAGTCAAATAAGCCACTAGTTGGATGAAATAGAGAAATGGACAGGATATTGGATGAATAAATATGAAATTCAAGGACCTGAGTTTTGAGTTCAATAACACAAAAAGTGTTGTCACCCACACCAGTGAAACAAGTTTTCCTTGGACAAGCCCTTATTCATACAAAAGCAGCCAGATCTACATTGAATCTGATGTGTTTGCCAAAGCTTGAGTGTCGACTGTTTGGCATTTTAAGTCAAGCTAGAAAAATAAGATATTAGCACTACTTTTTAGAGCTGAACATTTACTCTTGGACAGAAGTACTCTGGAGTTGGAAGTTTTGACAGTTTGATAATCAATTAACCATCTCCAGTTGAGGAGACCTGACAAGAAGCTGTTGGGGCTAAGATTCAGCCCTTGGATTGGATATCAGGTCATGCAGGCCCCCAGGTTTCTGAACTGCCCCTCTCAGTGGCTAGCATCCATCTAGTCCTCAGCAAGAGAAGCTATTTAGTCTAAGGCTTTTTTAGCCTCTAGGGAACAGTTTGTAGTCAAAAGAGAACTGTCAGGCACTGAGAGTATCAGGCATAGATAATACCCAGTGTTGTCCATGTTAAGTGAAATGAGAAATCAAAGACCCAGTTTATTCACATCTTAAAGATGTACCTAAAGGCTTTTTGTAACTCTGAATAACTCATGGTGTTTCAAAACTAATACCCTTGTCTCATCTTCAGCATGATTTTTCCTTAGTTTGTGTTTCACAGTCATCCCACAGTAAAAAGTTTTAATTCACATTCTTGAAATTAAAAACTAAAAAATAAAAACATTCAACTTTGTTACATACATTTAATCTTTATCTAGTCTTGTAGAGATTGCAAAGAAATATAATGAAAAACAACAAAAATATCAGCATGCCAGTTAAATACTCTCCGGTTCAGCCCCACATCCAAACATATTCAATGTAATTCTATATGGGTATGAGGAAAATATGACTTTCCTCACAGCCATACAACTTCCCCTGGACTACATATACATTTCACAGTTGTCTAAACACTAATGCCTATTGAAATCAGTCATTTACTATTATATATTTAGATTTTGTAAATCAAACACAATATTAAAAACCAAAGATATAATTTCTGAGACTCTAGAAGCAGCAGAGTAGCTTTTATTTTTAGTTCAGTTTTCTGTTTTTCAAGTGAGTCAAGCAGATCCTAAGCATCACTGAAAGTGACTTCCTAAACCCATGTAAGAATGTCAGCATCTTTACTGCTTGTATATAGTTTTTGACATCCTGAAAACAGTCATTTACATGGAAGTAGGATTGAAAAGTCATGACATGGCAGAATTACAACTGTTTGGATGTTTAAACTGTGCTTTTCCTGTCTTTGAAAGTACTTTGGTTCCTTTAAAGATGAGATTATATTCTAAATTCCTGAGGTTCATGAAGATCACCTTTAGTAGAATTGCCAAAATTCTTGTAATTTTTAGCAGCAAGAATTCGACTATTACATTATCAAGGAAAAAAACCCAAAACTTAAGCTTAATTACATCTTTTTGGGATAAATACAAAAAGGTTTGAGCCTCCTTTCACTTAAATATTGCAAGCTGGAATCAATAGTGACACCAGTGTGCAAAAGGTGTTATTCTGAGAAGAGAAAGGCCTTGCAAATACTGTATTTCTTGAGTAAACACACAGACATTATAAGGGGTAAGAAGCCTCTCTATAAGATACCCTATTTTAATATCATTAGTAAATAACTCAAAAAACCCACCTCAGCACAACAGCTACATTTTGTTTTTGAGCACAACCTGCATTTTAAAAGTCCAGAAATGGTTAATCTAAATAGCAAGAAGAGCTGCAAACTCTTCCAGATATTACTGTCTAATGAAGTGAGAAGTTAAAGTAAACCAGCTAAACTATATTTTGCCATAAAATTGTGTCCCAGAACAATCTACTGCAAATGAGAAGATAACAACAGAGGCCCTGAAGGATTTGTTACTGTGACTGATACTGTTTAACGGGTTCATACAAATAGTTGGCAAAAATGAAAGTGGCTGTAGGTTGTCTGGATTTGCAGATTTATTAAAAAAGAGGAATAACAGTTGGAACCATGTCAGGGGTAGGAAATAAACACAAGGAATCTGCATAGGGTAGGACAATAGGGACTGAGAGATCATGTGCAGTGTCAAGAGATATGATATAATGCCTTTAGGGAGGCCTAGCAAAGGATTAAAAATAACTCAAGTTTGACAAGTCACAGGGAAGATGAATCATGGATAATGACAAAAAGAAACAGCATGAAGACAGGATCACAGAATTTGTGTCCCCCAGCGGTAAAAAAGTCAAAAGGTCAGTGAAGAATCGGTAGGTGAACCAGGCACTTATGCCATGTATTCTCATCAAATAATCAGTTTTCAAGTTTTAGAAGAGCAGTATATTTCCATCTTAGTATACTTTTAAAAGGGAGCGGTGATTTGTTTCAGAAAATTTTTCTTCGGTCTAACCAGAATTTTTCTTCTTTTTTGCCACTAAGACTGAATAACACAGTTGGAGAAAACAACAGTTAAAAATGATAACCAAGAAACTGGTCACTGACTACCATTATGCAAGTGGTACGCGAATTGCAGTGCAGTTTCTCTTCTCTCTTTTGGCAGATTTTCTATTTAAGAGACAGTGTTACCAAAAGTTAACTGTGTTGTGTGTAGTCAGGATTTTTAAATATTTTTTTTAATGGTAGAGAAAAGGGGAAAAAGGAAAAGGGGAAAGCAATGCTCACAGAAGAAGCAGTGCTCACAAGCTGAAATCTCTGAAAAGGGAAACGTGCCATTGTCATCACAGGCAGAGCATGTAAAGCAACAAACAAGCTCTCAGAATTTCACAACTGGGAGACAGAAACTGCATCTAGTAAGATGCCAGGACTCTCATATTTTCAAAAACATATTAACATGCACAGAAACATATACTTATATCCCCTTGAACTTCAAACTGTTTCAGGCATTCTTCAGTCAGGCTAGAAAATGGTTATTTAAATTAGAGAGTGAGTAGAAAGCATTATGCCTTTTAGAAAAAAGAAGAAAGAAGAGAGACGAGAGAAGAGATAAAGAAGAAAAAAATAAGAAAAAGAAAATGTAACTAAATTTGTTTTGTTTTTATAAGCAGTGCTTTAAAATGTGTGAAAAGAGACAGGAAAAAAGGATCCCAAACCGTGCCCAGAAGCGGAGAACTGAAGTACAGTGTTGTCATTGCTTTTCATAGCTGAGATTGTGTTGAGTACTCTATCTTTAGGAATTAATTCTTTGCAGACACTCATTGGCAATGGTTCTCTGAAATATCACAGACCTTGTGACTCAAACAATACGCATAATTTCTGATCAGTGACTATTGTTCTGTTGTCTAGCAAAGCAGGCTAAAGCTCAGCTCCTTGTCACTGTACCATTCAAGGTGCAGCAAAAGCACCATGTCTTTGATATCTAAATGCCAAATGAAAAATTAGAGGACTACTTCTGCTTTTTGTCTTGTTTGCTTTTTACCATTTTCTATAGTGCTTATCCTCAAGGCTTAGTACCATGCTTATGCCACAGACTGAACTATTCATACTTAATATGCCAGTTAGGAACATTTCTGATAATGAAATCATAATTTAAAAAAATTAGAACAAGTTTTTCAACAGTTAAAGTTTCACAGTAAATATACCTTTCTTTGAATAGTAAGATTTTCCTTTATTATTTGTTCCTTAGAAAGATATACACGAGCTATGTAAATTGCATAGTTTTTAAGTAAAGCAAGTTCTCTGCCTGAAGTTCATTTGCAGTCACAAACATTAGATTTTATTGAAAGAATGATAAATTGTATTTGTCACTTAGTCATTAAAATACATTAATTTTTTACTTTGTTTCAGACTGTTGAGATTTATTGACATTTTGAGTGCTCCCAGAAAGTGAAAGAACAGTTCCAAGCTTAGTTTCGGCAGGGCAGAGTAGTTCAAAATCACAAAACCAACCTATTTATAATGGAAAGAGAGCTTTTGTTTTGATATATCTGTAAACTCAATTCATGCAAGTTACCCTTGAACCTGCATGTGAAAGAGACTGATCAGGGACAGCAGATTTGCCAGTAAAAACAAGTTATTAGAAAACCCTCTAAAACTGTTTTTTCTTGTTTCTCAAATTTAAAGATGTTAATTGTGTGAATATATGGTAGGAAGATTCCATCTGAATATCCTGTACCATTATAATGAAAAATGTATAATCTTCATAAGTGAAGCACTTTATGAAACAGTCTTTATCTGTGTTTTTTTCCTTCTCTCCATTAAGTTACCTTCATTCAGTACCTTGAAGGCATATGAAGCTCCTTTCACAACCAACCTCAGAGGGAATTTTCTGAGCTCTTCAGTACATTATATGGTATATTGCAATAATTTAAGCAAATGTTCATATCACAAAGAACCAGAGTTCTCTCTTTGTGTACAAAAAATGTTCTCACATCAATGCTGCCTTCTGCATCTCTCCATCAAGCTGTAGTGCTGTCTGATGGTAATAGCTGAAAAAATGACTCTGACGCACTTTCTTCTGACTACAAGTTAATGAAGTTTGAGCAGAAAACTGTGAAAATCGCAGACCACAACTCTTTCAGAAGTCTGCATTTCTGAAGAAATATCTTCTCTTTAAAGAAAAAACAAAACCAGACTAATGCTTTCTCCCAACCTTGTCATGTAAGTGAATAGCCAATGTTATATTATCAAATTTTATCCAAGAAAAAGTGAGATAAATCATAGTTTCAATTAGGAAAAAAACTTCAATACTCCATCCTTACAGGTAATGTGACAGCCACACAAACTCATGTGCATGTTAAAGTCATCTGCCATCTTTTCCATCACTTCCAGGGAAGCCTCCATGGCAAAGAATTGTTCTTTTTATTTTAATGATGAGCAATCATTTAAATGTTTCACAATGCTAAAAAAACCTAGTACATTACTGGTAAGTATTGCCGTATTGTTAAATCTCTAAGAAAAAAAGTCAATTAATTCAAAAATAGGGCACTACAGAGTGAAAGCAGAAATCTTTCTTTCTGAATTACTGCTCTGTGGGTCTACACCCTGTTCCTGTGGCATTTCACATTATTATAAAAGTTATGAGACATGGTGACTCCATAGCCTCTTGCCTTTTCCCACTGCCTGGGGATACTATTTCTAATGCTCCTCCTAAAATATCCATGAAATTTTGCTTTTACATTCCCTCCTCCAGCACGGCTATCAGCACACATCCACAGGAGCTCCACATTCCAATGGAGCACCTTGATTCATTGACAAAGCATTTTTCTAACAGAAACGAACATTAACTGGAAAATATACAACCACAAAGAAGCAATTGCAAATTTGGTTACTCTTTGTAGAGATCTATAACTGCAAACATTCAAACTAGAAGTTACAATTGAGCTGCAAGTAAGGAAAAACAGCCAGACAGATGGCATGCCAGGCCTCATGCCCATACTCTGCACACAGTCTTTGCAAGGGTCCATCCAGAGCTCCAAGTTCCTTCCATGATGCAAAAATGATCGATAACACTTTTACGTCTATGAATTTTGTCTTGAACAGGGCTCAGGTGGATATTCCTTTTAAAGATCCATTAACATATAACTTCTTTACTTCCTCTGATCTTGAGTTAAAGCTTGGATCCTGACCCAGAAGAAATAAACTTCTTGTAAAATACCTGAAAGCTAATGTAACATTTCTTTAATGAATACAAGTCTTATTGACTGGGGGAAAATAAAACACAGGATGAATCAATTTGTGCCTGTTCTGACTGTGCATTTCAGTGCTAATGCTGTACAAGATAAGCCTAAATGGTACTTGGGGATAATTTGTGCTTTTAATTTGTGCTTTTTTTTGGCATAATCCAGGGGTCAAGTTTTATTTTAGTTTAAATTCATAGCACAGCAGACCTGAGTAGCTCAATCGTTATTTGTATTTACCTATTTGGTTTCTCCTCTTGTACAACATGACAGTTTGAGAATACTGAAAGACAAGGGGCAAAGCAGAACCAACCTGTCTTCTCCCGTTGTGATGGGCTGATTGTGGCACGCTGCCAGCCTCCCACCCAGTCGCTCTCTCACTCCCCCTCCTCAACAGGACAGTGTGGTTCCTCTCCACAAGCTGCAGTATTTCGGCAATAAAACTTCCTCTGGTGTGGGCTCTCCACGGGCCACGGTTCCCTCAGGGCATATTGATCTGCTCCAGCATAAAGTCCTCCACAGGCTGCAGCTTCCTGCTCCAGTGTGGTTCCCTCCACGGGCTGCAGGAGAACCTCTGCTCCAGCACCTGGAGCACCTCCTCACCTCCTTCTCCAGCTTTGGTGTTTTCAGGACTGTTTCTTACAATCCCTCCTGCTCCCCCCAATCCTTGGCAGCATTTTTACTTACATACATTTTCACAGAAGTGCTACACACGTGGCTGATGGACTCAGTCATGTCCTGTGGTAGGTCCATCAAATCCAGCTGTCTCTGGCACAGGGCAGCCCCTGGCCTCTCTTCACAGAGACCACCCCTGTAGCCCCCCAGCTGCCAGAACCTTGTCACCTATGCCCAGTATACCACCCTAAATGTGTCTTTGGTTCTATGACTATATGATTCAAAATGAATAAAACCAGGAGGGAAACAGTGGGGAAAAGTTGGTCTTTCAACTTATCCTGAAGCTACACCTCAACCTTAACCCTAAGTGCAGAGCTGTCTCCATGAGCCCCACCTGGTCTCAAACTCTTATTATCACTTGGCAATTTGAACAACTGCAGTGGCACTTTCATGAGAAGATTTAGCATTAACATACAACCACAGAATAAATAAAGGAAATTGAAGAGCTTTTTCATCCCTGCTTCTTTCAGGATTTTCTGCACTGTTTAATGCCATCTTTTACTGTACACATTAAATTGTCCCCTAGCCTTGCCCAGGATGACTGCAACTACTGAAGTGCCTGAAGCTGAACACACACATCTGCAAATAGATGGCTAATGAAACAATCATACTGCCAACAGAAACTTCTGCGTTGATGCAGAGCCGCTTATGGTCCTGAAAATTTGAATTAAGCTTTTTTGGGAGTTCAATTAGGGAGGAGATTAAGTCACTATGTTTAAATAATTTGGCCCAATTATCTAGAAATATGGGGATAAGAATTTATTGAAAGTATTGAGAAGGTGGGAAAGTCAATGGTTCTGATTATTAAATTCTACCTCATATCATGAGGCTCAGACTGTACAATCCTGTCACTTGTATAAACACAAAAGAGGATGCAACATGTGAATGTAAAGACTAATCCCATAAGAATTACTGGAATGACTTTGAAGTGAACAGAATTGACACCAGATGAAAAATGAGCCTAAACTTTAAAACTACAAATAAGATATACTAAACAGCGGTCCCATTTCATTGTCAGTATACAAGCTGTTAAAAAGAATTACCACTTATATCGCAAGGAATCATGTGCTCTTTCGTCCTAAGGGATGCAAAGGATATACCCGTCTTTGGAGAAATATTGAAATCTGATGACAACAAGCAAATGAAGTAAGATGCTCTTAGCTGAATAGTGACTGTGACATGCATCTGTACAAGAAATTGAAGATGGGTGAAATCAGCCTTACATGCTGACAGATGAGCCTCAGCCCATTCCAATACCAAATCCATTTTTTGACTCTTTTTTTCATTACTTACTGGAAAAATGGTTGCTCAGGCTAAGACATGTTGTTATTCTCTGTTTTCTAACTTTTTCAAAGAGTTGTTTTCTTCAGCTGTTGGACAAACAACAACATTGATCATGCAAAAACTAGGATTATAAAAACTTTATAAAAATTTGGGAGTTTTTAATCTACTGAACAGATATTTTAAATAGCTGCTGTCTTCCTTTCCCATTAGAGCTGGCCAAATTCTGTACTGATTACTTTATTGTGGAGTCCAACTTTTGACTCCCTGGTGACAAAAGCCATAATAGATAAACAGCTGGGGTATTCTCTTCACTCAGAGATTACCTTTGCCAAGAATGCTTTTGACTGTGAAAGCAAACACACACACAGACACACACACCAGGGAAAGGCTGTGAAAATCATCTATGAAAAGCTGTAAACATTGCTCATTCCTTCTTTTAGAATTTTCTGTCATGCTTATGACTGTACTGTGGAAGCAACTCATAGTGTACAATTGAGCTTAGCTCCACAGCATTGCCAATTACAATTCTCTCAGTTATGCAGAGGAACAACCAAGCAGAGAGATGTAAAATGAATTCCCTAAAATCATAAAGAGCAGCTACAACGTAGACCGGAATAGAAGGCAGCAACATCCATATGGTGATTTCCACAGCACAACTCATTCATTCTCTCCCTATTCCTGGGAAAACTGGACTGTACGTTTCACTACTCATGGATCAAGCCTCTGATCCAGTGCATGTTTTCTATTGCGTATGTCTCCACCCACATAGGCCATGAAAAAGGACTTATTTTAGAAAACATGTACATGCCAGAGGCTGAAATCATCTGAGGGGATGAAAGGAGAATGACTGATATGAAGAAGAAAGGGAGTTAATGTAACCAGTGTGACACACTAGCAGGATTATTTTAGTAACAGCATTTCAAATGAGCCAAGTGCAGTGGCAGCAATCAAGATGAAAGAAAAGATGGCAAGGTATGACCATGGACATGGGTTTCTAGGAGCAAGATTTAGGCACCATTTCTGTGCAGTCAAGAACTAGCATTATGTCAAAGTTGACATGCAAGCAATGGGTTTTAGTTACCGAAAGGTGATCTCTAGCAGGAGGGAGCAGGAAGGGGGGATAGATGGAGGCAAGATGAAGGGATGTCCCTAAAATATGCACTGAAGAAACATGTATGGGTAGCAGGCAGGGCAGTTTCAGTGAAGTATGTAGAAAAGGGTTCAGTTTGGAGAGAATATGACGTGAACCTGAAGGGCAAGAGCTTCAGAAAGCAGTCATGGAGAGGTCATTTAAGGAATTCAGAAGTGATGGAGAAAGTGGATAGTATTAAGATATAGAAAGGTCAAGATCAAGTTTAAAATGCTTATGGTTGGACAGGGTTCTGAGCAACGTGATCTAGTTGAAGATGTCCCTGCTTATTGCAGGGGAGGTTGGACTAGATGACCTCAAGGGTCCCTTCCAACCCAAATGATTCGGTGATTCTATGAGCACAGTGTATTTTTACTAGGAAAAGAAGAAACTTGATTAGAAGGAGTTTGTTAGGATGAGCATGAGGATGAGAAACATAGGCACTGGGCTAAGCTTATGAGTTTTACAGACAGGCATTAAGACCATCTGCCCCAAAGAACTTATACTTTTCATAAACGAACTTCTTGCACAGCCTGAGACTATGCAAAGGTTCAGTCTTTGTTAATATATGGATCAAACTCACAGACGAGCTTCAAGTGTGAAATATCCCATCCGGCTTGTAGCACTCACCAACCTTTAGACAGAAATAATAATAATGTGGTGAAATGGGATATGGCATACACCATCTGGCAGCTGTGCAAACAAGAAGAAGAACCCTATGAAGAACATTATTACACGTTTGGGGACCTACTGATTACATTGCATGTCTAAGGTTAGACATTTTGGTGTGTAAAACGAGAAAACAGTCTAAATCGTGGATAATTTAATAGGTTGCACATGGACTTTATTCTAGTTTATTAATTCTTTTTTATTCAAGAATATATCCCTTTTTAAAAGCCTGTCTTGCTTTTATGGTGAACTGCTTAAAGTGCTGCTCCAAACACACAAAGCTGAAAGGAAGAATTCTCATTTTTCTGTAACAGTAAGAATGTACATAGTGGTCTGGTCCTATCAAGGTGTTCAGTACTGCCATATAGCTGAAAGTTCATATTTCAAATTAATATAACAGCTGCTTAGATGGCAAATCCTCTTCTACTTAGAAAGAC
Organism: Strix uralensis; assembly: GCF_047716275.1. NCBI lineage: Eukaryota > Metazoa > Chordata > Aves > Strigiformes > Strigidae > Strix > Strix uralensis. The sequence continues at coordinate 15,370,351 of NC_133973.1, read as the reverse complement.
CAAGGGTTTTTTTATTCATGCCTTTTTTCTTTTTTTTTTTCTTTTTTCCCCCCCCTTTATGAAGGAGAACAACAAAAAGTGGTTAAGGAGAGTGTGTTAATAAAAAAAGCTCTTTAAACCAACAAGCTTATGGATTTTGAAGGACTGCCAGGAGAGTCATTAACAGAAAATATTCAAAAGGCACTTAAACGTGTTCTCTGACTTCAATAGATTTGTTTCTGTCACCCCACAAGAAAACAGAACAACAGAAAGCTCAGGCTCGCGTCCTGGCTGATTCTCTGTGCTCGGCAGCGCATTTCAATTACCCATACAGGCCTTTCTTTGCTGCCAGTATTCTCTCTCCCACTTGCTCTCCACCCAAGAAACACTCATCTTTCCCTCGCCTATCTCATGTTGACTATTTCTGCTACTTGAAGCCCTGACTTCTCACTCCTCCTTTAAACCATCTCTATTACCAGGGCAGCGTATTTCATCACATATGACTTGCACATGGTCCCCTATGCATTCCTGCATTCTTTTCCAATCTCCTCTCACTGCCTCATGCCAAATTCCTCTTCTTTCTGAAATGCCATGATGCGTACAACATGCTGGTAGTGCAGCAGATGGTACTTTGGAGAAAAGGGATCAGGTGCACAATTAAGATGGACAGATCTGAAATTGCAGATTAAGTTTTTCAGGTGTGGAGATGATGTTTACATCAGATGTCACACTAACTTGGAAAGTGACCTCAAGCACCTTGAACCTACACTCCTACTAGTAACTGGCACTAGCACCACTGAGAAGAAATGCAGGAACATTATCACCTAATATTGATTCACCTTGTTTTTCATGTTGTCTCAGGACAGAAAAGCACATTGTTTCAGAATTATGGAACTGTAGAAAAATTGTTTTCTATGGATTTCTGTCTCAGGTACTCTATGTCACCCCCACCAAAATACCTTCAGCCCTTTTCTATATCTCCTAGCCTAACCTTATGGTGTGATTGTCACAATCCCAGCTCCCTCCCTCCTGTTTTTCCTTTCAGTATCTTAGCTTTTCTTCCATGACATCTGCCTAAAGCTGTGGGCTTGCTGACTGGCTTGGCAAGGAACAGTACATGTTGTGACCATTCCAGCCTCACGCATACTAACCATCCTGATGACCGCTGCCTTGATTTTTCCTAGCATCGACATTAAATTAGTCTCTCTTCTGATCCCAGATGCTGACTTCCACAAAATTCTGTCAAATTTGGCATGTGGATTGACTGCTTAAGCCTCATTTCCTTAGGAAACCAGCTAAAACATTTCACTTCCTTTTTCTAAACTGGATTAAATAACTGCAAGATGGATGATGTAGCAGCCGGACAAACATGACCTGGTCAGGAATGGCGCCAGGGCTCACAGGTGCTCCTTTCAAAGGCTGGGGAAAACCACACAGTGTTGACTCATCTTTCAGCCGTCTTGGATTCTCCTAATTGCTCAGTGAATTATTCACCCCAGCTTGATATTCCCTCCCTCACTCCTTTAACACCTATGTTGCTCATGTATTTGCATGCAACAACTATTTGTCACCCTTCCCCTAATGTACCTACAATAACTAATTCACAAAGATGGCTCCCACTTCCACAGCATCAAGGACTGATCCTTCTGAGGGTGAGCTACAGCACATGGATGACAGAACACAGAAACATTTTGAAGTCCTGAATGATGAATGAACACCTTGTAATAATCAGGGTACAATTGCAAATTGCAATTGCAAACAATTGCAAACAATCTGCAGTGGAAGAATAGACCTATTTTAAAGCTGAAGAAGAGCTGAAATTGTTCAAGAGTATTTGTGACAAAATACAAGAGGAGGATGTAGAAGTAGTAAATTGCAAGCTAACTGACACACCACTGCTCTCATTAGCACTTAATTTAACTTAACTGGGAAAAATACTCCTTTCAGCTGTGCAACATATTCTTTTAAAATACACAGAGCACATAGTACCAGAGCTTTTCTCCCATTCTGTTCAGCAAAATAAATTACGTTTGAAGTTACCTTCTTAGTAGACCTCAAAGACTAATATCCAGTCAGAATATTGAAAACAAGGATCTGAGCTTTTTGAATCAGTCTAAAAGATGAAAGAAATACTCAATGAAATGCTGATTATAACATACTGGGTTTTAAACAGGAGAAACACAGAGTTTGTACATGCAAAGCTGAAAAAACAGCAGTTTTGACTCCTCAAATCCTTTCAGCAAAAGATTTCAGAGAGGTTACAAATCTTAATTGACCATAGCACCACATGTCAGGAAAGGTAAGTAGTGTCATTCCTATGCCAAGGAGGAGAAAAAGAGTACAACAGGAAGGAGCAATAGGTCAAGCCTGGACAGCATGACAGCCTGGATTAGAAACCAGGCATTGCTGGCTCTCAACCCATGCTTAAAAATCACTGCTCCAACAATAAACAAAAAAATTGTAGGTCAAATCTGATTGAATTTGAGAGACCATTCTATAATCAATCATGACAGGGTTAATTCTCCTAAACTCTCACTAGCAGATGCTAATCTGCCCTGGAGTACATCCATGATTCCAGGATAATTATGAATGCAAATCTCAAAAAGCTGTTTCTAAGTGAAGAATTGTGCATAGCTTTCCTTTTTATTCCTTTTCTCTGTCTCCCAATAAACTGGGACACACACACAAAACCTTTAGCAAACGCTCACTAAAAACTAAAACATTAATCACGTTATATCAAGGAGAGGTCATGAATATACAGATGGCTTTAAATAACCCAGCAAAACTGTAGTAACTTAATAAGACTAAGTGGGTCCAGCGTGAGGAAGCAGAGAGCTCCCATGAAATAAGCCACAACTCCAGGAGCACGCCACTCTTCGCAACCTCACTTCCCTACAGGAACCTGGTTATTCTAGCTCCTTTCACCCTGTAACCTGGCAGAAAATACCTGAAGGGGGATCAAGGTCCCACCAGCTGAATTCTAGACATCTGTTTATCCTCAGTACCTTCTGACCTTCAGTTCTATCAACTGTCCATTGCAAGTTGCTCTCCTAAAAAATTCCACTGTACTTTCCAGTATCCAGCTACTCCGTAGTTACTTTAAGCTCAACCCATTTTGAACTAGCTCTTCTTCTGCCAGAGGAAAAAAACAGAACAAAACAAAAAACCCACATACCAGAAACCCAATCAACACACAAATAACACATTCCCTACCAGGCTTCTAACAATTTCTGGAGAAAGAATTCCTTACTTCAAAGTGAGCAAACAGTCAAAATCCTAGTGCCATAAATACATAGCTCCTATATAAAAGATACATGAAAGAAGAAATGGATAGAGAACTCCAAAAGAATGAGAAGTCCTGGGAGAGAAAGGCAGAATTTAAATTATGGAATTAAATGAGAAGGGGGGCCATAGGGTCATCAGCTCTTATCTCCTGCTGGTGAAGTAACCGAAGTGAAAAATTTTGTAAATGGAAAGGCCCATAATTTTTTTCCCCTAAATGCAAATGGTTTTTGCCTGTTCTCGAGGGGTAACCCTCACACTGTGTTCAAGTTGCTTTTCCCCACCCACCAGTAGACAGTAGGGGTTTCACATAAAGCCTAACACATGAAAGTAAATGAACAATCTCCAAATACATGAAATCTCCTGGAGTGAGCACATCACAGCATGCAAAGCTTTTTTACACTGATCGCAGTGATTCTGAGAACGAAATGGTTGGGGCTGTAGTATGCCTGTTTAATTCCCTGAACAGAAGTCACAAAGTTGCTTTTCTGAGGTTTTTTGAACTTTCTTGTGGGCTACTTTCCCTCACTGGCCATAACAAATATAAATCCTCCCTAAGATATAACAACCAGAGCACCTACACACATGCTGAGCAGCTGGCCAGCAGCTGTTAGGTAGGATTGCTGAGTTAAGTCCGTTATCCTTCAACTGAAGCATTATTTGGGGTATTTTCTCCTATCCCTGGATATCTATTAGGAAACTTACTGTACTTGTAATAATCTTTGAGCTTCATTTTCAAGTTGAGTTAAAGCAGGGGAATAAATTTCAAAATACTTCGGGAGAAGACAGACAGGATGAGACTGAGGAAGCAACTACACAAACTTCATTTCCTTAGGACACAGGCCTAAGAAAGCGCTGCCTGGGAAGCTGACTCCAGAACACAAGGTTAGAGTTTGGGCTCTGTATCAGCCAGCATTAGCTTGATCTTTCTGTCTGTTTTTTTATTTTTCAAAAGGTGGCAGGGCGGGGAAGAGGAGGAAATGTCTGTATGCATTTGTTTGCAAGACAGAAAGGCAGAGAATGAACAAATGAATCCCTAGAGCTGAGTAAAGTACCATCTACCCAAACATGTTTACTGTATTATTATTTCTGGAGTCAAATGAACAACTAGTTGACTGGCATTAAACAGCACAATTTAATGAATGGAGAGGTGTGAATTTGCAGAGGTTTTTTTTCAGAAGTTAAATAATTTAATTTCAATGGCAGTGAGGTCAGTAAAGCATAAATCCAAGAATATGTCTCTAATTAAGTGATAAAGCTAATTGCATCTGAGTTTATTTCCTGATAATAGCCTGCACTGCTGAGATAAATGGCTAGGAAAATCCGAGGGAAGGATTTCTTTTCTTTAAACTCCTATTGAGGCACAAGCTATGATTTGACTTGATCACAACACTATTTTTAATGTTTAAGATGCATTGAAACAATAGAGAATACATTACTTTCATCAGTTAAGAAGATATAAAAAACAAGTGGGCTGATACACGACCGTCACGTGATTCCCAAACTCTAAGGTTTTTGGTAGTTTAAGGGCTGAATGAGACAGGACCCACTGAAATATACACAAAGAGATGCTGTCCTCACTGTAGCTTAACAGAACTGCACTTCCATTTTTCTGGTGGGGAAAAAAAAAAAACACACACAAAACCCCTAAACTTTCTGTTATAAACTAGAGTAAAATAAATAGCTTAATTATATTTCTTTAATGGGCACTGAATCTTGTGAAAAATCTAACTTCATTTCACTTAGGAACAAACAAACAAAGCCAGAAAGAAAGCTGATCCAATTAGTATTTTGCTTAAGGTCATGTTTTCCTTCAAGTGCACAAATGGCCTCACGGACTTTGATATTAAAGTATCTTGCTGGATTGCATCAAGTGCTAAACGAGTCGCAGAATCAGCTCCTAAATCTCCAGGTGTAATGGTAGGAAACAAAAAACATGAATGTGAAGCCACAGAACTGCGGCAGAAATGTCTGCCCAAGTCTAACGCATTGGCTCTGAGAAGTGTAATTCTCCCAGAGGTCTCAGTAAGGGGTTAACTCAGATGCCCAGCAAATATAATTTAGATGTCAACGTTGTTAATTATTTAATTGCTCATAAAAGCACAGTTGGTGAGAACTCAGATATGAATGACATCTCATTCCTGAGACAAAGCTGGGGGGAGGGAGGTTTGTTTTGGAAAGTATTGTGATTTGTATTGCCTCTGTATCCCCTCCACCAGCCTGCTGGAGACAGATGTCCCAGCCTCCCGGCGGGGAGACCCTTTTCACAAGATGCCTTGGAGAGCCCATCAGTTCACCTGCTCCTCAAGGAGAAGGGCTGAAGAGCAGGGCAAGCCCAAGAATACACCCAGGTGCAAGCAGAACACCTGCACCACTGGCTACGTGCCGTGTCCCGCACCACCAACGTGGCTCACAAAAGTTTTCCTTGGGGGAAAAGTTCAAAGGAGAAGCACCAAAATTTCCCTTCCTCTGCATTTATTTTTTTTTTTTTTCTCCTTGTCATGGAAAAAAACCAAAACCATCAATAACATGCTTTTATATTATGTGTAATAATGTCTGATCAGCAACAATTATACATTTCCTGGAGTAATTATCTTTCCCCACAGATTTACCATTCTGAATGTGTTTATCCAGAATGTGATATACTGTTCTGTCAGACCTTTTGTTTGGTCTGATTTTTAACCACAGTACCTCTAAGCTGATTAAGAAAAATATTCCACACTAGTGGAAACTATTTTTCACAATTATTTTTGTCCTTAACTGAAACAGAAATTTTCACAGAAGAATTTCTTGGAAAAATCTTTTTTTTTTTTAAATGATGTCTGGCAATGCATACATGAAATAAATATTTCATCTTCAGAAAAAGTGAGAGAGGAAGTAAAAAGCTGACATTTTTCTCTTCTATGATATCCATAACAGGGGCAACTCCACCTCTCTTGAACGAGCCAGGCTGAGAGATAGCCTAGCTACAGATAGCCTAGCTATCTGTACTATAGCTATTACCACTTGTTCGCAGCACTCTACAATTCATTTTATTATGGTTAACAGATCTGCTTTTGTGCCACAATTGTAGGACGTCTTGTAAAAGTATGCCCCAACTAACAGGGCTTATTAACAAACTTGTCAAAAAACCCCAGACTAAACCAAACAAAAAACCCTACAGTTTTTAGGCTGATTTAAAATGCAAGTATGATTTTTTTTCAGAAGGCTAGCTCAAGTTTTTAAGTTCAAAATGAAACAATTGTCAATTTTAAAACAAAATTTTAAAATTTCAGATGAAATGGCATAAAGTTAAAATAGAAAAATATTGTACAATAATGTTCAGTATATTGGTGAGTATGCTAAAAACATTCCTATTTGTCTACAAAATATTCATGCTTCTATAAAACCACATTTTTTCATCAGAACTTTCATCAGAAAATTTAAAAATGTTTCATTTCTAAGAATGATAAACTAGCTTTTGGTTTGATAAAATGAGAAATCAGGCTTCCCCTTTAGGAATGGCTGTGCATCCCTCAGTCTGAGCAGAGCTACCCACAATAATCTACTCTATGGCTCAGTTCTGCAATTTGTCAAGAGAAGAGAAATATCCAAAGCAACTCTGAGTAAAGATCACAAGATCAACCTCAAATCACCCTTTCAGTATAGTCAGTATTGATAATCTGGTTAAGAAAATATGATTACGTTTTTTATTCCTGCATATGAACCAACTAAGCAAGCTGAGAATAAGGCTCTCTTTCCGCATATTTATGTATCACTAAGACCCTACAGGAATCAGAGTTGTTCTGATTTATACTAGTGCACTACAGAATGCAAGTAGACTTAAGAAATCCAATATAACAAGTCCCACCAAAAATCTCAAATAGTTTTGTATTTAAAACCCTCCACCAAAAGATTTATAATTTATTCAGACTTTTCTTCAAGAGACTTAGATTACTTCTAAATTAATAGGTAGTCTGATAGAATTTAGGCATTAACAGGTCAAAAACACATGGCCAAAACTATTTTGGTGGAAGGTTTTCTTTAAGAAGTGAATTTCTAATGCAGATAAGCTTTTGTGAATACTTTCTATTATCTCATTAGCATGTTTTCTGACCTCTGGACTTGAAAATCTCTTGCACAGTCTGGATTCCTAATCTTGTTTAAACCCATATTTAAATGCAGAATAACTGATTAGCCAACATCCTTTGTGCTACGCAACCACACATGTTTCATGCTTTTATACTGAAAAGTGTCATCCATTGTTTTTTATTTCTCTGACCTTGCACTGAAAAAAAAAGAACAATGTGCTAATACACTGTGCCTTTTTACTGCAAATTCAGGGACTTGCTTTTCCAAAAGTAACACAGAATGAAAAAAGTACCTTCCTCTAAAGATGTTTGCTGGACTATATAGTAAATCATATTTCTTATATATGTGAACTGACGTGATGCCAAAGTGCACAAGTATGACAACTAACAAAGTTCTTAAATGCCTTGTGATGAAAATCTGGCTGCACAGGAGAAGACTTGCTTAGAGAGTTTAAGAAGTGTTGTCTATAAACCTCATTTCTTTAAACTATGATGCTTGTTAATGTGTTCTGCATGTATAGATTGCACAGCACTTATAAAATGTTTTTAAGTAATACAGATACTACAAGATCACACACTCATGGTACTCTGTATTGGATCCTCTCAGTGTTCAAGTGAAATGAGATTCAACCTCTACTTTATATATTCTATTCAACATAATTCAATAAAATGAGATAATTTAAGTTAAGAAATATATTTTCCCCCCTCAAATCTCAGAAATTCTAAGCATTGTATAGTTCAAATTAGATCTTGCCATATAACTTCAATATTGTGAGCACTCCCAAAGTATTTCTAAAGTAAAACATATTTAGAAAGAGGAATGAATTGCTTCCATTACTCTTTACTTCTTTTGTTTCCTATTTTGAATTGTAAAACATATATTCCTCATGCTTTCAAAGACACAAGTATATCATTCAAATTTTCATGGTGGGTACAATGCTGGGAGAGCTGCGTTAAAACTAGTTTCATATGGAAAACTATCAAAATTGGCTTCACTTACACTGTTTTCCATTGTGTTAGAGATCACTTGCTGCAATTACTATGACTTTTGGATGCACACATTTTTTTAGATAATCAAGGGAAACTAGCTGTGTGGCACTGCAAAGCGTAAGATCCACTTTTAAGTCTCTACACATAATTTCTGTATGGTTTTGAAATTAGCAATTACATCTAAGAAAATTCTATAATAATCAATTCAAGAAATTTGGTAAAATGAAACATTGAATAAAAATAATCATCTTTGTACAATTACTGTAAATTAGCATGTCCATTAATATATGAAAATATGTGCATATTTATACTAAAACAGTAAATTTTGTTAATACTGTAAACTATACTATGTTGTGCTGTAGATGCTAATTCAGAGCAGGCTTTGAGAAATGTAACTGTTTATTTCATACCAAGTTTCATCGGGGATAGTCTTTAAAGGGTACGTGCTGATTATTACTGTACTGGTTTATGATTCAATTTGTGACCTATGTGTCAGAATAAAAGCCATGGAGTGAGATGGCTCAATTAACCTCATCTGCAAATAATTTGCAACACAGAATACTAGTAGCGTGATACCAATCCCTAAACCTCTGGTTTTTTCCAAATCAAAGTATACATGCAGTAATTACTATTAACTGCCATTAATGCTGCTGGTACTTAAAATGGGATTAAGGATTTAACACTGGGGAGAAAAAAGACCAAAGACAACTTTGTTAATTCACTTATCTTAATTTGAAAAAGAAAATTAAAGTTATCTAGATTTAAAACAAGGGTCAGAGCATCATCAGAACATGGAACCTCTTTTTAACCAACCGGGGGCTTAGTTAAGCTGTGTAGCAAAATACTTCAGTTCTCTGATACATCAGGCTGATCTCTTACTCACTTATTGTACCAGTATACCTGTTACTATTCTCCAGGGGAGAGGAGGGGACCTACCATGATTATGAAACAAAATATGTACAGTAAGTTTTTAATTAACTATATAACAATTTGAATCTCATTTGAAATATAATTCAAGGAGCAGAGCAACAAATGTCAATGAAGAGCTAATTAAGTGATACTACGTACCGCTCTGTGTTACTCTCATTTTTCCTAGCCTTCCTAGAAAAATAAAAGTAATTTTCAATTTTGTCATATATAAACATGAAACTTTAATCAACTGATGCCTCATAGGGCACTTTGTAATTGTGTTTTTCCTTTAATGTTAATTATAGTTTTAATTTTTTCTTTCCCTGCTACTGGCAGTTGTTCATAGCACTGTTCTGACTTTCATATGCCTGCCTTCAAGATCTCCTGCTCCACTGCTAAGGACTGATCAAAAAGGAATATTGTGCCTTTAAGCTAAATGCCTTGTGTGTGTTAACAAGCAAATATTCTACAGACACCTGATTTATAAAATTCCACACTGAGACCGCTAACTTTCCCCCCCCTCAAATGCAATATCTGGCAGAACATGTGGCAACAGTAAAGCTTTCGGGAAGGAAAAAGAAATACAACAGGGAAAATACCCCCACCCTTCTGCTCTGGTTATGTGGGCTAGTATCCTCTCCTTGCGTGATCAAAACAAAAAGAAAAAGCACGACAGATAATCCCTGAATACCCAGCCTTTAAATATGCAGGAGCCTTACGCACGCAGAAGCAAGTTAGGTAGATTCATGCATTATCCAAATTGGAGGTGCGGAAGCAACAGACAGCAAACCCTCTCACCCCCAGCCTCAAACAACTTCAAGGTCCTTTTCTATAAGCAGAAATTTAAGAATTTAAAGGGAGACTTTTTCCAGCTTTTGGGTGGAAAATAACTAAGCAAACTTGAGGTATAATTTGTGGTCATTCTAAAGTGGTGATGTAAGGAAGCTGTCACTTTTCATATTTGTCTAATGAGCAGTTGACTTACAAAGGCCATAAGGTGCATGCACATCTCATCTATTTGCACCTACGATCTTTATGACAGCTTTTTAGAGACAGAAAAGAGCAAATAATTACTATTTAGCTCTTCTACATTAAACTAATGTTTTTCAAACTGTCAGGCAAAACTCAGTTAATGCATATATTGTACCTACTAAATTACTGTTACATCCAGGTAATGAAACTTTTAAAGAAATAAATTCTACACTTAAATATAAAACTTATCACTGCCCCAAGCATGTTGTTAGAAGGTGATGTATCATGCAAAATGCATGGGATGGAAAACAGTATTACCAAACTCGTGTGATCATTCAGTTCAGTACACTGGTCTAAAAAAAGGTTTTAAATGTATGGAAACCAGCACTCTTCTGCACAATTTCAACAGCAATCTCACTGCATACCCTCTTGGAGCATCTACTAATAAATACAACATATTCAGCCTGACTTCCACCAGCAGAAGCAGAAGTTTACTTGTGTGTGCAGGTGATGTGCTAAGCAACGATAATCTAAAGCTGTCTCCTCCTGATGGATCTCTCAAGGAAGCAAGTCAAAAACACGACTGTGCGCTCGCTGAGCTCCAAAACACAGCGCCCCAGATGCCCATCTATTCTCTCCGTCCCCTGCCGGACCCCAGGTCAAATGCCCCTCCCACATTCCTTTCAAATATTTGCTGGTTTTAGTCTTTGAACTAGGGGATTATGTCAGACACTTAAACTTCATTTTTAAGAAAGGAAGAGGTTTTTAAATATTATATTATGATGGAGAAAACTGGAATTGTAAATACAAGAGGCTGAACAGTTATTAGACAATGGGGGAGAAGGGAATAATCAGTAAACAGCATCAAGAGTGTAAAGAGTAAAATAGAAATACCAGTATAAAATATAGAAAAAGTTATGGTTAATCTCATTGACAGTGAAATTCCATTCATGATTATCACTGCTGTCTGACTACCAGTAACCAAAAAATAGTCTGGTAAAGAGATTGCACACTATATAAGGAAATTATCCAAGCCACGTTTCATAGTTACTACAAAGGAAATCCCTTTCAGTTCCTTAGCTAGCAGTAGAGTCACCTGAGGTACAAGGAAGAACTCAACTTCTAATTTTGAGTGAAGGGAATAAACCAGAGTTAAGAACACAGTCTCAGACACAATATTTCATTTTCTGGTATTATAAAAGCTAGGTATGCTAATCACGCCAGCAATTAGAAGAAATCATACTAAATGAATAGTTAAATATAACAATATTTACTTCTCCTCTACCTGCCCCACCTCATAAAAAGAAAAAAACAACTTACTTCAATGGGATAACTGCAGAAAAAGTTTAAACATTTTATCTATTTAAAAAAACAAACAAATAAAAACAACACCGAAAAAGCAAACAATAAAACCTAATCATAATTACAGAGAGTCCATGGATCATGGACAACTAAAGCAATGTCACACCAAACAATGCTGTACGAGATAGTCAATACTGCCACAGGATAATGTATGTTCTCCTTATGCATCTGCACACAAAGCTGCAGAATAAATGCACAGGGGGACAAACTCCAACCTGTACTAACACAATACACTTGCTTACAAAAGTAAGCAAATGATCAGGAGTAACGCATCACGATAATACACAGGCTAGTCCTTAAAGTACCTTTGACCCTGAACCTTTCTTAGAGGTATGAAAACTAGGGCTAGAGCAGGAAGTTTACAAGGAAAACTGCTATTTTGTTCATATTGCCTTAAACATGGCTGAGTCCTGCATCATAGGTGGGCTTTGCCATGCATCACTTCCATGAGATTGCTAGGTGTTTGGGTTTTTTAATACAAGATTTTGTTTTAGTATTAATTGTCTCTCAATTTGCACACAAAAGCCTCAAGAATAAGTTGTAACAGACCCCATTGCACCTTTGGCAGCACCAGGATAAAGCCAGGGGATGATCGCTATATCCAACAGCGGAGGATGAAGCAGTGTGCAGGGCTGCCTGGTAGTAGTTTATGGCAGAGGCAGTGCTGAAATCCATTTTTCTCTTTTTTTTAGAACCCAAGCAAACAAAAGATTCACAAACTTTGCCTTAATATATATATATATACACATTACCAAAAAGATATTATTTGAAACATAAGTATTATTTTATTATGGGGGTGATAGATAAGTTCTGACATAAAGTGGAGTAAATTTTGCGTCACTTCAATTAACATGCACTAGTAAAAACAGAGAAGAAAATGTGTTCTATAACTCTCTGCAAGTTTATTCCACTTGTCAGCTTTCATCCACAACAGAACTAAATCAAAGTTGTCAGTATTTGCTATTAACCTTCCAATTGTGCAACTGCCTAAGTAGTTAATAAAACAACTACTGTTTCTATTTTCTCAACAATAAAAAAAGCGCTAGTTTAAATTCTTGAGTTTCTTCTCGTGCAAGTACTTAATTCTCTTTAGAACAGGAGCAAACTATTGTTCCTGACCCTCATATGCCTTATAATAGCATTAATCATGCTAAATTCTTTTGGTGCTCATGTGGATATAATGTAATTATAACAAATTCCTGAAGATAATTTCTTATTCCCATTGGTCTTGAGACAAATCTAAGATGCACTTATTTTCTATAAAAGAAAACATGCTGTAAAATTCTCCTGGTAAAATAAAGGTTATAAAGTAAATAATAAATATCAATAAGAGTAAAAATTATTAAACTAAAAGTTATATCTAAACAAAACCAATTAATTTCTAATGCATTTTTCCATGTTTTCATCCCATTACCCAATGCAATAAAAAGCCTTCAGAGTACTGTCTTGAACTACAAATGCAGTTTATCCCCCTATTAAAAAAGACTTAATTTTAAAGCACATAAATCTGCAAAATATTCTGTATGTTCACATGAGGCTGTTCCTAAAACACAACTTGCAACCTGGAATCCAACAATATTTACATTCTAATAAAATGTTGGCAGATAAAGAATTTTTTAAATTCACTATGTGTGCTGTTAAAAAAAACTGTTAGGAGTGTTTGGGGATTTTTTAAATTAAAAAAAAAAAGTTGAATATCAATTGAACTTGTCTGCCAGGAGTGCAATTACTGGCCTTCATATATAAAATTGCTGAATGAGATTCTGCATACGCACAAGCCACAAAATATCCATTAGGTCAAACCACACAGTATTTGGAGGACAAGATTCTTTATCGGTAAATTATAAATTTAAGAGTCCTCCTTTTCTTTTTTTTAGTGTAACACACAAAACCACAGATTTACAATATGATCTCATTTAGGATACGTCCTTTTAGAACACAGGCAAAACGATCAGACACACAGCTTTCACACTCTCAAATAACAAACAAAATCTAGCGAGTGCACAAATTTAAGATACAAATCAAAAAAAAAAAAGAAAAAATATTTTGAAATGTTAGTTGTTATTATTGAAGTGTAACACAGTGCATTTAAAAAGAAAATCTGTAAAGTAGGACTTTCCATATGAAATGTGTACCCAGTGACATTTGAGATAAAAGGAGCCAATTTCTGCAGCATTTCTCAATATCAAGAAATACTGTACAGCAGGAATTTTATAATATGTCATAAGTATATATTTTAAAATATATGTCCTAAACCAGCCTATTCTTTGGAATAAGCTTCATCTATGAGAAGATTATAAAGTTATTGTGGTAGTTAATCCGCAAAGGAAAGAACTCCTTGCTTTCAGATTTCTTATAGCTTGAAAAAAAATTAATTACAATGACCTGCAATATCAATTGTCCAGAAAATTTAGATTTCTGAACTTAAATTTAAAAAAAAATGAAAAAAAATTTGCTGCTCCTATATGTAGCCTTTAGTAAGATCCTCTTCCTCTTAGAAATCAAAAAAGGTCTACTGGAGATCACTAAGAACAGATGGAAGTTTAGGACCAGACCAAAAGTGATTTCAGACCAGTGAAACACACAAACAAAATAGTTCTCTGAGTACGTTTCACCCAGTAGATGTCCAACATTGTCTAGTTAGCAGTCTAACACAAAGGACGTGTTGAACAATGTCCATGAAAATTAAACTTCATTAAATTCCTAAGTATCAGAATTTCATTATCTATTTTAAAATCCTGCCCCTGATCCCTCCATTATGCTCCCTCTCATATTGTCCCATATTACATCTCATGTCACACAAAGTAATTTTAAACTTAGCTGGCTGATGTAAGTACTAATGTATTCATGAAAAGGAAAATTCTCTTCATGAGAAATGGCTGATTATTGCTTATGGATTTAGGATTAAAGAGAAAGGGTGAAAGGAAAATAAAACCAAGTTTTAAGGCTATAAACTTTCCAGGAGCCAGGACTATGATTTCCTCTGTTTACACGACACGAACCAGAGAGGGTGCCCCTTCCTGCTCACACCCTGTGGATGTTGTTGCAGCACAGTAAATAATTATAAACACTTCCCTTTGTACAGTATGGCTTTGTTGATAACAGCAACTACAGCAAGCCTCTTGCTCAGAAATCAAATAGTACGTGGCAATCAAGTATTTATTTTAATAAGATGCAATTGGAAAAACTGTGGATGCTGGCGCAGCTTCTAATGTGTCAATACCACTTCATTTTCACCTTTGAGCACAACTAATATAGATGCTGCTATAACAGGTTTTCATAATATCATGTGCAGTGTAGGGCAGGCTGAGGCCAAGTGACAAAATCTACCCTGCGTTTTCAGAGACTAAAAACAAACTGAAGACAGTCGTCATCTCCAAGGAAAACCATAACAAAATGAATACACACACACAGAAACAGAGATGTGCTTAAGCCACCCCCCTGCCCCAAATAAAACAAACAAAAAAAAAATCAGATTGTCTCTGTACTAAGCGGTGAACTATAAATTGCTTTCCATAAAAGTCATATGTTTGCCCTTTGTAAAACCAGCATCTTTGTAAAGAAAGTGTAAGTGACAATAAGAGCAGCTTAATAAACCTTTGCTTCCTTTCCAGCTCTCCACAGATCAGGCACGGGAATTCCTTCTACCAGTCCCTTCATTTGTGAAAAGCTGAAGAACAAAATCCAGTAATGAAGCCTGGAGTCTCCCTACTCCCTGACCTCTCGCTCCCCAACCCAATTCCCCCTACATGTTTCCAGTTATTTGAAACGGAAAGATGCACAAACCTCAGCAATGCATTCACAAATCCTCATTCTAGAATTAAGGGCCATTATTCATCCCTGGGTCCTTATTTCTCTGCTATTTAGTTCATCGCCTTGCTGTTGCTATGGGTGGGGAGGGCGGGACGGTGGTGGGGGAGGCAGAGGAAGGTATTACTAAGTTCCCAGACCTCCTTAAACTGCTCAGAGCAGCATGGCTAATCTGACCACGCAATATTCAGAACAAGTGCTCATACAGGGAACCTTCCCCTTTGTTTAAAAAAAGCAAAACAAAACAAAAAAACCCTTCCCCCCAGCCACGTTCCGTGCACATTAAAAGCATTTTTATTCCATACCGTGCCTTTTCCCCCCCCGCTCCTCTCCATATGCCTCCCCATTTCAAGACCCTCTCCAACAGTAACAGTCTCTTTCGGGGGGCCTGAACCAGCTGGTATTTTTGCACATACAAATAACCACTCAGGAGTGTCATCTTCATGCATATAATGGGACTGCTCACATGAGGAAAGTTTCTGAGATGCCTAAGGATGATAGAGCCCTACACAAAGAGATTAAAAATCAAAAGAAAAACATGTAGTCTCTGGCCTTTAGATACTTAGGGTTGAATACATAGGTACGGTTGTACTTTGTGTGACATTACCTCCTTCTCCCAACAAGCCTTCTCTCCTCTGCAGTAGATTTTGTGGCCATGCCTTGACCAGCTAATCAGGCTACGCTTATACTTAAGTGGGTGATTGCTGCCAAAACACCAAAAACCACCGTGTCTCGCCTGTGTGAGAGCAGCTCACCTGCCACAGTGAGCGACCGAGGACAGCCCAGACCCAGTGTGCTGCACTTGCCTTTCCCCTGAATGTAATGTACTGTACCGATGCTGGCTGGCTCAGAAAAGGAGTATTTTAATATCAGACAAAAAGTGAGTAGCCCACATAATTGTTCACCATTTTTATCTTCCACTGTCTGAGTGATATTAAAAAAAAAAAAAAAAAGAAAAGAAGAACAGTGGCTCTTTACAGGAATGAAAAAGAAACATCATTTCATTTCTGTCTGGGGGTTTTCCTTAATACCCATTTGTTCACACAGTACTGCTTGCAAAAAAATATTTGTTTGATATAAAGGACATTGAATAATTTATGCAATATTTAATAATGCAGTAAACCAGGGAGAGTTCAGCAAGACAGGCATGGCACTCTACATTATTTGCCTTGCCCGCCTCGCTTTTCCAAATAAACCCCCACACTTAAAGACCATTAGCACACGCAATATAACAAAAAAGAAATACTGTCTAATTTGGAAATTAAACAAAGCATCTGGTTTAGTTCATAGGATAAAACATCAGCTTTTCTAGTCATGTATTTTTAATAAAAATAAAATAAGGGCTTCAAGAAAAAAATCAAAATTAATGGAACGGGATTTATATCAGCATCCAGTCCATTCCATTTGAGTCCAGAAGCTATATGAACTAAGTCGCAGTAGAGTATTAGTGTGATAAATGACTAATGGTTCTTCTGCATGCTGTACGGAGTATCTTGAAAGCAAATACATTTTAGAATACCAATAATTGCATCAAGCCAAGTACAAAGCTTTCACAACGTATTACAGGTCTCCTGACTTTTCATTCTTTAAACAGCCATAATATACATAACAATATATCAACTTCCAGGACATTTTACTTTGTTTTCCAGCTTTTTAAGAGCATGTAATATACCTTTTACTCATTCCTTAACTGCAAGGTTTTTTCCTGCTTCGGCATCTCCAAGCAAAACAGACACAAACCCAGCTTTCAAGAGATATTATTTTTCTGAGTGAGAAAAGCAGGAAGAACTCTGTATTAATAGATAAATGTTTAAAATACTATGTGAAATTATAAAGAAGTTCTCCATTTCTTTCTCGTGTTTTCACATTTACTACATAGTTTTGGTGAGCCATATACCAAGGCCTGGCTTTTAGAGAGTAGATAGCTAAGTAGGGTTTAAAATCTCTGGATATGAAAAGTCAAAACATGTAAGTCTAGGTTTTGAGCATTTTTCTCTCCTTGAATTTATAACTCAGTGCTTAGTCTGTTGAATTAACTCCACATAGTCCATAGATCTTCTTTTGGGACACAGGTTTTCTTTTGGGACTCTGCACTATTATTCAAGAATAAAATGTGATTTATAGAAACAAACATGATCTTACAGTTTTCCTAAATTCAGTATAAATAGTTTGCATTTTTTTCCCCTTAAAAGAACTTGTTTAGTACAAATAAACCATTCATATAAAAAAACAGCTACAGAATCTTTAAATCGTATTATTTTTTACTGTATAAAAGACAGAATACCTACAGAAAATCATGTCACCAAAGAATATACACGTTTATAATCTATCTTTCCTTTTATAAATACTGACTTTAGAGCTACAAAAAAATTGAAAGTTTACAACTTTGCTTTCACTACCAGAATCAGGATCCAAAGAAGACAGTTTTCACTTGCACTGCACCCACGTGAAAAAAAAAAACCAAAACAAAACCGATCTTTATGTTGCCTCACCTGAGCTAAAGCATCCCCCTCTATTTGGCAACACACTTGTTTGCCATGAGAATTCCTAATACAAGTTATGTTTAATTGCAAATGATAACGTGCACTGTATGCCTAGATATCACTTCAAGCCAGATTTTCCCATTTGCTATGTAGCGGATTAAGTGTTTTCAAAATTTTCTTTTCCCTGACAGATTTATTGTTTTAATCAGTTTGGAAGGAGTTCATTGCTTCAGTAACTTAAGTGTCCTCTTACGCCACACAATGACTCAGGGATGTTGGCTTCAGGGAACTTGGAAATCTCACTTCTGTTAGAAGCAGGCTATTGTTGATGCTTTTGTCAGTCTCCACTTAAGCTCTTTTACTTCCAGAATTTTTGTGTACACACTGAGCAATGTAACAAGTTCATAATACTCATAACAAGAGTCCATTAATAATAAGCTCCAGACTTTACCAAAGGGAGATCACCAGAGATTAATCATTGTGGTAATTAATCTATCAGTATTGTAGAAAGCACCAAAACAAAGGAAATGCTTTTTCAGTCATTGTGCTTAAAAATTTTATGCAGTTCATTAATGTAGTTATAAGCTGCTAAACTGTAAGGCAGATGAAATAGCATACCAAGTTCAATTTCTGCAAAATAAACAAGTATGTGCAGCTGCTTAAGGATTTTGTTTGTATCTAAAAAAGCTTTATCATTACAATTCATTCTGCTATTTACAGAGGAGATAAAGCCCACTGGTTTTCAACTGAAAAGCCCAATCATTAGGCTAAATTTCATGTTTGTCTACCCAGTGCCACATTTGCCATTCGGCAATCTGTAGGTTTAAGAGCATGGAGGGCGCGCAAAGGAGAAAGTGAAGGGCAGGAGGGCAAAGGAGGATTTTTTCAGGCCTGAAAGAAAGATCATTTTGTGGGAAGACAAGCACATATATTGCCTTGTTTCATCCAGAATCCTAGCAGCCAGCTTGAATAGCAAGTTAAAGCCTGCAGATGGCCTCTTCCATTTTCAGCGAAAGGCAGGGGAGGAGGGAGATGCAGAGCGGGTAGCTGCTGAGGCATAGCTAATCTGAGAGGACAGTTCATGCTTATTATAGACCCATTGCTGATAATAAAATCTGAATCAAACTGCCGACTGGAATCCACTTGAGACTCTCCGCTTCTTTAATTTTTAAAGTTATGGAAGCACTTGACACTGAGGTGGATCAAATATCACTAGTTAGCGTGCAAATACTTACTTAAGCAATCCAGCATGCCCCAATCTGTGCAAAAATTTCAGGTGAGCACCGTGAAACAGCAACTAATTATGATGTTCCATTACCCCTTTTCTAACCATCACAATTGGCCCTAAGTGGTCACGGCTGATTTATTTCAATTAGTTTTCACAGGCTTAGAGTTATGACAAATTTATGTTTTGGCTGCAGGAAATTGGTAGCAATCACGAAACCACCAAAACATCAAAACAGAAGGGAGTGCCCCCGCTAACAAGGAAGCGGCTCAAATCCCTGGGCTGGGAGCGGGGCGGCGAGCCTGACAGAGGTTTGGGAGAAAACCACTCCATCTTCTCCTGGGTGTTTCCTGTGCTTTTGAGACTGGGGAAAAAAAGTGCCTCCTCTAGATGGCACTAGAAAAAGAAGGTTGTGCTCAAGTGCCCTAGCAAAGAACAGTTCTTTGGATGCAGATTATTTGCGTTTTGTTGCCTTTTTGTCTCTGTCCGTACAGTAATTGCACATAAAAAGCAGCTGTCCACAATGTAGTTTATGTGGGCTGTATCTAAAATGATTACATTAGGAAGTACATCTGAAAAGCATGAATTGGTAATATATCAAACAATTCCCATTTATGCCAGTAAAAGAAGAAAAATTGGATTTCAGTCTACACAGATTCAAATGCAAATTCAAATTCAGATGTAAGCAAATTTCTTTCTGAAATCAAAGAGACTGAATTTGACTTCTTGTCATTTTAAATAACACCTTTGCTATTAAAAAACCATCACATTCACACTTTTTAATATAAGCATCAATTTCAACAGCCTGAAATGTTTTATATAAGCATTAATTTCAGCAGCTTGTCTGGTAAATTCAAATGATTGAAATTTACCTATCTTTTATACACCAAAATACCTTGCTTCCTTCCCACGTTTGACTTAAATTTTTCTGGTTAGTAACTCTTTCCTTCCTTAGTTCTCCTCTTCTATACCATAGGGGGGGAAAAAAATCCTACAGCACTTTAAAAAATGCTGTGATATTAAATGCTAGTAAGCTAGGAAATCTATTATGATGCAGTTTCATGACATGATTATATTGATTTTCTGCAGGATATGCAACTGCATGCACTATAAACGTTGTCATAAATTAAACTACTGTATGATAATTTTCATAGTAACACAATTAAATTACAGCTATGTAGAATCTCTGCTATATTCAGAAGCAGTACAGGTAAAAGCACGGTTTGGTTTTTACTTGTTGGGTGACTATGTCAAAAATACCCACATGCCTCACATTACTTCAACAGCTCACTGTTACAATAGGTCTTCAAGAAGAATATCCATTTTCTCAAAAGACTGAATTTCTATTTAGTAGTAGAGCTGGTTTGACAAAACAGCTTTCCATTTTAAAAACATGAGCTCTTCATACAGATGAAAGAGTTTTCAGGAATGAAACTACTCTGAAGAGATTTTTCACTGAAGGAAGAAAAAATTTTTATTTCTTTATATTTTTAAGATTAAGACTTTGTTGAGATATATATGTATGTATAGGAACAGTATGAAAAATAAAAGTTTATTTCTAAATTAGAAAACATTAAAATCAGTGTTGCACTACAAAAAACATGTTTCAGAAATCAGTCGTTTTTGTTCTTACGTAAAAATAATTTTTATCCCTTTCTACATCTATTTGCAGTAACACTGGAAATAAAAGACTAAAATTGTGGAGAAAAATTACACCCATAATGACAAAATATTTTTAATAGTAAAAATTAATCCCTAGAAGAAAGTATCTGCATGTCTTTGATTTTCAGTGAACAAATCCTCTGATTTTATCAGCTTTATTCAATATTTTATTAATTGTTCTTGAACTTCAACTGAAATATATCAGTAATAAACTTGACCTAAATTTTCTAAAACTTGCAGCACCCGGTGACTGGGACTCAGAAGGAAGTGATAAATCTAAGACCATATACCATTTGATTCAAGCAAGATTTGACAATGGAAAGGCAGACAGTCTGATGTAATTTTAGATACAATAACTACGTATCAGTTCATTTCCAGTTAGGCCAAATTCTAAACCCGTTAGCTCCATGAAAAAGGAATATGGACCTTCACAAAAGTAATGTGCAACGCTTCATTTTGGGGTTTGTTTAAATATTACTTACAAATATATTTTCTTCTGTGAAAGAATAGTTTCCAGGAGATTTAAGAAACTGAAAGGACAATACTTGAGGCTAGAACATTAGACCATTTCTTTTCCTAAGGCTCTGAAGGAGTTTTATGCTCCATATCAACACAATATGTTCCTCATATTAGCTGTCCATATTCACACTTCAAAGTTTCTCTTTTTTAATAATAATTACAGTGTAACTGCTTTGTAATTTTTTTGTTCTGCCTTTAACTGCAAATTAAACTTATGACCAAAAGATATTTCTAATACTTTCCTGTAACTTACCCCTCAATGAAGATACAGGCATTCAGGAAGAATTACATCATAATCCAAATTTGAAGAGCATAACAAAAAATTTTTAGATGTTGTCAAAGAAACAAAAAAATAGTATTTTGTCAATAAAAACATCTCTCCAACATTTTAATCATCACCATCCTAAAGAATTTAGAAATCAAACTGGGCGGTTTCTAAGACCTGGAAAACATTTTAGGATCTTCTGGCATGCAAGTACACGAATAACTACCTTGTGAGGACGTACCTCAGAATTTTTACATACTGAGAGTTGACAAAATAAACATTTTCTGTTATATGGAAACTTTCTGCAGATAAGAAAAAATGATTGAAAACTTTCATTACACAGCCTTCAAGATCAAATGATGACTTACATGTAGTGCACTTTTCAGCACATACAACATATGAACCAGGCAATTACCTGAAAGTAGATACCTGCTTTTGTCTTCTATTTGTTAACAGAAGTGTCTTCTGTAGCCAACGTTAACATCATCATCTTTAAGTAGTATACAGCTAAACTGCGAGACATGCAAACACAAGATATTTTTATATTTTCACCTATTCTTATTTCCCAGCTAACAGAGCATTTTTGACAGTGCAATGTATCAGTGGTTGCAGAGCAAAAAATGCATCCTTTCCATTAAAAAATTGAGTTCTAGAATTCAGATAGCTAAAATGAGACATTTCAGTTGGAAGAGAAGTTATGGGTGAACCTGGATAAAAATTACATAATTTCTTGTCACAGCCAGATAATGTTTATAAATGGCCCTAAATATGGTGCACTCTGTTACTTCTACAGCAGTCATTTTGTCAGTCTCTGTATTTTGATGGAAGATTACCATTACAGTCACTGTCATGACTAATGTTAAGATACAGTTCAACCAACTTAAAATTCATCAGCAGTAACTAGAAAAACCTTAGAGTACGTGTAGTCTGCATGTCCTCTCTACAGAGCCAACAGAACATAAACACATGGAAAGAGTATTTAACCCCTAAATATATGCAGAAATCATCACCTTTAAACCCCAAAACTTGAAGGCAGAGGGCAATTTTTTTTTGTATTTAAGTATGCTAAACTATTGTGTGCATATGTCTTCATGTTATCTTGCGTTTTACTGGCTGTGGAAGTTGCTTGTTAAGAAATTGAAGGTACTTTGGTTTTTAAAAGTGCTGGATGTATGCAAACTACTGTTATTGCTCAAGGAAATAAAACAGCCTTCAGCAAAGAAAAGTCCAGCCCAGTCACTCAGAAATCCCCTGAGAAAGTGAATACTCACAATATTTTTCCCATTATTTCTGTTTTTTGCTTTATTATGACCTGGCTCTTCAAAATTTGAGTAGTTTTAGTATAAGATCTAAGAGAGTATCCATCTCTGTCAGGTTTTCATTTGGGTTTTGCCGTTATTTAAGTCTTCATCTTGGTCCACTTTCAAAAATTCCAGGTAATCCTCCTACATTTTTTTCTCTCCAGTTTTACCATTCTTTTATGGTGTCTTCCTCAGCTCAGGACTTACCAACAGGGAAAAGCATAAGCCCATAGATATTGGAATTTTCTTTTATGGCTGTTGGTCTTAGGTGAAAATTTCTAGTATGATCTAGTAAAGTTTCTGCCAAAGAACTTCAGAGTCTGACAGAAACTGACCTACCTCCATGTTTGAAAAATTTATGCTGTACACATTCCTTACTCAGTCTTTGTAATAAAATATTCTGGTCCCTTTATGGTATTTTTTTTGCTGTTTGCATAGTCATTAATGAACCTTACTAGACACTTGATCTATTTTCCATATGGCCGATTTGCTCATCTGTTTCTACAACTGCAGAAACTGGGGTCAGGGATATAATATGCTTTAACAGGAAGTCTCAAACATCTCAGTCCCAAACATTCACAAAGTTACACCCAGGATTTTTAATTCAATGCAGTCTTAGGAGAATACAAAAGTGGAATAATTCAATGCAGTCTTAGAAAAATACAAAAGTGAAAACAAATAGAGCAACGTGATGAGTTTTATTATAAGACTAGGTTTCTTCAGGCTGACTTCTAAACTGAAACCAAAGCTTTAATCAGAGCTTAATTACATAACTTAATGCACCACAGAAGTTAAATTCAGCCATCCAATTAAGAGAAAGTATAAGTAAACATGGATTCATTTCTAAGAAGAAAAATATCACAGGGAGGCCATCACTCAATTCAATAGCCTTCCAGATCCCATACAAATGAAAATATTTTGCCAGGATTGTTTTGCTTTCTGGTAATATAACTAAGGTTTGAGTTTCGACATCGTTACCTGCAACTATCATGCTAGGTCTTTTGGGGGCATAACCTTGGGAGGATAGATAATTCATAGGATTTGATCTCTATGAAATAGAGTGGATAAACTTGTAGGATATCAGCTCAGTATGGAATGCTAAAGTGTTCTTGTAGAAGAGGTTTTGAGTTACAGGATTTGTTAAGCCCAAAGAACACACCCTGAAAGACACGGCCTGTCACTGAGTAGATTAACAAACTGCTTGGTGGATTTCATACATTGATTTCAAAAGAGCAGAAAGCATAAGGTCCAGAAATAGTCTAATCCATGTTTTGCTTTATGAAATACTTTTCAATAAGAAAAGACAAACGTGGATTTTCAGAGAAGTGTAAGATATCCAAGGTATTCCAAATACAAACTCAATATTCATTAAAAGTCAGATGAGAGAGAGAGAGAGAGAGAGGGGGAGCACAGGAGGGAGAGAGAGAGTGAGAGAGAGAGATTTCTTCACTGAAAGAGTTGTCAAACACTGGACAGGCTGCCCAGGGAAGTGGTTGAGTCACCAGTCCTGGAGGTCTTTAAAGGATGCGTGGATGTGGTGCTCAGGGACATGGTCTAGTGGTGGACTTGGCAATGTTAGGTTAATGGTTGACTTGATGATCTTAAAGGTCTTTTCCAACCTAAACAATTCTATGATACTATGTGTTCCGATAAAGTTGAAGGAAACAGACCTGTGTTTGGCCATGCCATGACTTTGATGTGTATTGAGGGATATAACAATTATCCTAAAATGTTGCAACTATGAAGCCGAACTTATGCACAGCACAGCTCCCTTCCCTTTTGGGAATCTCTGTGAAGAGAGTAAGCAAAAGATAAAGAAAGTACTTCTGGAGATGACATCTTTTCCATCCCAGATATTTTTTGGAAAGGCATAGTGTATAATTTCATCTCAGTTGTTTTAAGTTTATAAGAGAAAAAGTGAGGTATCATTCCCCAAAGGTTTCTCTGAATTCCTTGGTTGGGTAGACAAAGACAGATTTTTAATTCCCCCCACCCCCATTCTAAGGAAATCACTTGAGCATTTTTTCTATGCAAGACAGCATGCAAAGAAGTTGGAAGTCAACTAACAGGGTATCTTATAGCAATTTGTCCATAGCAGATTCTTGTATAATTACCAGACAAGAAGCAATACAATGGTATATTTGAGGTAGGAAACCAGTCTACCATGGAGAAACAACTTATTTGCTAACAATGAATTTCCATATTAACTTGTTTTACAGTTGGGGGGGGCAGCGGCGAATCTGTCATCGTAGTAACTATCTTGATTAGAATCATAGGGGTTGGAGAGTAGCTCAGGAAGTCTTTAAGTCCAACCTCTTGCTCAGACCAGGGTCAGCCATGAGATCAGATTAAGTTGCTCAGGGCTTGATCCAGTGAGGTCTTGAAATCCTCCAAGGAAAATGCTCTGAACATGTGCTCCACTGCCTCACTGTCCCCAAAATGAAAAATTTTCTCTTTATATCCAGTCTGAACTGCTTTATTTCAACTTCTGACTCTTGTGTCTCATCCTCCCACCATGTACCACTGTGAAGAGTTTGGCTCGAAACAACTGTAGGTGTATTTTCATATGTCTTTAACTGCACCTGCTTTTTAAATAAGGATTAATATCAGTCATGAACAATACATGCAAGGACAACCCACCAAATAACAATATTCAGTGTTTTTAAAAAAAAATAAATTTACTTTTAGAACAATTTTTGAAATCAGCTGTTAGGCTGGTAGAAGACCAGCGATATGTTTGCTCTGAAGAAGCCAGCCTCTTTTCTTGTGTTGCCATTGTCATGTTCCCAGGGTATGAAGGCAGCATGCATAAAGCATAATTCTGAAATATTTACAAAGATTATAGCTACACAGCCTAGGGAGTATGAATGATTAATGCTAGAAGACATTATTACCGAGTAGAAAATCAGGGTAAAAGCGGCAAAAGTCCCTTTTAGACCACATTACAACTTTCTGAGCAGTCTGTTTCAGCACAAGACTGGCAGCTTTTTATTTGCTTCCTCCATCTCTAGCTGACACTAGCTCAAACCTCTCAAAAAATATTTTCCTCTCATCGGGTGAATTATTTGGTTTATTGTTTCCATTATCATACACTTAGGCAGCAAGATATCAGGCTGTTTATTTCTGCCAGGGCACTGCAGGGGGCTGGGACCTCCCCAGGGCCCAGAAGTGATGGCGGTTCCCTGGGGCAGCAGGGGAGGGCCTGGCAGCCAGGGCCTGTCCCACCGCCTTAGCCAGGAGCAGGGTGACAGGGAAGAACAGCAAGGGCTGCCCCAGCCCTGGGCATTTGGCACCTCCCTGGGGATGGGGCAGGTCAAGATGTCGGCCCGCAGGTGGGCCGAGCCCAGCTGCTCCTGGACCATGGGCAGGGTCAGGGGAAGCCCTGAGGAGGTTGGGCAAGGACAGCTGGGCCCCTTAGTGCCCTCAGGGCCCTGACTGTTCCATGTTACAATTTGCAGTTAATAGAGATATTTCTAATTTTTCACTCCTAGCCTCTTATTTTGATTTCAAAGTGTTGCTGGTGTAGAAACTGGCTAGCCACAATAATCTGGCCACACTTATAACCATAGAATCATCTGGGTTGGAAAAGACCTTTAAGATCATCAAGTCCACCCCCCCTGCCATGGGCAGGGACACCTTCCACTAGACCAGGTTGCTCAAAGCCCCGTCCAACCTGGCCTTGAACACTGCCAGGGAGGGGGCAGCCACAGCTTCTCTGGGCAGCCTGTGCCAGTGTCTCACCACCCTCACAGTAAAGAACTTCTTCCTTATATCTAACCTAAATCTACCCTCTTTCAGTTTAAAGACATTACCCCTTGTCCTATCACTACATATCCTTGTAGTACCTCCCCATCTTTCCTGTAGTCCCCTTTAAGTACTGGAAGGCCACTATAAGGTGTCCCCGGAGCCTTCTCTTCTCTGGGCTGAACAACCCCAACTCTCTCAGCCTGTCCTCACAGGGGAGATGCTCCAGCCCCCTGAGCATCTTCGTGGCCTCCTCTGGACCTGCTCGAGCAGGTCTGTGTCCTTCTTATGTTGGGGCCCCAGAGCTGGACTGCAGATGGACTGCAGATGGGGTGTCATGAGAGCGGACTAGAAGGACAGAATCCCCTCCCTTGACCTGCTGGTCACACTTCTCTTGATGCAGCCCAGGATACAGTTGGCTTTCTGGGCTGTGAGCGCACATTGCTGGTTAACAGTAGTTTTCCATCCACTAACACCCCAAGTCCTTCTCCTCAGGGCTGCTCTCAATCCACTCATTGACCAGCCTGTATTTGTGCTTGGGATTGCCTCGACCCATGTACAGGACCTTGCACTTGGCCTTGTTGAACTTCTAATTGTTTTCCTCAGAGAAACCTGCCATGTCTTCCTCTTACAGTCAGGTCTGATAAAGTAACACAAACCATGCAAGAAAACACAGAGAGACTTCAGAGGTGCTCCTGGTCAGGAAGAGCCAAACAAAATAAATTACACCCTCTCCTCCTAGCACCAATAATTTGGAGCGTACACAGGCTGTACTCCCTTGGGATGCCAGTTTTCAGAAACATCCCTGAAACTCCTACAGGAGTAAAGAGTTGGGGGACAGGCATATGCTGCAAAGATGAACTGGACTTTCATCAGATAACTGTCAGTCTGGGGGAGTCGGTACAATTCTGTCTGGTAACAATCACTTTCAGTTATAAGAAAAATGAAAGCTATGCAAGGCAGGATTTATTCTACAAACCATGAGCTCATGTTGATCACTAATCCTGACCACAGCCACCAACAGGGCAACTGTAGAAATTTCTGAAACATATGATCTTGTTTAACCACAAATTAAGAGCATCAATGCAGGAATTCCTAGGTGAAGTTTCATCACCTAAATTACATCAGAATATCAAATTAATCCACAATATTGCCTTTATGCCCTACAAAAATCCAGCTATGTTTAGTTATTATTGATCAATAACATTAATTCTATAGCAGTGACTTTAAGACTTGCTTGTCTTTGCTAAAAGATGTGGCATAGTTTGAGACCAATAATCATGTGATACAGTACATGAGCCTTCAAATAAAATACAAGGTAAGCCTGTCCATGATTGAAGAAAATATATTGTCATCTAGTAAACTAAGTGCCCTAAAATAATTGTGTGGTATGAGCCCAGGCTCACCAGTGAGTATTCAACACTGATTCTCTCTCTGATCAAATTACAGAGCTTTTCAATAATGATTTTATGACTTCCATTACATTAAATGCCACCATGCCTTTATCAACAAGAAAAATGGTACTGCAGTGCCAAGTGTTAGAGCGCCATGTAAAAAATTTATCAGCTACCACTTCTGAATGAAAAGTGCACTACTAGTGTTTATACTTTTCTAAATACAGAAATAAATTGAGGTTACTGGTTTATAAGTAGATAATGAAAAGGTTGACTTTAGGCATCAGGGAGGCATTCAGGACTCTCCAATCTCACATCCCTGAGAGTACAATATGTCACGGGGCTGTTCCTAACATGCAGCATCCTTCGGGGTTAATACCCTGAGGCTAAGAACACCAATTACCCAACATACCACCTTGCTACACAAGGCAGTAGCCTTTTTAAGTAGCCTAGGTCAAATCCTTGGCCACATCTTTGATGACAGACATGGCCTGAGTAGGAACAGACATCCCAATGCCCAGCACTGCTTGTAGGCAATACAACAGATTTAACAACCACCCATGAATTTATCAAAAGCCTGGATCTAAATGAAGGCTTGTACATTCAGCTCCAGATCAGACCTGCTCTTAAAATAAAATACAAATATTCCTGAATCTTTTAACCAAACTACTGCATCCATTTAAGCATGTGTAAAACAGAAGCAATGGTGATGTTCTGCTTGTAAGGTAAGCAATGACTGCAGAACATTTCAACATCCTTTGATATTGCTATACTACAACAAGATGATATCATTTCTATTGTCAGCCTGGTATACTTGAAGCTATCTAAAAATTATATACAGCTCTGACAAATGAAAGAAGCAGACTAAAACCAGCCAAAGGACAAAAGTAGAGATCTGAAAGCACTTATAGGCAAGAAGCTGAATAAACTAGATTTTTGGCTGCAAAGACTTTGACATTAAGCCTAAAACTGAGAATTGTCAGAATTGCCCCTATTGGCAAGATGAGTTTAGGATTTCATCTCAGAGCACACTGACAAAACTCCTCAAGATGGCAGAAAGGAATTTGAGTAGTTGATTTTGGAAGCACAAATTCTAACATTGAACTTTTCAAGCAGATTTTGACGGTGTGAATAGGGCATCCAGAATTATGACAACTTTAACTATGATGAACAGATTCTTGACTAGAATCCAAAAAAAAAAAAAATCCTTAAGGAGGTATGGGCTACAGTTTTGGCATATTTCATTTAAGGCATCTAAACTTCTTCATGCAAAGATCATTGAGATTTTATGCTGTCCTGATATTCTCAAGTAGACCAACGTAAACATTGACTTTTCCAGTGACGAGCTAAACTGAACAGCAACAAAGTTACTCAAAATTAGATATTTTTCTTGATCTGAAACAACCTTTTTTTTTTTAAAAAAAATATCTGTTTAAGCTTTCAGTTTCATCCCATTTTGAAAAGCAAACAACATTTTAAATCAAAAAACCATTACAAAGCTTTGTTTGCAAAGATAACTGCTCTGTTTTAAAATTATTTCCTGAATTAGGTAGTAAATAAAAGTTTTGGTCTATTTTTCCCCTCATGAAATAAACTGCATGGTAGAAAGGAAACAGACAAGGTGCTTGGGTGTATCTGTGTCTGAATCAAAGCTGGAACATGTTATGTTCATCTACAGCTTACCACTTTCATCAGCACTGGATGGTTAAAACTTCACCCTATATGTTCTTTTCTTGTTATTATTCTAACAGAAAGAATTTTAATAGAGAGATGAACATCTGCCAGCTTGAGATCTTAACATCTGTTTTTTCATGAAGGCAGCCAATATTTTGCCAAGACAGGATTTTTCATCTCAAACAAACATACACCCACCAGATTTCTGGAAAGACTGGGAGGAAAGGCACCTAAAGGAGCTTCTTCTATCATCTGTCTTTTTTCTTTTGCCCTCTCCTTTCTCTGATTCCAGAAAAGCAGCAGCTAGAAAAAACATCTTCTACAGTATTTGATTTCTACTTCAACTTTGTAGAACTAAGCCCCATGTCAACATCTGTACACGTTACCGTCGACCACATGTCGGTGGTACTGCTCTGGGCATGGGGGCATGACAAGGGCTGGGGCCAAGCAGCCACAGTGTCACTTCTGTCTGCCCTGAAACTCTGCTTTGGGCTGGGCACCCTGAGCCACACAACTATGCTTTGTCGTCATAAGGAAAAGGACAAAACACTACATAATCTTGCCCTCTTCTGTGGTACAGAAAAAATTATTTTCTTTTTCTCCCCCAAGTCTTAAATACCTCTAATGTGTTACAACTGAGGCAGATGTTTCCTCCATGTCACCCTGCAGAGGTGGCTGGATGCCTGGGGACACGATTGGATGCAGACTAATTTAAGTGGATGGACTCCCATTTGGCCAAAAATAGATGCAACCAGATTTTAAATATAATCAAGAAAATAAATGGTATCAGCATCTCTCAACATCTGTTAGGATTCTTTAAATCCTAAGAGACAGACCATACCTTGAATCTCAGGTCTATTTAATTCCAAAACAACTTTTATTGTCATCTGTTTTACTGTTTATCAAGTTAAAGGTGCTTCTTACAGGTATTTCAAGGAATTGATTAGTATCTTCAGAGTGCCACAGAGATGGTACAGGCACCTGGTTTTGAGAGAGAACGTGAAATACCTTATTCTTACACAGTACCATCCACCTTAGGGTGTAAAAATACTTTAACTTGTTACATCTCTGCCAAGCAGTATCACCTCAGTTCCGAATGTAAATTGAAGAATAAAACATTGAAATTACTTGGGCAAAGGCATGCATAGTAATTCAGTAGAAAAGTTTGGAGTTGCGGTTTCCATTGCCCCATGACAATCCTTCTTTCACAAACCCAATTTATATTTTTATTTAGAAAAACAGATAGCAATAGCACCTTTTCATTGAGGAACAGAAGCCAATAAATTTTGTACATGCTGCTTAAACAGTCACAGCATCAGTTGCACTGTAGAACTGTATTTCTTCTTTATAAAGGCATAGAGGCACATAAAGTAATGAAAGGCACAAAATCATTATTGAAAAGCTCTGTAATTTGGCCACAGAGAGAAAAATAGTTGTGACTGCCTTAAAAAACTTAGCTTATTCTTTGGCAGTAAGGACACTTAAAAACTTTTGTACTTGTATTAGGTTTGTGTGGCCAGGTTTTGGTAGCAGGGGAGCTACAAGGGAGGATTCTGTGAGAAGCTGCAAGAAGCTTCCCCATGAGCGATAGAGCCAATGCCGGCCGGCTCCTAGATGGACCCACCTCTGGCTAAGGCCGGGCCCATCAGCGATGGTGGTAACACCTCTGGGATAACATGTTTAAGAAGGGAGGAAAAACCTGCACAACACCAATTGCAGCCAAAGAGACAAGTGAGAATAGGTGAGAGAATCAACTGTGCAGACACCAAGGTCAGTGAAGAAGGAGGGGGAGGAGGTGCTCCAGGTGCCAGAGCAGAGATTCCCCTGCAGCCCGTGGTGCAGCCCATGGTGAGGCAGCTGTGTCCTGCACCCATGGAGGTTTATGGTGGAGCAGATCTCCACCTGTGGCCTGTGAGGGACCTCACGCCAGAGCAGGTGGGTGCCTGAAGGAGGCTGTGACCCTGTGGAGAGACCACGTTGGAGCAGGCTCCTGGCAGGACCTGTAGACCCATGGAGAAAGGAGCCCACGCTGGAGCAGGTTTTCTGGCAGCACTTGTGACCCCGTGGGGGACCCACGCTGGAGCAGTCTGTTCCTGAAGGACTGCACCCCATGGGAGGGACCCACACTGGAGCAGTTCATGAAGAACTGCAACCTGTGGGAAGGACTCCCATTAGAGAAGTTTGTGAAGGACTGTCTCCTGTGGGAGGGACCCCACAGTGGAGCAGGGAAGAGTGTGAGTCCTCCCCTGAGGAGGAAGGAGCAGCAGAAATGATGTGTGATGAACCGCAACCCCCATTCCCCATCGCCCTGCAGGGAAGGAGGTAGAGAAATCGAGAGTGAAGTTGAGCCTGGAAAGAAGGGAGGGATGGGGTGAAGGTGTTTTAAGATTTGGTTTTTATTTCTCATTATCCTACATTGATTTGATTGGTAATGAATTAAGCTGATTTCTCCAAGGTGAGTCTGTTCTACCCATGATGGCAATTGGTGAGTGATCTGCCTGTCCTTATCTCAACCCATGAGACTTTCATGATATTTTCCTCTCCTCTGTCCATTTGAGGAGGTGGAATGATAGAGTGTCTTTGGTGGGCACCTGGCATCCAGCCAGGGTCAACCCACCACAGTACTGGATCCTTGACACCAACCACATTGTTACCAGATAATTTTGAAGTTGCATCAAGAATGGTTAACAAAGCCCTAAAAATGGCTCTGAGATGGAAATTTCCTGGTCATGAATATGCTACTTCATGTTAATTTATCCAAGTCTTTTATTTAAAGGGAAGAGAAAGCACACAGAGATTTCATTATGGTTTTGCAAACTTCTCTTGTATGGCCTAAGACTTTCCTAATTAAGAATGGTTACCTCACAGTTACGATCAAAGGAGCTGGCACTTGATAAACGTTCAGAATTTCAGCTTCTCCAGAGTTTTAAGAGACAACTATTGACCTCTCCAGAGATATTTGAAATTTTCCTTCCCTTTGTAAAACATGGCCTATCGCTTTGTAACCTTCAAATCCATCAGAAGCAACTGCCTTTCTTGGAGGCAAGTCACAAACTGTCATCCAAAACTTTAAAGCTAATGCTAAATCACTAAGTGCAAAGTGCCTATCTTTCATACAATATACCAATCCCACAATGAACAAGCAGTGCAAAGACTATCCATTCCAGCATTGCTTACAGAGTAGGAACAAGACAAAGTTGGAGTGTATCTTTTTGCCTGACAGCTGGAGACAAAAAGTGAAGGAAAGATCTACTAATAAGGTATAGAAGAGTTCAAAAGAACTGAAAAGGTACCAATCCCAGATATGTATTGTTCTTAAAATACACCATTGAAAAGCATACACAATCTTTTTCTTTTTTTCATTTTCTCGCACTTGAGAATTGAGAACTGCAATAAACACACACAGGACTCTGTGTGTAGCTATGTATGTGCATTAGCTACCCATAGGTTGATATAACTTAATAGTGATTTCGTGCATGCATTCAAAACCCAATAGGGAGTGCAGCATTTGTAAAATCTGGAGATCACTAGGGCAGAAATAAATGGCCATTTTGGAAGATAATTAACTATTAGAGATAGGGCATGGGAACAAAGAATACTCCTGGAATATACAGCCACATGTATTTGTCAGTTTTGTGACACCAAGATATTTTCAAATGAGAAAATTTTCTGTAGGCATTTAATCAAAGGCCTAAGTGAGCTGGTAGGCTAGTAAATCATATTGATTAAATAGAGTAAAGGTGAATTTCCTAAAATATGTACTTCTTTGTTACCTGTATGAACTTTTAATTGAAGTTGACCCCAAAGTATTTCAGGACTCTTGTCCTTAACTCTTGTTCTAAGGATAGGACATGAGATTGTGTCATTCCCAAGTGGTTTAGTTTACTAAAACGGTAAGGACAGATCATTTGAATTTAAAAATTTAATGGAAAAACACAACCAAAACCAAACAAAAACACACCCCCCACAAAACCAAACAAAACCACCAACCAACCCCCAACACCCACAGAAAAAAACCCACAGCCACACACAGCCACAAAAAAAGCCCTGCACCACACCAAAAAAACCCACACAGAGAGTTCAGAAATAAAATGGCATATTACCAAAATGGGCAAAAGAAGCAGTAGGAAAAGCATTTTGTTGTCAGTAAGAGTGGAACTTTGTCTAGAATTCCTAGGGTGAGAGAGGAAGCCTCCCAGATACTTAGAGACCACAGTGAACAGTTTTGATGGGTTATCAACAGATGGTGAAGGCATCACAGTACCTTAGTACTCTTGCTGGGTCCCTCCAAATCCCTGCTATTCCTAGGCTTAGGTGCATTGGCAAGTCAGATCAGAAAGATCTGCTGTATCTCAAATCTGGTACAACTAATAAAATATGTCCCCATACAATATGTCTCAATCATCTGGCTGCTTTATTTGACAAACTAGGAGAGAAAATCCCAGATATTTGCAGCACTACAGAAGCTCAGATACACAGCATAACTCTAATACACAAGATAGATTTTTATAACAAATACATTTTTCTGCAGATAAAAATACACATTTTGCCTTTACTACAAAATTCCAGACCTATTTAACAAGCAAAAGGAAATCCTTAGTTTTATAATTCAACTTTCAGTTTTGGGTTACAGCAGGCAGATAGCAAATAGATGCCTGAAAGGAGGGATCTGGGGTTTGTTGTTGACTGTCCCTCATTCATCAGTTAAAGGTCTAAAGAGCTCTGCCAGGTTTGCCGATTTCACTCCACAGAAGATACCCATCTTTTCTCACAACATACATGTGTGTATATATATATTATAAACACACATATACATGATGTTCATATATTAACCCTTAATTCAAAGTTCTGTTTCCATGGAAACAGCAGCAAGCAGCTATGTGTCAAAGTCCTGTTAATTTCTTCATGAGCATGAAATGGATGAGCATCTGCTGGAAACACAGATTAAAAAGAGTGACGATTGGAATGCAAATACTTTTCTTAACTCCAGGTTTTAATATTACTTCTTTCAAGAAACATCTATAGCAAAATCCATCTGAATTACTGGATTAAACTAAAATTCCTTCCAACACACTTATTGAGGAATGAGTCTGAAGACAAGAAGTTAGTCAAGAACTGCTTATCAAAAAGTATTTTGTGCATATCTACAATGGAGAACAGATATGTTTGGTAAGAAGAATCTAAGGACTCCAGCTTCCAAGCACGGACTGTTGTGCTGGTTGCATTTAGTATACCTGTAGGATTGCTGGCAGAATTAGAGCAAAACAGGTCTCAACCAAAAGTGTGAAAAGAAATCCTTTGATAAATACTTAAATACTTTCCACATCAAAAGGACCTTCACATGTCTGTTGTTCTCAGTACGGACCAGCCAAACATACTCTTAAATACTTTGCCAAATTCCTGGTCTGAGTCAACAATTATAAATATTCAGTGAAGAGAAATGAAGATATTTTCCAAAAATTTAACTTAAAAAATGGAGTGACAACATATACATACTGAATGTTTCATCCTTCCATCCTTCAAACACTTTTCTTACATCTTCATTAGTATCATCAACAATCTCAAGACCTAGCAAGAGTTTTGTGAGGAAAATAGTAGGAATACTTTTTAAAACTCTCCCAAGGTCCATGCATTCCTGTCTGCAAGAGCATTACCATATTGATACACCCTGTAATCCAATATTCAAAATTTTAGTTTGCTTGACCTACCTATAGCTTCAAGCATTGGCCAAAGGCAACTTGTTTGGAGGAAAGAGCCCACCTAGCAGGTTCACTGAATTTATTGGCATACAGAAAATAATTTTTAAAACAGGAAAAGAGATAAGTGAAAAAATTATTTATGTCAAAACCAAGTAATTAATGCAGATACAAAATTTCAACAGACCTAGAAAAAAACCACATATTTGAAAAATATTATTCTATTACCTTATAGTACATTTCTGCTAGACACCAAGATTTAAAATAATAATAATGTCACCCAGGAAGCATGTCTAGCAGCTCTTAACCCAAAACTGTGCACATGTGAACTGCAGAGTTTGAATACTTGCACTCTTTTTGTGGATATAAAAGGGTGATATGTGGGCTTTGATCTTTTAATAACTCTGCTTAAGAGGGTTTAACTGTATGAATTAATCAGCGGTCTTCTGAAATGCATTAATTAATTCTACTTTGGAAATTATTATTATATAACCATATTACATAAGCTAGGGCATCTAAACTTTATATTCATCCAGTAACTTCTGTGCAGAGAACACTCAGCATTACAACAAGGAACAGAAACCTCTGCACAATATGATTGGACACTTAACAAGTGGAACGTTCAAATCGCATTACTGTAAAAGTAACAATTTAGGGGGACGCCCTCAAAAATTTAGTGGGAATAATTAAAGGAGTCTGAAATATGACTCTCTTTTTTTCATTTTCTTTGAACTAAGTGAGTTAGCACGATATCCTTTGTATTTTTCAGACAGTATTAATTTTCAGGACTGTGAGGGGGAAGGCCTGGAGGGCAAACTTGAAAAAGATTAGTCTAATTCAAGTCCTATATACAGAAGAGAGAGTTTTATCTGTCAATTTGAAAGAGAACTTTAAAGACGCTGTGATATGGAGCGGAATTATCACCACTATTAATTGCACAGGCATATTAAAAAGACCCTGGAAAGTGACCTCCTCTAATACAGAGAATGCATGTAGAAAAATATGTCTTAATCTTCTTTTCTGCACTGAGATAAATGTCAAGTGTATCTATCACCTCAATTAACCATAGGAAAAAAGCTGTCAAAATCTAATTCTTTTTTTGACAAGGCGTTTATTCTGAAACCAGCAGAGGGAGAAACAGGCACTTGTATTAGAAAGAGATGAGTGTCAAAGGGTTCTGAAACACATGGTGAGTTTTCCATGTGCGAAATGCTGATTAGAACCATGGTAAATCAGTGCTAGTGTGTTCTGGGTTTGTTGCCTGAGCTACAGTAAAACTGAGGGCTTTGTGGCATGGTTTACTTCAGCATTGAGGTTACATTAACAAAAGAATGTTTTTCAGCTACAGTACCATGCAAAATGCAAAAGAACTGGTGAAATGAAAGAACTTTAACTTCAGGAACATTAAAGACTATTTTACAAAATATTGTAAAACATATTTATTGTGATAGTTTATTTACTCTTTGATTTTTTTCCTTTAAATGGAATTGAAACCTTTTTGTTCCTTTCCCTGTTACATCAATGTGATCTCATCAGGGTATTAGGATGGATTCACCCTTCATCAGCTTGATTCACTCACACACAGAAATTTTCCTATGCTACCCTTGCATTTTGCAGAAGAGTAATACAAGGCAAAGCAGAAAAAAAATATTCACACATCTTTTTCATAATTGAGCTTTGAAAGCAAAATGATTGACCTACTGATAAAACTTTCATATGAAGGGTAGCTTGAAAGAATTCTGCCAAGAAGTTGGTACAACCAAACATTGCCTCAGCTAGAAATCACGCAGAAGAGGAAAACTGCCTAAATCAATGCATTTAGAAAGAGCAGTTTGGCACCATGAGATTGGCCTAAAAATCATTCAGATTTCTTTCTTAATTTTCAAAATCTGGTGTGTGCCTATGCACGTGTGTGTGCATTCATTCAGGGTTTTGAGACTCCTGCCTAAAACAAGAAAATAAGGGAGTTTGAAACTTTTTTAAATGACAATGGAGCTTTTCATGCACAGTATTAACTTTAAGGGGGGGAGGGAAATGACTGTAAGAATTGAGATTGAAATACAGAAAACATCTAGGATTTTCCAACTTCCAGAGCTAAATCGTTTCATATCTCTCAAGATGAAATGAGTCTCAGAACAGTACTAGAATGTTTTTTGCCACCATCCTTTTTCCAGAAATAAACGATGCCCCAGAAAAGCTGTATATGTACACTGGAAAGATACGTGACCTATGGTGTTTGTTAGAAGATAGAGGTGCATTCAAGGATTAAAACAATTGCATCTCACAAAAAGGACAGGCTTCCCTAGGGAAAGCTCTAGGATTGCTTGTTAGCTGTAGCACAACTGAAAAACAACAGATCAGTTCTCCACTTGTTTACATTGTCATATGCTTTTGAATTCAGTGGCACTCAGTCATATCGTGTCACAACTGGCTCCCTGCTTCCTTAAGAGTAACACAAATAACAGATCCTAAAAGCTTAATAATACAAACAGGAGTCCTCAGGCAGGTACCTGTTCCACTATTTATTTGCTGTGGCTCCAAACATTACTCTGAATTAAAAATTGGCCAAGTCACAATCACGTCAGGTATGTTCCTCTTACAGGACCTCTGCTAATATGAGCAATGGCTAAGACATGCAGTTCTGCTAGCCATAATGAAAGCATGCATACATCTGCTAATATAAAATTATTCCAAATAAGAAAATAAAAAGTACCACCAATATTTCTGAACATATAGACTATGGAACTTAAATTATTTCCAGAAAGTACAATAAAGCAAATAACCATTGAGCAAACATTAATTATGGCATGGAGAATTCAGGTGATAGGCAGGCTTTGAGAACTGTGAAATTTTCTATTTGCTCTTTTTTAACCTCATCCAAAGGAATTTGGATAGAAATGTCTTGGTATTCTGGGTAAAGTATATGAACAAAGTACAAAGCAATCATGCATGTATAAAAATGTGATTAACATTGCATAATCATTCAACACATTCTCTCCCATTTTGTAAGCTACACACACTCTGCAGCACTCGCTTGAAACTGGAACAGCAGAGAAAGTATTCACTTCCCCATTTCCCACATACTGTATCAGCTATGCCAAGAAGGAAAAAAAAAATAAAATGAAAACAAGAATCTGGAAGTCTTTTTTAATTCCAAGAAAGAAAAGTGCTACCTAATGAAGCTTTACTCCAATAATGATAACATACTCTAAATTAGATCTAAATATGTGTTCTTCCCTTCTCTCAACCACCAGGCAAAATGGGCACATGCTCTTCTCAACTAGAAATCCAGACCTGTCAGCTGTACTTATGGGCTTCTAGCCATTGTCAGAGTGGGATTTCCAGCTTAAGCTCAGCTGGGCCACAGCTTTCCAGTACTGCCCTCACGTGCCTCAGGAGGCCTGAGTTAGAGCTCTAACTCGCACAGCAAAAGTACAAAGCCCCTGCTGAGCCGCAGCAGCAGTATATATATACGGTTTTAAGCTTGCAGCAAAGTTGAGATAGTTCAAATTTGCTCTGTTCTTTTGGTTGCAGACTAACCTTACTATAAATGCATTTGTATGCCTTGTGAGGTCAGAACATGCGCTGTTACCTTGGCTCACCTAGTGCATGACATTTTCTGTCTCACAGTGCTTGTGTGTGTATCAGATCGGACAGGGCATCTCTGGTCCTTGAAGGGCAACATAAAGTACAGGATGCATTTCAGTGTTTTTAAACAGGAAACCATTGAGATATTTAGCAGGAACTTACAAGGCACAGCTAGTAGTGACACAGCAAAGATTTCTGCCGTGAAAGAAGAGAAATGAAAGATACTGCAGTCCATTTCCACCAGGAGTTCACTGTTGGCATATGCCCAAGTTCTCTACACTCAACAGGCCAGGTGTAGCTTTGCAATGGAGAACACGATAGTACAGAAGCAAGGGTAACATACACAGAGGGTTGCTCTGTGGATCCGAGGATGCAGCTCGCATCTGGTCAGTTTATTCTAGACCATTAACAAGAATTTTAGCTGTTGATGTTCTCTGGTTCTGGTGCAAGTGCTGAGAATTCATCAAAAAACAGACCAAGATCCCATCCAGTCAGAAGAAAATATCACTTTGAACCAGCCAGGGTCCTGATCCTGTTTGATTGCCAGTACTGTATTTTAATTTGTCTTTTTTATCCCCCTTTTCCTGGATCTACACTCGCAGTTAAGAAGAGTCTTATTGAACAAGTTTCCATTATCAAATCAAGGCACATACTCGCCTCCACTCATTGTTCACAATATCACAGATGATCATGTAGCAGCTCTAACTGATGCCGACGCTCATTTCACAGGTAGCAAAAGAGACAGTGAACAGTTAAGTCACTGTTCCTGTGTCCCTGTCTGAGCTGCTGTACTTATCTGGAAGGTGACAGAGCAGCTTGTCTTCAGCTCCAGTTTCTCACCCACTTGATCACACAATTTTACTGAAGTTGATACTTCTTCCTGACACAGCCTTTACCTTCCTACCTAGTGCCAGTCTCTGACCAGGAACAGAGTGAAACCTCTGTATTCTGTCTGTTTTAAGGCACCAGATACATTAACAGTACTTAATTCACATCCACTATAATATGAATAAGAAATGTTTATTTAGAAGTTGCACTGTCTATTACTACATAAAAGCTGAAGTGTTGTGTTTGATAAAACCCACATAATAGTGTGAATAGTTGCACTGTGATAATGGATTGACTCATTCCAACTTATTTCGAGCTCTTTTGAACATAGTCTCATGAAGCTCACTTGTATGAACATCCTGAAGATTTCCTATTGTTAAAAAAAAAAGAAAAAAAAAAAGAGTCCATTTTTTAAAGAGGATTTCATAAGGTAATGGTGTTTGCATCTCTCTTATCCCTCCTCCATCCTGGGAAGAGATAAAATCTCGGATTTTAAGAATGGTATTCATACGACTTAATGAGTTAAGGGAGCTAGAACAGATAGGAAGGCACTCTAAGGGGATTTTTTGTGGAAGAGATTATAAAAAAAGTAGTGTATTTGCTTTTATTGCTACCGTAAATGCCTCCTCAAAGCACTTGGGTACTTCATACACTTAAAAATGAAGAGAACAAGTTACCCTAACTGCAAGGGACAGAGCACAATCCATTCCATCATGCTCATTTCTGTAACCTGACTCACACCCTGCCATCAAAATACTCTGATGACAGTTCATTGTGGAAGAGCTTGAATACTACAAAGAACAATTCTTGTCTACTGAAAGATAGTTGATCTGCCGCCAGCACACTTCTGTCATAGCCTATGATTAATATAATACAGAAATAGAAGGAAAAGATTTAACTGGACCTTTTGATTCAAATACCTCTAAGCAGTTTCTATTTAGAACCCGTAAACATTAGACAATGATTTCCTTTTGTTGGAGCCAAAATAAAACAAAAATCTATCTGAAACATACAGTGTTTGCCTTCCCCATCTATGTTTTCGTGTGCTGAATTGGAAGATTTAAGAGGGTGAAAGAGATGCAATCAGGATTAGCAAACCAGTAAAATCTTACAGTGAACAGGAAAGCATGAAGATCTGTATAAATATTTGCAGGAACTGAAAAGAGCAGATGCACAATTAAATAATCTAGAGGATGTGTGTAGACTTGCTTTTAAAAGAAAACATTTTGGTCCCAAGCTAAAAAATGATTAGACAAAGAGAATGCTTTCATCAGCTGGACAGCTCCAAAATCCTTCAACAGTCCGGATTTGTTACCAAAATTAAAAAAAGCTATTAGGGAAAATATCTTTGTGAAGAAGCTTCAGAGAATATTCTTGTCAATGTATACTTGAAGGTCAGTTTTTCTAAATAGGCAATGCAGCCTGCATTGATAACTAGTCATAATACAGCTTTAAAAATAACGGTATTGAACACAAAAAAGAAATAGAAAAATCAGGTGAAATTCTACTGGCATGATTTCAAATGTCTATACAAACATCAGCTCCTGTTCCCTGAAAGGCTGGACCCCTGTCTAAGGGAGATATGCCCAATTCATGTGTCTGCATCATTACT
Source organism: Strix uralensis (assembly GCF_047716275.1). Lineage (NCBI taxonomy): Eukaryota > Metazoa > Chordata > Aves > Strigiformes > Strigidae > Strix > Strix uralensis. The sequence continues at coordinate 15,328,986 of NC_133973.1, read as the reverse complement.
GTTTGCCTGTAATATGGTTTTGCATAGCCGTGCCAGTTCCTACTGAGTGTGAGAAGACTCGCAGAGTGTGAAATCTTGCAAACTAAATGAGCCATAGGAACAGTTTGCACAAATCTCATATGATCAGCGTGGTAACCTAGTCACCTAGTATGTTATTTCCATTATTAGTAATAGCAATTATTCAGGCAAATAAATGACAGAATAAACCCCTTGGTCTCAATGTTTGAGCAGGGCTGGGTCTGAAAAAGGATTATTATGTTTTTCCATGCACAAAGAGCAACTGTATGCTAATGTACCCCCTTCCTTCACTAAGCTGCAGGGAAAGAGGTTTGTCAGGCTCTCGGACAGCTCACACTAATGCAAGCACGCTCTCTCAAGCAGGCAGGCTACAGAAAATGAGCTAGGGCATCTTGAGTGTAATAGAAATTTGATGGCAGTTGGAAGAGAGCAACTTGTCAGTCAGGGGAAACCTCCAGGTTGGTGCACAGTGCTGAGAAAAGGGATGTAGTGGGGGCTTTTTGCCTCTCATCACTACCCAAGCAGGATCCAACCTTGCTTCCCAGCATGGGGAATCTCAGATCTACTCCCCCCACCTTTCCCCAAAAGGCACCAGCACAACCAGGAAGTTTCAGTTTATGTTTTCGTTGCCCCTAATCCCAGAGAATTTGTACATTGTTATCTGCAGCTTCGTTGTGCTGTAAAGAAAAACAGCACAATATTCCTCTCTGTCTCTAAATGGTGCCCACAAAGAAAACCTCACAGCAGACAGTCATTAAAACTCACAGCAAAACAAAATAAAATAATTTACTTATACGAAGACAAAAAAAATTATAGAACAGTTAATAAAAGTGTCCTATTTCTGAAGAAACTAATGCGAAATGAGAAATTGCATTTTCACAATTGAGTTGACCTGTCCCTTGCCAAACATGTTGAAACAGGTTTTAGTTCTGCTTCATTTACAGCTAACCTTTAAATAGATGACTGTGTGCAGTTCATGAGCACAAGTTGTTTGGGAGGTTTTGCTTTTGGATTCTTTTTCTTGGCAGGGTTGGTGTTTTTTTGGTGTTTGTGGTTTTGAGGGTTTTCTTTGTTGTTTTGCTGGGGTTCTTTTAAGAGTTGCCATTTCTTGGTTTGTTTTGGGGGTTTTGTTTGGGGTTTTTTTACATTAAGCTAAACATGATGTACTGTCAAAATTTTTCCGATAAATTTAGGTGGGGAAGAAGAGAAAACCACAACCCAAGCTAGCATTGAAACATTTGTCTGCCCAAATATAGACAGTCATTTGGCTAAGTAAAGATGGCCCGTTCGCAATCTCAATCATATATGACAATGACAAGAAAAGTGGAAGGTGTAGGACGGAGATCCTTTGGCAATCCATCACCATCTGCTCAAATTTCATCACAAAAAAATCTGTGCAACTGAACCTTGAGGAGACATTATGAGAAGACCTTCAAATTCTTGAGAACAAAGATATAAAACGCTGATTGAAATTCATTGAGTCCTAGTACCCTCATTTTCAACCCACTAGTATGAGGGAGTTTTGCAGAAATGCTTGACACAAAACCTTTTAACCTGTTACAGATCAAGTGTGAGAAAAATAGTGGTTTTAGCCCTGAGGCTGAGAACTCAAGTAGTTATATACCAGGTGAGTGCAATAGCACTATTTAGGATGAGATTTATCAAGATAGCTTCAAGATTTACTTCTCTTGGGTTAGGCATTTAAATAGTAAAAGAAAGTAAGGACAACTGAAACAATAATCATTTTGGGTTCTTAGCTTGCCCACAAGCAACATCCCTTTGACACTAATGTATCCCTTCCATATTTAATTATGGATGTACTATTGCAGACACACCACAGATTAATGATTGGTGAGGAGTCCTTGTGAATCATGCCACGTACAACAGAGTTCCTCTTTCTTCCACTCTTAATGCCTTCCTCTAATGCCTGCTCAATTAGGTTTCCCTGTCAATATCCTAAGAAAGTATGATGCATAGACTGAAGGTGATCTTAGTGATGACATCAATACCTTTAATGTAATGAATACAAGCAATGAACTACTCTAAGATGAATGTCGATTTTCTGGAAGTTTCTGCTCTTTTATCAAACTTTCTCCTTTCTTTTTGGCCGCATAGTGTTTGGAGGCCATGATTTTTTTTTTTTTTTTTTTTCTGATTAACGCAGGATTCAGCTGTGACAACGGGGCAGGATTGGGGTTACAGGAATGGTACACAGGGCCTGGTCCTGGAAGGGCCAAGCAGGGGAACAACACGCATAGAATTGAGGGGAAATCCCACAGCTCCGTTCAGTCTGGGAAGATACCTCCCTGCTCCCAGCTCTGGCTACAACCCAGGCAGGTGCTGGGGAGAGACCCATGTGTACCTCTGGGAAGGGGCTGGAGCACACAGGCCCAAGAGTCACAGCCACACTGCAGAGTCCACCACCCCAAAACAGCCTCAAAGCCACAGACAGACAGACAGCTATGACACAAGCCCTTCCACTGGGTCATTCAATTTTATTAGATCTCAAGTACAGCTTCATTACATATCCTAAATAGAGCTCTCATACTGAGATTTTGTCTTGATACATCTTTTATATATGGAGATAACCATCAATTGCTTTCACCAGCCTTGCAAACTAGCCCAAACATAAAGAACGAACATTAGAAAGATCAAAGAAAGATCAGAAAGACCTTTCAGTGGCAAAGAAAAAAGACAAATAACATGGTCCTGAACATTTTTTAAAAAGGCTCAAGTTTGCCTACATTTTGGAAATAGTAATAATACAGCTAGACATTATTGAAGAGAGGTAAAAATTATCCTTCAACTGAAGTTTTTAAATCAAGACTGCAAGACTGAACTTTCTCCCTAAAAGACGTGTTGTGCTTCAGTCATCATTCACTGAACTTGGTGGGGAAAGTTATTAAATTCAAACTGTATTTTAGATCCAGATGGATAAAAATAGTTGAGTGCGATCCTTTCCTGCTCTCATATCTATGTCTCCAAAATCTAGGAGCTTTTATTTAGTTCACTTGGAAACAAATTATCAGGAAGCAATTAGCCTTCTTAAAATGGAAAAAGGCTATATAATGCTCACTTATTTTTAATACCTCTTATCACATACAACAGGGAATACTGAGGATCAAGGGAGAAAGATCACCGCTCACAAAGAAAAGCATACGTTAAGCAGATACACAATATACCTCAAAGAAACCCACTGCTGTTGCCCTGATTTAAAGTTTTAAAGTTTTTTGGCAATTGGTGCCCTGGAAGTCTGCTTACAGCCTTGACAGATCATATCAAGGTGTCTCAGAGAACAAAGAGCCATAACTGGATTACTGTACTTCTTATTTCTCTTATACTGATGTGTCTTTACAGACCAGGACCCCTTCATCCTAGGCATTATAGAAATACAAAATAAAGGAGACAGGTACAGATACTCAGAGTTGGGACAACTAACACTGGCCTCTGGTGGCCTGTGCAGAAACTGGCCAGACTCTGGAAATGGTAATTTCTGAGATGGGACCATTCTTTCCTTTGGGAAGACGTCACCCATAGTGTCTGGGTCCATTGTGTTAAATAACCACCTCTCACCTAGGATTGAACAGGGTAAAAAACCCTGAGCTGTACTTGTTTTCCTAGGCCAGTGAAGTCACATTTACTGTTCAACCTCTCAAACCCTCCCTAGACTCTCTCCCATCTCTGCTCCTCTGGTTTGCTGCAGGAACAGCCTGTTCCCTCAGTCCCAGGGTACCAGCTGCACTTTTGCCCACAGTGCTGAGACACCCCCCTCTGAATCAGGTAGTTCCCTGACAAAGCTTTATAAGGTTGGGATTTTGGATGATATCTGCCATTTTCCTCTAAGATCTGAAATGCAGACGTTCATCAGCAGTGGACAGCCAGAGGGGTACACTGGCACTCCCAAGTGCTCCTGCTCCTGGCAACTAGAGCCCTGTTTCAGGTGCCTGGTTTGAGCTGCCTCCCTGCCAGCTTGCAAGAATGCCTGTCTCCTTACCCAAGGTCAAAGGACAAGTATTGCCCTTTCCTGCAGCCCCAGTGCAGCCTCAAAGAACAAAACCAAATATTCACCCAACTTTACCACCTAATTTGAGGTGAAGGGAGATCTTGCACCAGGGACTAAGTTTACAGCAGACTGGAAAAAGTTTTTGGAACTCTGAGTGCTGTGGAGAAAATGCTGGGAACAATCCCTGTTATCTGCCACTCCTGAAGGGAAATTTCTTTGTCCTGTGCATCTCTTTCAACTCCCCTTTGGAACTTTCAGATAAGTAGGCTTGCCCCATTATTTTTGGTAGCTGCATCTGGGGGGAGTTGCAGACCACTGATACTATTTTATCAGGGGGAAAAAGAATTCCCCGTAAGCTGCCTCATACTAACCAGAGAAGAAAGTTGCCAAGGGCCTTGGTAATTCATGCTGCCCAAACCACAGCACCAGACCATTGCAGGAGGTTGGATTTACTGTACCCTTTGTGCACAGCGACAGTCAATATCCTTGCTCAGCTTTGGAATAGCAGTGGAAGAAGTAGTCTCATAATTTACTATTCATTTCAATGCCCTAGGCACGCATTCCTTTAAAATAAGAGTGACAGCTTCCTCTTTTGCACATATCTGCACCAAGATCAGATGAGAGCACTGTCAGTCGGATAGTGGGGCTGGCTGGGACAAAGCTTCAGACCATCAGAGTGGTTCTCCTGGTACATCTCATGTCACCCCAGGCCAGCCGTGTTCCCTCTATGCCTCGTATCTCCTCTTCACTGCAGGCACCACGCAGTGCATGTGAGCGGCGTGCCTGTGTGGCCACCTGGTAGCCCACAAGAGACTAGTTGGGAGGGCCAGAGCCTACTGGCAAGGCCAGATTCAGCACATGGGCTTCACAGGCACAGCTTGGTTCAGGGGTATTCATCCTTCTGCTACACTGACAAAAAACAACAGGCAGTCACCCAACATCCTCATTGTTCATTCGGGAGAAAAAAAAAAAACCTCAGAATGGCTACAAAAGGAAAAATATGTATGGGTACTCATGGCCCAACATGTGCTTTGTCTGGTCAGTGATACTGCCAAGAAAGATGTGGCATTTGGCCAAAAAGCCTCAGCACACCAACAAAACACACTGAAAGCTCAATTATGAGGTGGCAAAAATGGTCACGGGTGCTTGTGATGATGTGACTGAGCGCAGTGATGTATGATATGAGCACGCAGAACTGTTCAGGAATGACCGTGTCCATCTGTCAGAGGGTTGGATACATGACTGGATGACAGGCAATACTGGTCAGTGTGACAGACCATGCTTTCAGCACTTCATCAGAATTACTTTCAAAGTGCTGCCTAACAACTGTCAAGTATCACCATATCGTAGGAGTTATAAAGACATTTTCAAAGGACAATAATGAAGTAGCTTTGTGAATTATTAGGAAGAACTCCACTCAAGCATGAGGGGTCTAGCAGGGGAAAAAGCATGGAGAGGAAAATATAAAAAGCAGGTGATAAAAATAAATCCCTTCCTTCTTCCAAGATGTCATTCTGAATTGTAAAGGAGATACCAAGTAGTTGATGTGAGGGGCCTCTGGCAGCAAAGTCAGGAAACCTGTATATGGGGCATGCAATAACCACAGAACTGTTGGACTATGGGACTCTTTTAGGTCACTGACAGTGTCCATACCATGCTTCTGGTGGGAACCACTGGATATTAATACTTCCATTATCACTTAATATTAAAGGAAGAACACTGGATTGATGGGAGACATTCAGCCTGTACAGAGGCCTCATGTCTGTGTGCTACTGAAATAACTTTTACAAAAAGACCCAGAGGCTTCTTTCTGATGAATTTCAAAATCTTCCTCAAACAGCATTTGGAGATATTCCCCATCTTCCTCATTCCCCTTTTTCTTACCTTCACAAAGAGTGAGCCCTGAACTTTTCCTGAGCTACGCTGTTGGTAGGTCTGTGCTTAGGCAGGTCTTTGTCCAGCCTGTGTCTCTCTGATCCTGATGCATTGGCTTGGCCTTGAATCCATCTCGTCATTTGGGATTGGTCTGGGAGGCACCAGCCTATCTCCTGAACCAGGTTACTACCGCTGCTGCAGGTCTGCACCCAGTGACAGTGCTGCCCTTGCTTGCACCCTTGCCACCCTCTCTCCCAGCTCACCTTCCAATGCCTGGCAGGCAGACCTCCCTCTTGTTTCCACCTGTGCATCACCTTTGATATCACAGCAAAATTGGCTGAGTTTTTTTCAAAGGATAGGCAGTACGCATTGGGTGAGAAGGAAAATCATGCTGTACTGCTCTGGGAACACTCACAGTGCAACCAAAAAAAAAAAAAAAAAATCAACCCACAAAACACTATCTCCTGGGTATTGTCTGGACAGCCAAACGCAATGGCTGTAGTCATAAAACCCTTCCCTATATACACCGTAAAGAACTGCCTGATACAGCCAACACTTCATTACTCATCCATTAAATGCTTTCTATTATTACAGCCAACGGTGAGCCAGAGTTAGTGATCTAGAGTTTAGCAGATTAAAAGCATTCTTAGTTCCTGTAACCATTCTTTCTTGCAATAGTTTAGTTTTTCTAGTCTATCATCAAAATATAAACCATTTTCATAACCTTATTTATTAGTTTCTTCTACTTTCTATATGCATGCTTTTATTTCTTCAGTCTTGATTCCATTCTATTTGGCTATATCTTTTTCAGACTAATTTTTTTTTATTTTTGTTACATTTACCAAAGGAAAAAAAACATACAGGTGTATAACAAGGGTGAAATTGCAACTCCATAAATTTTCCATATAAATGCACTTCCATAATGTGCATAATAAAAAAATAGCCTGCTCATGTCAAGCTGCTTCTCAGTTCAGGCACTGTATGAAATTTACAGGTGTAAATGGACCAAAGTATTAAAGCATTTATATGAACTTGAAATATGTGAGGCTAGCCAAAATACCAAATGAAAGAAAGCATTTTCTGATAAATGTTAATTTGATAGAAGTCTTACAGCAGTTTCAGTTTGGATTATAGATTGGAATTTTTTTTCCTCCAAGTCTTGTCAAGAACTACCTAACTGTCCCTTGTGATTGAGGTCTTAATCCTCTTGAAATTCATGTACTACTTCTGAAGGTAATTCAGCACCTGAAACTGTTCCGCCACTTCTCAGGGGATAACAGGAGAGTCAGTCAGTCTATGACAACATCTTTCACAAAAGAAGTTACTATCTACTTGTAGAAAAAAGATTGCAAAGTAAACATTTGTGTATTTGTGTATGCACACTCTAAATATATATATATATGTACACACCATATACAAATAAAAATATCTCATGAATGAAATAAAAGTCAAGACTAACCTTGAGAAACTAAATATCCACTCAACAGTTTTGGTACTTGGGGGTAAAATTGTTTGTTCTTATATCCTGTGTAAATCACATAGTCCTAAAGGGTCTGTTGTTTCCAAAAGCTTAGCTTTCAGACATTTTGAATGAAAAATAACTCTTTATGTGAAGAAAAGCTGCTATAGACTTGCCACCTGCTGTAGGGACCTTCATCAACGAGTTAATCTCCAGGAACACTCAATTATGAAGCCAGGAGTACACTTCCTTGCCGGCCCATCATGATAATTCTAACTAGGCAAAAACACTAGAGATTTTGGACAGTTAGAAGCACCACCTCAGCCATTGGATGAGTGCCATGACAGCGAAGAAATCTAGAGTTGTTCAAGTTACTGCATGAAGAATAGTGACCGCAATGATAGACTGGCATATTGATGTGCAGTCCCTTGACTGATTCCACCCAGATTTCAATCTGTTTCAGAAGCACAATTAAAAGAGTCTGACTTTGGAAGGGGAGACACAGCCAGTAAACACAAGATCAGTTGCAGAGCTGGACCTAAATGGATAAAATAAAGACGAGGGAAGAAGGCACAGTGCACAACTCCACCTTACCGAAAGGAAATTAAATGAGAGTACAGACCATTTAAGCAACTTGCCCCATTATCAGAATTTGCCTGTGAATAAGCTGTGAATTAAATCAACATCCAATCCTGTAAGCCGCAAGCCATCTGCTTATTAAGCCAGCCATAAGCACATCCTTCCTCTTGAGGGGAATGATGGATTTTCTGAACAGAAGCATAACTCAGGCATTTATATGGATTAGGTCATTTCTGGTCACCAGAGTCATATGAATACGTTCTCCCTAATGAGAATTTAACTGTTCAGAAAAGCAAAGTAAGTTTTCTAAAAAGTATTGAATTAGTATTCAAAGCAGATACATCAAAAGAATGTTTTAGGCATCTAAAGCTGTAATTCTAAATAATTGGTCTATTTTACTATATCAACAGGTCCTACTTTATTGTGCCTGTGTTACAAACCTAAACCATTTGACATAACAAAAGTCAAGTAACCACAGTAAAATATTGTCACTAAATGAGTCTCCACATGAAAATTAGTCTTTCATCTTTTGGTTTGTCTTTTATTTTTAGTAAGTATCTGTGGCATCTCTATCCAGCTGATAGGGATTCTGTGCATTTGAACTGATCAACAAATGTTTACCATCCTTTCTTTTCGAGACAATATGGCATAGAACTTAAGTTTGTTATTGTTTAAGCAAACACACTAACTAAGGAAGAGAGCATTGTTATGATTTTGTATCTCATACAAATCTTAGTGACATTTACTTTTCCTGTTTTATCACATAAGTCCACAATTAATAGAGAAGTCCTGAATATCATTTTCATATGAACTAGTAAGGGGAAATAAACTCTTCAGTGGCATTTAAAAGGAATCCAACAGAATCCAATTTTAAGCATTAACTTGGCCAGTGCATCATATAAACTTTAAATGAATTGATACCAGGTTAGGTGTTACTATATAATTCTGGCTTGATGGTCTCCAGGGATGTCTCAGAATCTTGCTGTGCTTCAATGCTCATATACGGATATCATGTATCAGTGAATATAATCAGCATGAGTGCATAAACTTAAAATAGCAAAGCTGTTGCATGGTAGACAAACTGGAATTGTTATAGACAGTTTGTACCAATTAAAAAAGTTCAGCCAGTTAACTAAATACCTGAGGCTATCTTTTGGCTCTCAAAGTTGGATAAAAGGTCTATTTCAGCACCAAAGAGTAATTATATCCAGCCTAGTGACTGGCAGTTGAGTTTACAAAAAGGTTAACAAAGCCCTATAGGTCAGCATAGCCAAACAACATTGAGGTAACTGCACTGAGGTAGCTTAGAAGAAAACAGTAATTGAGAACAATTGAACAGAAAAGTCAACACTTAATCGTAGTCCTTACAGTTTTTACTAGGTTGGAAGAAAACATTTGATGCCAGGCTACCAAACAGCCTTTGCAAACCAGTATCACCTGCATTTGGAACTCATCTAGATGTTCCTAGGGTCACTGTTTTTTCCTGCCTTCTGACACAACAGTTATAGAATGTGCTGATACAACAAAAAGCACAAATTACTAGGTGTGGAAAACTTCCACTGCAAAGAGTTACCTTCCTGAATAATGTCAATTTCATCAAGCTTTAACAACAGCCAAAAGCATTCCCTGAAAGATCTTAACAAAATCTTGGAGAGGTTGGGAAAAACATGGCTTGAGGTGATATGAAGACTGTTTATTGCTAAAGAGCAATCCAATTGCCTTAGACATTCTCATATAATTGTCCCATTGCTGTTTTATACTAAAGGAAAAGGCCATGCCCCCATATGTTACTGTAAGATTTCAGACAGAAGAGACCCATTGAGCAGATGATAACACTACAATTCCAGCCCCAGGATATTATTGCCATCTCATCAAACAGAAAGCAATGACTAGAGAAGAAAGGCAGTCACAGTAACTTAGACAACATACATTGTCCTAGCACTGCTCAGTAGGTGAATCACAGCATGAAATTTTCCCTCTCATGACAAAGGGGCACAACTTCTGCTAGATATCCCTGCTGTAACACACAGGGCAAAAGGGGAGAAGGGTGGGGTGACTTAATAAAACACTATTTTCAGCATAAGGAAAATGAAGAAATAACCTCTTTCTGGCTCGAACAGCAGAAGTTATTTTGAAATCTCTCAAATGTGCTATCGGCACCAAGATGGCCACAGAATCTCAACAGGTGTTGCTTTCTTCTCACTGAGCTCATGGGATGCTTTCAGCCTCAGAAAAAACAAACAGGAAAGGAAACTATCACCACATAATTCTGTGAATATAAGGGCATCTGTAGCATTGCCTTGAATGGTGAGCTTAACTGATTTACTGCTCTTAAAGCAGGCAGGGGAGAAGGCACCCTCATGCTAGATGAAGAAATTGAGAAAATTACTGTTATAGAAGTGACTTAATTTTCATTGATATCATTCCTGACAGGCGTACCAGCAGTGAAGAGTTTACTAATTGTGGGTTCCTCCTTCCTCAGGTATCCCTCTTCACATTTTTACAGCAGAAGCAGAACAATAGAATCAAAGAATGGAGGAAATACTTAACATTTCTCTCAAATTGCCAATTAGTACTCTTCTTGGGTAAAAGCTGTCTCATGCTGTTCAGCCTTTATAAAAGATTTGCTGAACACCAGTACAAGGATGGCATCATAATACAGAAATGCCACTGGATCAAATTCCTGTGGTAAAATATTGCATTTCTTTCTCTTTTATTTGTTGGCCCTTTTAAAGTGGTATTGGTTTATTTTCAAGTGGTATTGGGGCAGAAATTATCAGCTTTACTTAACAGACATGAAATTCATGTGTCCTATCTTGACCAAAAATAGGGTTTATATTCAAAACTGATTAGCTGATCTGTTTAATCAAAAAAATGGCACAAGACTGTTGTACTCTGTCCCCAGTAAGCTGGTGTGCTCTAATGGCAATAAATGCATTCTGCTAACAGCTTAACTTTTAAACACAATAGTCAACACAGTATGCATGATACGCATATGGAGAAAACAAATTCTGAATAAACTAATTTATTTTCCACCTTGCATATTTTAAGCCCTAGAAGTCCAAATGAAACCAATACAAAACACCATCATTGTTGTTATTTCCAACTAGGATCAGGTTTCCAGGTAGATGTATATACCGTATTTTGACCTGTACATAGCAACATCTGAAGGAAAGATTGAGCTCTCCTAATCAGAAACACGACCTTCAAATATAGCAGAAAGTCACTATGCATAAGCAAAAAAAATATATTAACTTTTTGTTTCTATAACCATTGCTGCTGACACATGACATCAGCACAAAGGTTTTCTAAAATTCCCAGCTCTTGGGAGGAAAAAAAATAATCAGGTGATGGATTAATTTATTTATTACATTTCTAGCCACCCTTGTTTAAAAGAAGATCTTAAAAATCTAACTCAGGTACACACTCAATATTAAGATATTAAAGGTAAATAAAAAGACATCATAGATGCTATCTATTTTATATCACCATTTTTGAATGGTCATTCTTTTAGTGGAGGCACAAGGCTGGATCATGGCTGAAAGCTTGGTCTTGCTGAACTTTCCTTTTTCCAGGCCTCCATAAATTTTTAGTATGAAATTGTAATTGACTTAATTTTCTGGGATTCTTTCAAGCCTACTCTGCCTTGAAGAACACAAAAGCAGCAACTTGTTTTGACATTTTGAGATATATTAAATACATCTGTAGAATTTCTCATTTAAACATACGCAGACATACGAAATGCATCTATGGAGCCCACTTGTCCATATAGATGTGAGATGGTAGCAACAATAATTTAGCATCACCATGACTATATGAAGCCTTAAGAAATAACCTGCACTGTCTGTGAGGAACTAATGGAGAAAAGTCTTCCTCACCACAATATTAGCCAAGATGGGAGCTACTGTATTTTCTCCATTTCCTCTCCATGAGACTGAACACTTCTGGTAGGGGAATTGGTTGTTTCCCTCAGTCATAGCCATTCCCATGCATTGGCACAGCTTACAGCATTGTCTGTCATAACTTCACATTAATTGGCACATTCAGACAGAATTTGGTCACTACAAGTCTATTTCCATTAGGCACCACTATAGCAATGGTCAAAATAATGGTGCAAAGCTTTAGCAGCTGTGTCATCCACTATCTTGCCACAACCTGCTCACAGAAGATGCAAGGATCCAGCACCCTTTCCATATTGGCAGTTCTGCTGCTACCAGTGAAACTGGATCACTGGGAACCTTCAAAAAAGTAATGAGATGGATACCTATGAGTTCACGGAGGTTTGTAAAATTTGAGAAAGACCGTGCCTAAAGAATTAAGGTAATTTACAAAACAGAGCAGTGTGTTGCCAGAGCACAAAAAGATTTCTGAGGCTCTGGTTACCACCACAGTTTACATCTTCATGCTCACAGGTCAGTTGAAGGGAGAATAGAGTTTAGACACTGAAAAGAATTCATATACATGGCCAATGTGGTAGCTCCCTATCCATAAGGAATAAAGAGTTCTTTTCTAATTTATCCATATGATGCAAAGATTAGTTTTAAAAGTTCGTCCCTCTTCCCCATAGCACATGAAGCTGACAGTAATAAGTTCTTCACGCTATTTTGAACATAAGCGTGCAAGAAATTTTAAATAGCATTAGATCGCTTCTTTCTATTCCCAATATTAGATCAACTCATGATAATCATGGTGTTACCTTCCTAGCTGTGGTATTTGAAACAAATAAAGAGTTCAAGAAAATTATGATAAAGTCCCTTTATAAAAGTGTCTGCTGGTACCAAATTCTTTACTTCCCATTCCCACTGTACAAATCTGTATTGTCGTACCACAGTAGTTTCTTTAACTGTAAGTTGTGCCTGAAGCACGACAGCCACTGCACTGGAATATCACTATTCACTGGAATGAAAGGGGGGAATTGGGCAATGAAGAACTAGTCATCATAAAAATGGCAGCACAGGGCCCTACAGAGAAACAGAAATAGGCAAGGAATTGAAAAATAAATGCAGTTTACACAGCCTTGTGAAAATACCTTCCTGTAGGGTAGCACACCCTTGTCAAGAGATTTATAAAGAAGTCCCACATGGTTCAGAACAGCAGTCTGATGTACCTGGATGGCAGAGAACAACCTATAAAGAACGATTTCTGGGATCACCCCCAAAGCCATTGTTTGGAAATTACGCACTTGCTGAAAGACTGGAACACCCAACAGCTTTTCACTGTCACATCAGACATTCATTTCCAGGTCCAGCTGGTTGGATTTAATAAAAATCTAAAAACATTTCAGCATAGTATCAACATTGGGACCTAAACACCTAGTATAGTTAAAAGTCAAGCTGTTACAAAGCTAAGTAACATCTCCTTTCTGCCATGCCTTCACCTTATTGATCAGCATTCTCCTGCACATCATTCACTTAACTTCAGACCTCAGCCTGCAAAAAGAGACATCAGCAACTGCCTCAAGCAGCATCACTGACGTCAGTGAGACCACCAATATCAAGCAGACCAAACAGATGACTTCAGCCTCTCATTGCGATATCAGGGATATTTATTTTCGTGCCTGATTAAGGAAAATAAAGCCTACAATTGCATTGTTATTTGATTAATTCCATAGAAAGACCTCCAGTTGTACATATTAATAGGGAAATCTTCCTCTGGGTTAATTCTCTATTAACCAGCAGGTCCAAGACAGCCAACCACAGAACAAGAGTGAATCTTGAAATAGAGCTCCCTTCTCATTAACTCCTAATCATTGCAAATACCAACTTGCAGTTCATGACAGGAAATGGAGGCATTCCTTTCAGTGCACCCTTACACCAAGAAATTCAGATAGTATGAAACTGTATTTGGGGAAAATGAGTTTTGCAAAGCTGTACCCTTGCAAAAAATAAAAATCATACGTCATGAACTTCATAGCACATTGTCTTCATATATCACACTATTTCTGAGGTAAATGTGACACATCATGATGCTGATGACAATTGCAGGCAAAAAGTACAAAAGGAATGGCCTTGACAGATCTAGAGGAAAAACAAGAAGGTGTTTTGGGGGTTGAAGAAGTTGGTTATTCATTTTTAGTTTAAGTAGGATGGTTAAAGAGCTATCTTACTGCTTTTTCTTGTGTTTACTTCAGGTACCAAGGCAATGCTTGAAGTGACTCACAGAAAATATGTGAGGTTTGTTCATCAGTATGGAAGTGTGGGGTTATATTTGCAATTCAATCATTGACACTCTACATGAACTTCAAAAATAGATCACACTTCTCCATGACCAAGCATTCTATATGTGGGAACTTGTTGAAATTCCACACATTTTCTCCTATATTATTATAAAAACTAAAGTTTTCCCTCATGAATACTTCTGAAAGCAACTTGCTCTCTAGAAAAATAATTAGTGGAAATCCAAGTCTCAAACAAGTGTGGAAAGATGTGCACAGAGTTCAGTACTTGAAAATCTTCTCAAGGCTGCTCTACATTTTCACCTTTCTAACAACAGCAAACAAAGAAGGCTCAACAAGTCAGAAGGAAATCATGAGTACTAGGTTATCACCTACTCGCACATCACATGGTATAGTAATGAAACAAATTTTGACTCATAAACCTAAAGGCTACTGTGAGCACAACCACCAACTCAAAAAATAACTTCATTGGGTATTAACTGGGACTCCATCCTTGCAGCAGTGGTTTTGTCCAGAAAATACACATATACTTGATAAATATCTTATTTCAGTTTCCTAAGAACCTTCATGCCAAGGTATATAGAGTTAGCTAAATGGCTACATCTATCTTTACTGTGAAATACATAGGGAAATTACTTTACTGCTTTAACTCATCTTAAAACACAGAAAGAAAAAAAAAAGTAAAAATAATAGGCATGTCATGTAGCAGATTAACTTGAACATTAACTGCAGAGCATTGAGAAGAGAATGAGTAATTATACTTAACTCACTGGTGATGGCTCTGGTCTCTAGTTCCCCTTTGCTCTCAATCAAGAGCAATTCTGTTCAAGTTAGTCAAATTGACTGAGGTGAAATTGGTGCAAGATCAATATCCAGTTTGAGAACTAATGAAACCTAGTAGAGAGTTTTGTAGGGTCTTTTGTTTTCAAGAAAGAAGGTCAGTAGGGGAAGAGGTAGTGGTTTATTGTAGACATTTAAAGCTTGGCTCAAGTTCAGTCCTTCTTTCCCCATAAAATATCAATAGAAAAACTGATGTCTCTCAAAGTACCACCATTTTTTCAGTGTTGTTTTGGGGGTTCTTCCTGAAAATTTTTGTTATTTTTTGTGGGGGGCGTGGGAGGAAGAAACGGTTCTGCTGTTATTTTTAATAGAAACTCCATCATTTCATGATATTTTAGAATAGAAAAAGCTTTTGAAGAAAACATAGTCTAGCCTGAGGATTTAAATACAGTTATTGAAAAAGCTTTTATGCCCTAGCATTGGAAAAATACTGTATGTTACACACTAGGCACATTATTTAGTTTTTTGTAATTTTATGCATTTATTTATTGGAACAGTTTAATGCATTTCTGAGGCTGGAAACAGAAAACAGTGTCACTTAACAAGTTTAGTGCCTTCCCCATGCTGCACTGATGGACGACTCCTGCCCACCCAGCACTCCTGAAGACAAATCCCCTCGTTGGAGAGAGCTGTCTGCCCTCCTAGCAGCATTGTTTCACAGACACTGCAGTGCATCTACGAACAGCCAGGATCTGGCCCTTGCCAAGGGCGACTTGGCACAGGCTGGGTCCTTCCTGCAATTCAGCTTTCAAGTACCGAGGCAAGTCAATAAGGCCAACTCAGGCCAGGATTTCTGAATGGAAAACTCTGGGCTGCGATAACAGTTTGAAGCCTTTACCCTCCCAACACTTGGTCTCCCTTCCCAGTACATTTATAAAATGCTTGTAAAGTCTGTACCATGAGCCAGATCACGCATCTGATCCAGCTTTAAAACTAAAACAAAACCCTGAAATAAGGAAATCCTCCATTGTTTTTTTTTTTCCAAGCCAGTCAAGCTCTTGGCACATCAAATGGATGTACTTCTAGCACTGCAAGGAGGTGAGGTGGGCATGAGGCTGAGTATCCCTAGGCACAGACACCACGGGCGAAAGCCACTGCTGAACATGGGGACACTGCAACAAGAGTCATTCAGCCAGAAATTGTTGCTCTCTACCTCACATTTAATTACGGATGAAGCATTCTCTTCTTGCCTCCCCATGACTTCCCTAACTGCCCCTTTTAAATTCACTCTTGGAGTGGTGTTTAACAAAATGGTTCAGCGAGTGCACGTATAGTTGTACACCCAGGAGGACTCCCATTGGTCTTCCTAGGGCTACTCCATAGCTTACAGTTGTATACATTAAGAGATAACTTACAACCAGGCTTGGAAAGCTTTGGTGGGAAGTCAGTTAACACATCCATCATCCAAAGTACAGTTAAAAAGCCAAAATTGGTCTCGTATCCTGTAATTTTCCCACAGTGCTGAAGTAGACACAGAAAATGATTGTTCCTCCTTTCACCAGTTTTATGCTTGTGGATACTTCATGTTTACACTGACACAACCAAAAGCACAAGATTTAAAAGGGAAAATTTTTTGTTTGTTTTCTTTGGTGAGGGTGGAGGGAGGTTAGGTGGGATTTTTTGGTGGCTTTTTTTGTTTTCATTTGGGTTTTGGGGTGTTGTTTTTTTGGTTTGTTTTTTTAAGAAAATAGCTTGCCACAAGAGATACCTGAATTTTTAAGCACTACATGGGCATACATTTACTCCTCAACATCATGACACCTACTAAAAATTTTCAGGATGATATTTTCAGAGATAATGCTTTTGCATGTTAAAGCTGGCCCTTAAAAGAACCTGGAATTTTAAATATACTATAACGTTCTTATTTGATTGTTTTTAAAATAAAATTCGTTTTGATAAAATACATTCATACTCATCATGGAGATAGCATGCAAATTTTTCACTCAGCCTACAAGCATTTTAGACTCCACTCTCCACCTCCTCTACATGTAAATGTAATTTAGTCTACAAATTTTACATGTATGTTATTTATCAGGCTCATAAAGGAATTACCACCAGTTTGCAGCTACCCTGGTCATCTCTCGCTCACTCTTCTGCCAGCAGCCCACTGGGCTTTCAGGCTACACTCAGCATATGGTTTTGCACCACAGTCAGTTCAAGCAACCCAAACAGCATCAGCCAAAATGAATTTTTTCCACATGTAAGAAGTCTGCACAGGGCAGGGCAACTATCAAGGAAAACAAAAAGGCAGGAAAATAAAGGGTCAGAGCTTGAACAAAAGGAGCAAAAGGCCACAAAGAGCCCTGGGGAGCTAGCATCCTCACATCATCTGGAGGGCCACAACTAGCCCCTCCATTGCCACCAGCAAAATAACAGCCACAGCTTTTTTCTCCCCTGTCTCAAAATCTCCTCACATGCTTCCACTGCGAAAGGCAGCTCCCTGTTATTTCTGCACCTGGACACAGCTCTGAGCAGTATTCACTGTACTTACACTACTGCAACAGCCCTTATCTATAAGGTTCATTAGTTACAGATGAAAACACGCTGGAGGCCACTCTCCTGATATGAGCTTTCCCTGCATTCCTAGGTAAAGTGACATGTACTCAACCTCAGAGGACAATTATTGATAGGAACAATATTTAAAATACTAACATTTATGCAAGTGTATGCATAATCAGTACACTTGCATAATTATATACTGGTATAGGCAATAAAAAGCAAATTAAAGGGTTTTAGTTTTGTCTTATAAAACACCCTTGAAAATACAGATCAAATCACACTCTGCCTGAAACCATCAAGTAACTGTACAGAAACAAATGTTTCCAAAGGTGACCTATGAGGCTTACTACCAGTATTAAACATGTGCTTAGTGTCATCTCATACCATGCAATCAAATACTCATTTACTGTAGTCAAGCACAACAAAACAAAAGAAAAAAATTAAATGCTCACTCTGGAGCTTGCACCTTTCCCCTCTTTCCCTTTGATCTATTTCAATGCTCAGAGAATCCAGTATCTCCAAGAGAGCACCCCTGCTCGTCCCAGCTCACAGCCCTCCCTGCTACAACCCTGAGTGCCTGGCAAATGCTGACACCTGGCCAAGAGCAGCCGCAGAAGAAATATCTGAGCAAATAGACCTGAACAAAGCACCTGAAGGAGTCACGAGCAACCTGTCATCAGTCTCTGAAGATGTTACCAGACAATACAATTACAGAAGTTGAGTCAACTCAGTGGGGAAAAAAAATAAAAAAGTATCTAACAGCTCACCTGTCTAGGGGCCAGTCCACATTTACCAGCGCATTAGCATCTGCCAGTATGTCCATCCATTCACAGTAGATCACTTCACGATCACTACGCACCTTTCTGAAAAAGTTCACTTCTTTTTCAAATCGTATGCCTGCTGTTTCATTTTTTAGTTTTGAGAGGACACCCATCTAAAAGTTGAGATCGCTCTTGGGAAAAAAAAACAATCAAACAAACAAAATCCCCCGCCCCAAAAAACATACATTAAACTGGATGTGGGGAAGATGGCTAGAGACGGACAAATAATACTTCCATACTAACTTGTATAAGTAATCCTGGTGATATTCACATGTTTACAATCATATGTCCACTGAAGTGGCTTGACAGGATGGGCAGTGCTTTCAGCATGGGAAGTCTGATATGATGCTGATTATACAGACAGTTGCTGGTATGTACAGAGATCCCTAATGCTTGCTAGACACAGTCATGTTTTTCTTGCAGTGGGGCGTCTAGACTATCCAAAATTAACAGAATAAACTAGCATTTATCCTCATGGAGTTTTTATTAAATTCTGATTTGCGTCTCTTCCCCTTGCACAGAGTGGGTAGACTACTTTTACTGTCAAAAAACTTCAGAAGGGGGACGATAAAACCATAATCTCTGAAACCTAGTATATCTTAGGCAAACACACAGACACACGTATGTTCTTTGTGGTGCGTATACAGCAGATCTGATGTTGCCAGGGAGCACTAGTTCATGATGGATGTAAAGGAGACTCAACACATGGGAGACACACCACCAGGCTGCGTGCACAAAAGAGCAGCATAACAGCATCAGACGAAGACTCTCCCCAAAGCCCTAAGTATGGGGATCCTCACAGCAGCACTGACCCTCACATGCTTGGTATGCAGATTGCGAGACATCAGCTATCTAGCAGCAAGATCTCACTCCAGCCTGTCTGCCATTAAAAAAAAAAAAAAAAAAGCATGAAATTCTCACTTTCTGCCCAAAGTTTCTGATGTAGCAACAGCAGGTGCCCAGTGAAATCCAAATGCCCAGTGGCTCTCGGCAGCCCTTGGGGATGACTTGCTCCTTGATTGAGTGTATCTCGAAAGGGCGCAAGAGACGGGCAGTCAAGAGGGGTGGGAAGGCAACTCACTGAGCCAAACACACACAGAGCTGGTAACCTGAAAACAGTGAGTTGTGATGCTGAGTTTGGAGACAGACTTCCTCGTCGACCTTGGACAGGTTACTTTACCTTCTTATCACCTTCCCCACTGGTAAAAACAACCAGGTCCCTGTCTGAACTATAGGTATCTAGGAACTCTCAAAAAATTAGAGAGGATGGATATAATTATTTTCCCATTCATATACACGATGTCTAAAAAGCCATTAAAATGTTTGTTCCTAGCTTCTCTATAGAAGAACATGGTACTTTCAGCACCACAATTCCCTATACGGAAATCTGTGTTTACTAGGCCCATACCTCCCAGGCAACAGTGTCTGTATTAAAATATATTGTTCAAAACTGTAAGACAACACTGGGGAAAGAACATGGAGAACAATAGTGTATGTCTATTAAACTATTACTACATTCTCTTTGGTTTTCACAAGCTGTCATAATATTTTTGGGCCAAAGTATCTCAACACCCAGGTATACAAAATTGGATTTTGAAAAAACAGTTCAAGGTACAGATTACTGTTATAACAAAAAAAACAATCCGGATTTATTCAACTATTTTTCTTTGTATGCCTACATAATTTATGTTAGTCCTACAATTAGTTTTTTTCATTGGGATCCAGTATGCTATTTAAGCACGCTTCTAAGTAATTGCCCTACATTGTATGCCTTGCACTAACAACGTCACACTAAAGACCAAGTGTGGATTTTAAGAACTTTTGACAGATTTTGACAACGCTAAGACTACAGAGGGCCCAGTTTTCATAAATTACTTCCTAGCTGGTTTATTGGGTTTTTAAGTAGTAAGAGAAGCAGAATTTTTTTCTCCTACAACAGCAATAAGAGGTTTTACTTGTTGTTAATGAGAAACATTATCTTACCAGAGAGCTGAATCTTCTCATTTTCATTTATATAGGAGATTGATTAACACTTAGCTAATTGGTACATGCAAATAGGGATTAGCTGAATTTGTTTTTCTTTACAACTCAACAACTATAATTTAGATACTTATTTAGATTAAAATCTGTTATTATTTTGAAGGTAATCATCTGCCTGTTGTCAAAAATAAAACAGCAAAACATATTACTAATTGTATCTTATGTACTTTTCAGAAAATAGTTAATTAACTGTACTAAAAAAAGCATAAGCAAAGATTTGCTTCACAGTATTGGAGTCAGGTCTCCTAATAAGAGACTAGAGAAGACATTTTCTCTAGTGAAGTAAGGTCAAATAACTAGAGGATAACTAGAGATGCAATCACATCTGAAGTCATGAAGGTTTCCAGCAGAAAACATTTGCAATGTAACTAGAAATAGGTAAGATGGTAGGCTGTCTTTTGAATCCCCACACTACATGAAAGATATGCAGCATAATTTTTCCAGTGATGACTTATAATAAGTAAGATTTCTAGAGTGTTTGGTCTCCCACCAACCCACCGTTTCCCTTTATTCTTGGTAAGGCATATTTCAGGTAGCAGCTTAAGAATAACTGCAAGGCAAGATGGGGCAGGGAGGTTGTTTTAAGGCATTTCTGAGTTTTGAAGGTTTTTTGGGGAGTTTTTTCATTTGAGTGAGGACAGGTGGTTGGATGCGGGTGTTCAGCAAATCAGCATTACAAGAGCAGAGACCTCACAGCAGCAACTGTGTGTGGCTCAGCTCATTTTATGACTTCGCAAACAATGCAGCCTGATACAGAAATTGTGCCAAAAAATACTTTCTCTTTGCTCTCTTCCTGCACTGTTACTGGAGGAGGGGAGGCTGGAGGGGCTCATATGGATGTAAATAGTTTGTTTTAATACTTACTATCTCACATAACCAAGGCAGCTAAAGTACGTACATGCTACCAAAAAGATGTAAACTTTTACTAGCAGCTTCCAAGATCTATACTAAATCTATCATACATATTAAACTATTTTAGTAGAGCTTTTCATTAGGTGGTCATGAAGCACCAAGCAACAGACCAAAGCCAACTCTGCTCAAGAGATTACAAAACAACATTTAAAATTCAGAACAAGCACAGTAACTCTATAGTGACCAGTAGGGCAACAGATGTAAGTGTAAAATACAGCCTAGATTACATTATTTGAGTGTTTCTGAGATATGTAGTTACTATCTTTCCAATTTTTCACAGGGCAGTTGCTACAGCAAGTTCAGCATGTTACTTCCCCAAAACCCAATAAGTTGGTTGAGTCTGTTGAGTTTATCCACCAGATAGTGAGTGGTGACCATAATGAAGCAATCATGGGACTTGACTCAGTTTATTTACTTCACACTTAATTCAACCCTCAATTCCCTCCTCAAATCCTAGTAAGTGGCAGTAGACTATCTTCTAAAATTAATCTCCCTGGATTATCTTTTTGGCTAGCAGGATTCAAGCTCCAAAATCCTGCCACCGGCACATTGGCCCTCACAAACATAGCTACTAAAATTGCATTCTCCATTTATCAGTGCAAACACACACTGCACATTATCTAACACGCCCTTCACCATACAAAGCAGAAACACTTTACCCTTTTTCTGAAGGCAGGGCTAATTTCTCACCCTCTCTGCTTCAAGATGGAAACTTCTCAGAAAACTCAGGGAGAAAGCACTATCTGGATGCTCTCCGGGTGTTTGTCCATCTTCTTTGCTTTATATCTTGTGTTTATCGGGATATCTTGGTTAATTTTCTCTTTAATATGTAGCCATTTAGTGCAGTTGAAGGAATTGGACTAGTGTTTCCTATTTCATTTGAAATAGGCCATACAGAGCTAGATGGTAAGTCTCTCTCCTTACTCCCTTTCCAAGGGCCAGAAGGGATGTCATCAGGTTGGCTCCCTGTCTGGTTGCACTCTGACTACCAGGAATGTATGCAAGCAGATGTCTACACCTCAGTCTGAGGTGTAGTGACGAGGAATTACCCTGGCCATAGTCACACAGACTTTATTGACCTCTTTCTCTGTGGGATACATTAGCCCATGCAGAGTTTCTGTTGCATACCTCTTTATTTTAATGCTCAAGGTATTGGTATACCATTAGGATAGTCAAGGTACATTTGTAATATCCTGCTAAAATCAGGCTTAAACAAGACAGTAGCAAGATAACCAACTTGAAGTTACTATTATGTCCAAGCACATCATTCACATCTTGAAATCTAACTTGAAAACAACAAAGGAAGAACACCTAATTGTACTTTCTGAAACAGTTTCCGTATTCCCTTCAGATCTCTATTTTTCTCCCAGAATTTAGCATGATCGTTCCCTACAACACTATTCCAGCAGTTTAAGAGGACTGTAATCATGTCACAAGATGAAAATGTTATCTCTAAACAATAAAATATTGAAACTAGGGTACATGCTCTAGAGCAGGGACTACTGCTAGCAGTCAGAGTGGCTATGTTAGATACCAGGTCAGTTCCCAGGCAGAGCACAGCAGAGCAACCCTTAGTTTCTGCTATTTTAAAATCCTTCTGTCTCAAGAGTAAACCACACTTAAAACCCTCATGGGACCTCTCCACCAAAGAAATGCTGCCCAGGATCAATGCGCTGCTTCCAGATCAATCTCTGGATGGTGTTAAGTGACTTATTTTGGAAGCCAGTTCCCTTTGGATAAAGGACATCATTGCCTCTTATCAACCTCTGACAAGCAACACAGGCAGACTGAATGTTAGAGCAGAAGCAAATGTGCACCTTGTGAGGATCAGTTACCTTGGTTTGTATCCTTTGGTGTGGTCAAAGAGAAGCTGACTACACAGCTACACACATGGTTGCCCTACTATATAAAATGGAGTTCATCACATGCTGAGTAGGAATAGGGAAAAGGAAACATGCAAATAACTGATATAAAGTCAGAGAACTTCCCACTCAACCTCTACACAGAATCAACGACTGCCTAAGATAAACTCAAAATTTCTAAATCACGAGTATATAGGACAGATCACAATCAAGTCAGCTCCACACCAAATAACTTGAAAGAGTTGCCAGGAATGCAGAAAAAGTTATGCGCATTCTCCATTAAGGTCTAAAATAATTTACAAGCTTTAAAATATCAGCGTGTGTCAAGAAATATTAACTTATATAATACTGCGGCATTTTGATTGCCAGATAGTTAGCATGCCAGGTTTCTATAATATTACTTCATGCTTTTCTAAGTGTTCTTACATGACTACAATAACTCAGTATGATTGAGGTAGCAGTAAATTTTTTTTCCTGTTCAATTTTCACTTTCCATTTTATTCTACAACTGATATGAATATGGATATATTTGGTTACAATACCAAAACTCTAATGACTTACATTAAGAACGCTTGTTTTCATATATCTAGACTAAGCTAGTCTTAAAGGAGTTGAACACTTAAACGCTTGTTTAATCAAATATCTCATAACTCTATAGCACTAACTTCATTATACATAATCTTATATAAACCTTTGCATCCCTGTATGCCTTGAAAAATAAACATTGAATCAACCACCTTTTTGAGGACTCAACTCCACAAGGAACTCCGTTTCACAAACACCTATTAGCACATCTAAGAGTTTTCAGAGGAGCCAACCCCAAGACCATATAACATTTTTGATGACAACTACAAGAATATTATGATAAATGAGTGTCCTTTCCTCTAGTATAAATACAAGACTGAACCATCTGGACCTTAAAATCTGGCAAATAGTGGACAGAATTATATTAAGCTTTAGGAAAGATGTTCCATAATACAAAGTATTTATTTGTGAACTGGTTTTAGGCTAATAGAATATAACAAGGGTACTTGTTTGTTTTTCAAAAACCACATAGAAGTACTCGCAATTCTATAATCTATATCAGACAGTAAGTATGCCATACAGAATTATGCTACCTATTTGCAAACACCCAGTGCATTTTTAATGACACTTCATGTGTGCCTTGCAATGTCTGATCTGAAATCTTGCCCTGTCTTAAAGAAAAGATGACTGTGAACTGGCAAAGTAGCAATGAAGGCTAAAAGAAAGCTCTATCCTGGAAGGCAGAACTGGATAACTATATAAATATCTGTGGTACAGCACCAAACTCTCAGTGGTTGCCGGGATGATCAGTTGATAAGTCATGCTCTTTAAACCTGGTCATAATTTATGTCTGTTTTTCTGGGAACCTGAATCCTGTGGCTGCATTTTAGCTCTCATTAACTGCTATAAATTAAATGAATAAATGGATAGTTAAATAACTTGCTACAAACCATTGGGGCCACTAACCAGATATCAGAGTTTGTAACCTTTCCTAAGCCACTGGGAATTCAATATTAAATAATGTTTGTATTATCTCTTGGTTGTTAGATATTTATTCAGCTTTAAAACAGTGGTATTCTAAAGGCTGACAGCAAGCCAAAAAAGCACAGCCAGACTCAGCTGCATTCAATCCATATTTAAAAAAATATACAGACCTAAATTCAATTGATTTTTCAAATATTTTTAATCTTCCTTCCAAAGTGTATCAGATAATTAGATATTGCATGTTTGTTTTTTGACAGGGAATACATGTGAATTGATAGCCTCATACAGAAATAAATATATCATTAGCCAATTTTTGCTTTCAAGCTACCAACAGGAGATTGGGAAGGTAGAAATTCCTGTTGGCATCATTTTAGCCACTGGTAGAAGCGAGACGAGAAATCAGGGCTAGCAAATTCCGAGATGGCTGCAGGTAGGTCTGTGCAGGCTGGCCCAAGCCAATGGATGATGCATTCTGCCTCCACCACGGGGAGCTGGAGGGACACGAGCTGCCTCCACCTGGAAAGCCAATAACTGTGCTGGTTGAGCACACTCCATGCACAGCGCTGTGCTCATGGGACTCAAGGCTTGCCTACAGCCACCGCAGAGGACCTAAATTTACTAGACAGTGTGTGGGAATGGGGCACATTGGAGAGTCTGTGACACTTCATGCAGAATAGAGTTTCTGACCCAACCTGTTCAGTTCTTACCTCTGGATGTAGTGCTCATTCTGCAAATAATTCCCATAGCTTCAATGAGATCACTCACAACAAAGTACAGCACAGCTCATAAATGAAAGGTTGCATCAAGATCTAGGATTTTTTGAGGACTACTTGAACAACTGCATAAATAACCATTAACCAGAAATGGCATGAAAGGGTGAAAAACCCTCACAAAAACAGACATCACATTTCATGCTGCTTTTTCCCCAGTAAAAAAAAATACATTTTTGTTTGTACAGTTCTATGATTTTTAAATTCAAAAAAAGGTTGTTGCACCAATATGCCACAAATATCATTATTGTCCACTACACCTGGCTTTTAGCAGTCTAACTCTTTAGCTAAGATGTGTGTGTAGTCATAAATACGACACATCATGACTCACCCTACACAGGTTAATCCTAGCAATTCAAGTCCCATCCCATAAACATTCATAACATCACATGAAAAAAGTGACAATCCTCACCCACACAACTAAGAACATATTCACCAATATGACCTCTCATTTTAAAGAATACAATATTGGATGAAAAGAAAAAAGCAATCATCCAGAATGAAAATATCACTAGATATAAAAAACTACAAAAAAACCACTCACCTAAAATATAAAATTTTTTTATCTATACACATCATGCACTGTGAGTCAGTGACTGAACAGTAAGTAGACCACACTGTATTGGAAGAGTTGCTTAAAAACCTGAATGTGTTTTACAACCATATTTTTCAAATTTTCTCTGACTGAAGATATCTGTGCCAAATTCCAATTCAGAAGAATTTTCCAAAGCTGAGATATCAGCTCATAAAATAGTGAAGAACAATGGAAAGGAAAAAACCCCACACAACTATGACAAATCTAAATCTGAATTTAAAACAAACAAAAAAACCCCAAAAGACAAACAATGCACCCAGACAAAAACCCAGCACTGCACAGTCACACAAAGATTTAATGCTGTCCCATAACCAGACACCACAGAAGACCAGAGAAGAGGTTGAAGATCTGACTTCTCCCAAGATGCTGCAATATAGATTTCTCCCTGTGAGACTCGCATGTGAGTTCTGAATTTGAAAGCCAGGCTGAATTCTCTTCGCAGGAAATCCTTTGTTCAAATTGTACTTATCAGCTCTCTGAACCTTTTAGTGTTAATATAAAAGAAAAACTAAAATTTGTCCTACCAGCATGCTGTAAGGAAAGCTCAGAAGGGAATCCATCCATACACAGAAGTGAGTTGCCTGTGCTTAGAAGTCCTAGAGATGCAAACCCAGAATTAAACTTTGTTTCATTGTAACACATTTTAAGGCAGAATCACAGGTCAAGTCTACCAGTATTGGCATACCTGTACCAGAAATACAGGGCAACTCCACTGCGTCCAAGGAAGCTGTGCAAACTTGACATGAACTCAGCCTGTCACCTGCAAAAAATAGCTGCCCAGATGTAATTTTGTTGTCTCTTCAAGGTCTCTTTAGTAAAAGTGCCTTATGGCCTTCTGTCACAAAGAAATAAGGAGAATCCAAGTCATTTGCTAGAACATGATCACAAGAAAGGGGAGATGTGAACATAAAATAACCTTTTCAAAGAAAAAAAATCACTTGGGGAAAAAAAAAATGACAAGTTTTATGTTAGTGATTTTGACAAGAAGTCACAGCTACATCCCTTTCTGGAGAGAGCAGTAAGAAGGGGAACAAAGTGCTATTTTCGAACAATGCAACATATCAGCAAACTACCCTCCGTGGTTTTTGAATATGAAGGAAGTTGCAAGGATATATTTCGATCTCAGCACTACCAGCCACCCCCACGCTTTGCAGGCAGCTCTGGATTCATGACACTGAGAGACTGAACTTAGAAACCTGTTGCCTTGGTGCCTTGTCATGTTTCTACACAGCTCACCAACAGATGTGCTGCTGGTGTTTCTGCTTTTCCTACCAGCAACACCTTTTTCCACTTCCAGTCTGCTCTCTTCATTGTTATTCTCCAACACACAGAATGTTTCTTGCCCTGTGAAGGTACATATCTATGCGTGAAATGATGTCTAGGATGCAGCAACAAGCATATTACCTTAAGAAACCATCTAACATTGATTTTCAGGTTCTGCACTTCAGTCTCCCTAACTGTTGTCAAACCTAAATGTTAATTGAGCATCAGGTGGACCAACATGAAATCCTGGGCTCAACTGAAAATATGAATTTTATTTTTTTTTTTAATTTCTCTTGGTTGTGTTCTTACAATGAAAAGCCTGACAACCATGATCTGGAACAGGGCTAGAAACCTACTCAAAGGCAAAACAAAGGTGAGAGTCTCTTGTAGCTCCTGGACTCCAAACCCAGAATTGCTGAACCAGACTAACATACTTCTGCATGGTTACATCTGGTCAGGATTTATTTCACTTTAAAATTTAATTCTGCTGCATTTTTTGAGCACCCCAATGTAAACACTCTCCTAGAAAGTGTGAATACCACAACTACAATCTAGCACAATATGTATGTGAGACTGTCTATAAGACGGCTGCAAAGCCAAGCAAACGTTGCTTGTGAGAGCTGCTAAAAAGCCAGTTAATAAGGGAGCCATTTGCAGTTCACAAGAGCAGCAGTTTGTTGAACCTGCATACTTATAAGCTATGACACATTTTCCTGTGCCAGTAGATTTCCATACAAGACAGATGTGCGTATGTAAATAGTTAATAGATCATGTCCTTTCTATAAAGGCAGCTCATCTGACAATAATAAACAAAAACATGCAAACGCAGCACATGAGAAAACGCCTGAAGATAGTCCAATTTGCATTAAAGACAGATGTTCTGACCCTAAACATATTGCCATCCTAAGGGCCATTTTTTTGTTTTATTCTGTCAAGCATACCTGGACATTTTACTCAAAGTAAAAAAAAAAACAAAACCAAAAACAAACAAAAAAAAAACCCCACCACCAAGAAAACACATTTGGTAACAAATTTTATTTCTTGCGCATGGAACAGAAGTGACTGTAAGGGACTCAACAGACTTCAGCTAAAGTTGGATGCTTCAGAGTTGTCAGTTTGAATATAAAGACAAGTACATGCTACAACAAAGATAAATTTTACGTGCTCATTTTAATGGGGAAATTTATTCCACTTATTTGTATTACCCTCTCCTTTCACCCAAATAAGGGCTTTGATTTGCAAAAACCCTCAAACTCCTGTCCCTGAAAAGAAAGGAAACATTCCATTCCAGACATATTTGGGGAGTTGGAGGGTAGGAAATAGGTCACTGGTTTTGCAAGACATTTACATTCTAGCAAAATAACATGTTTGGATAGGTTTTTTTTGTCCAGTCAGTTCTACTAAATATTGTCATTTCCTGTCATCACTGCCACTACACCGCACAGAGGGGAGGCCAGCATTTGTTTGTTCCCATGAAATGCGACTCGTGGGAAGCACTGAAACCGGGAGCGTGGCATATGTTGAATGCTACCCCTTTCCCTCCCCTGGCAGGCATCCTCCCTCGCCAAAGCCGCAGAGCTGGAGCTGAAGCCGAAGCGGGGCGAGCAGCTGCTCTCGGTGGCAGGATTCCCGGGCGGGAGATGCTTCTTCTGCCCCTCCACCGATTTGCCTCGCTCACAGCGATGCATCCAGCCTGGCTCCTGAGCAACCTGCTGCTGGAGCCCTCCCATCTATCTTTCTTGCTAGGAAGCTGGATTTCCTACAAAACTTCCCCTCCTGCTTTCTTTAAATCTCTTTCTGACTGCGGCTTCTCATCTTTTTTTTTTTTCCCCCCCTTCCCACTCGCAGCACTCTGCCAGCAGTACCTGCAAGTGAAACATGCCTTCACACAGCAAACCTAGCCTATATTCACAGGCACTACCCTCCCCTCGCAAAAAAGTTCAGATAACTGTTTTCAGGCTACACAGCGGAAAATGTGTCATACCCCTCTGTACGCAGCAACTGCGCTTTGGGCACTAGCACAGTCAAAGGTCGGAGGCATGTTGGCTGAAGATTCATTTTCAGAGGAAGAAAGAAGTTTTTTATATTCCTGAGTGTACAGAGACAGCCCCAAGGAAACTGAGGGTTCCATAGAGAGAGCTGGTTAATCCCATGGACACTGCTCCTATTTTGCCTCCATCTACAGTGAGCTGGCTGCATAGGAACTCAGCTGTGTTGTGTAGGGTATCCTTCAAGCATTATAATTTTACTTTCTGTGTGTTACCAGATCAAGTTTCCTCCAAAGTTTTTCTTTTTCCTGCAGAAAAACGAAGAATGCTATAAAAAGTTTCAACTTTCACTCTTTAAAACTGGTTAGCAGAAATTAATGCTGTCTCAGTGCTTTGTGTGATTAACTCT
This sequence comes from Strix uralensis, assembly GCF_047716275.1. NCBI lineage: Eukaryota > Metazoa > Chordata > Aves > Strigiformes > Strigidae > Strix > Strix uralensis. The sequence goes on along the minus strand of NC_133973.1, from coordinate 15,299,369 downwards.
CAAACATCTTTTCAGATAAAAGGAGTTTATCATTTCACACTTTAATAACAGCTGAGAGAGCCTAAAGCTAAAAAAGTAGTCATCATGCGGACGAGAAAATGATCCAGAACCATCTTAGACAAATATCTTAATAAGTAAAGTAAAACTTTTCCCCTCTCACTTTAGAAACAGAGATATGAAATTAGTCAGATCCTTATTAAAGATTTACTTGGGAGGAAGGAGAGGAAGAGAAGAGCTGAGGCAAGTAGTTGCACTAATTTTTCAAAGAAACTTCCAGGCAGCAGATTAGAGCCTAAGAAACATTGGTCTTCTCCCATTTATAACACAAAAGTGCTAGTTCTGGGCTCTAGCATGGATTTCACATCTGACAGCAAAGACCACACACAATTTCACAGGCATTGGCAGGAATTCACATGAGCCCACGCATTTCTGGTAGGGGACAAGAAGTCAGTATCTTGACCTAAACTAGGAACAAGCCTTAAACTACCTGTAAATATGAAGAACAAATTTACACATGCTAAGTACTTCTTTAAAATTTTTGAAGATGGGGGAATCTGTAAATTAAAATAAAATTGGGGGAAAAAATCTGCTTTGCAAGTGATAGTTGATTGAAGTGCAAGAACATCAGAAAATTGTGGTAGCAACACAGAGTCTGCTTGTCCAGGACCCTGTCAGTGGAGAGGAAGCAAAAATATTTCACCTATTGCATTGTTTCTGGTAAACTTGTTTCCCTGAGCAGAACTTTAACAGGTCTGCTGCTTATTCCAGCTGCAGAATCCCTCCTCCAAAAGCATCACTTCAACTCACTTTCAACTTTGTTTAATAAACCAGCCTGTATAGAAAGTATTCTTAATGTCACTCATGTTAAAGTCTTTTTTTTTTTTTTTTTTTTTTTAAATCCCTGATGAAGCCCTATGGCATATTTTACATAGGCCAAGAAGGAATCTATATGAAACATATGCAGTTACATAAATTGTGGTCAAAGACTTCCTGACATTGAGATCTACAAGGCTGTAGAATATTCTCCCAAAGGAAGTAGAAGAGACTCCAACACGTAAGACCCTTAAAACATGTACTAGCAGAAGAATGGCAGATGTTAACTCTCTAGTAACTAAAAGACTATCACTTATAGTAGCTACTCCCAGAATCTGAATTTTGTCATGGTTACCCCTCAATAGAAAGGCCAATTAAACACTGTTAAATCCAACAAAATACCATATAAATCTATTTGCATGGTTTCCTCAATCTTTATTAGGTTTTTGCAGCACAGGAACCAGATGTACTTTTATTGAACTGGGACCTTAAATATGGTGTAATCCATATGGCCAAAATAACTAGGTAATAATAGTGAATTTACTAGGGGACCATAATAATTATAGGATATTTCTCTTTATGACATATAAGCAAAAGTTAACCACAAATGTAATTTACAAACTATTATTTTCATATACGAAATAAGCTACATAGTAAGTGGCAGTGGGACTGCACCGACTGAAAAAGAAAACTGTTTCAGGAAGAAAAGACAGAGTACTACCATAGCTGGATTCTGTTTGTCTCCCAACCAAATAGCAAGGAAGAGACCCCCCTCCAAGCACAGATCCACTTCCCGTCCAGAGGAAGGGAAAGAAATCCTCACCTCCCAACATCATCTCTCCCCAAGGCTGGACCTTCAGGAACCCCTGTGTTATGTTGGAGACCTGCAGCCCAAACACTTCCAGGTTTCAGCCGAAGGACTAGAAAGTCCTGACCACATCCAGTGAAACCACACATGGAGCTGCAGTCTTAGGCTGTTAATAGAGTCCTGAAAACTTATCCTCACTCTCACATCGTCAGTGCAGAGCAGAGCCTCTCAGGCAGACAGTGTTCAGTTTTTCATTCCTTCATGTACTGAATAAAAATTACTCCCAGCCACATTTGCTTTGCTCCTTCCCCAGCCTCTTTTCCCTACAGCTGCCCCAAATAGATGTTTCCAGAAAAAGGAAAAAAAGTCTCAACCCTATCTGCCAGCCACTGCTCTCTAAGTTGTTATCATTCATTGCGCAAAGGACAGTTTGGGTAAATAACACCTACGATTTTCTCACTCACTCCAGTTAACATGACTTTTCAAGAAAACTGTTCTAATACAAAGTTTCTCATCCAAAAGTAACAGGACAACGTTTAAGTCTAATTGCACCATTCTTTTCTTTTGATATAGACCTGAGCGTAACATAAGAACAGTCTTTAGTACTAGACTAAGGGTAGCAAGTGCTGGGACATACATAGAGTTTCAACATTTCAAAGTTTAACCTCTTTCTTCATGGGGTATCCATATACTTAGCATGGATTTGTCACACGCTTCCCAGGATGTGATTCAATTCACAAAAGTTTTCAGTTTGCTTTTCAAATCATCACCAAATGCTTTTAGGGTTGGGGTTGTGTTATAATGTTGCTTTGGGGGTTTTGGTTTTTAATTTTCATGGAATTCAGCAGCAGGATATGTGCATTTATAATACCAAATTTGTCCTTCAAGTTACATTCAGCAAAAGTACATCTGAAAATTGTTTGACAACTTTCAATGAATTCAGACTGAAATAATAAAAATAACAAGTTAAGTTTCTCATTTGCATTTGAAATGAGATCCTACAGTATCTCAAGCTGTTTTCTGCAAGAGTTTCTGATCTCTCATCCCATTCTCTTGGTTTGGATCAGGTTTTTCTCTCTACAAATAGAGATGCTTTTTTAAAGGATTTCTACATTTTGGCAGAATGTTGCTTGCAAATTACTTTTTCTCCCCCCACTTGTGGTTGTATGAATGTGAATCTATTATCCCTAGGTGCACTTAGGGTAGAAGTGCAAGTGAAGCATTTGGAAGAGGATGGGAGGAGGACACAGCTCCTTAACCAGCTCACTCACATCAGCTGACCTGAACAGCAGATGACAGCTTAGGTAGCCAAATCAACCAAACAGCCACAGTAAGATGAGGATAGTAAGACCCCATCCTTAACACTGTCTACTTTATTTCTTGTGAGGTGTTTTATCTATGCAAAAATCTTGATTCAATTTCTTTTTTCTGGTGCTTCTAGACTTACTGTTAGTATGAAATGTTTTCCTCTTTGCAGAGAGCATCATTCACTGGAAACAAAGATTTTAAATTGTAGAGGGTAGAAGGAGGGGGAAAAAAAAGTTTCTTATTACTTCACTTTAGTCTTATTAAATCCAATGATTGAATGAAGGATTTTGAGAGTCCTTTGCAGTATCTAACACCTTCTTAGATGGTCAGCTTCTAACAAGTCTCTTCCAGTAAATAAGCACCATTCTCTTCTGAAAACCTAAATTTAAAGCATAAACTATGTTAACACAACTCCTCTATTTAACCACAGAGTAGAGGAGATGGGCACAGTAACCAGTACACAACTCTGCAAACGCACCATGGTCTTCTTGTGGCAGAGACTGAGTCCAGCCCTCTAGGTAAAGCCCATGCAGACTCAGTGTTGCAGAGACTCCCACTGCACACCATCATAATTTTTAAGATATGGCTACAAATCCACCACGTACAAGCTGTGTTGGCTTCCAACCAGTCCATCAGCAACAACTTCGTCACCTCAAAAACTTGTCTGGCTTCAACATAAGAAAGTGCTTGCAGGTGAAAGGCTATGTACTCCATCACCCATCACACACCACCTGCTCCTGCCAACATCCATATATTAATTGCGTAGCATTCACAAACAAGAGCTTGCTGCTTTGTCACCATTCAAAATCAATTCTGTGAAGAGCAACTAGACCTCATAAAGAACAGCTAATAATTAATTACAGTCCAATGGTCTTCCAGCTAGCTCCCATACATCATAGGCTGTTGGATGCTTTTAATCAAAGTGCTTCATTATCATATAGCAATGTATCACTTTTTTTTTTTTTTTTTAAATAAAGGATGACATTTTTATAGCAGTAACCTTAAACTTTCCAGCCACACATCTTACTAGTTAAGAAATGCCATGAACCACTACAGATGACAGCAAACTATTCTTTCCTTTAGTAAGTGGCATCCACACACTTTTGGAGGGGGAGCAGGGAAGGAAATAATGGGTATCATATCACTTCAGCAGGACAGCTATGTATATAAGCAACTTTAAGATAGTTTTTCTCCCCCCTGTATCTACCCAGATCAGTTACCCACTCTGGCAGCAGGGTGTGATGCTACGAATTCCCTGAAGCAATGCTACAACCCATACGGTATTCTCTATGTTAAGCAATCTTGTTCACCACTGAAAAAAACAGTTTTGCAGTTGAATTGATATGTACCCTTGCAACGGTCATTTGTGAATATCCACAGCATAGAATGCTATTCTGACCAGCAGACACCGAGAAACCCTAGACAAATGCTCACAGTTTTCACATTGCTCCCAAGTACTTTCCTGAGGGGGGAAGACAGAGGGGAGAACACAACACAGACACTACAACTTGGAAAATCTGGTTATGAGACAACCACCAGTCATGAGGTAAGGATCATGTCTGCTCACCTATGCCATATAGTTCTGCAGTTTCTTCTGTCAAATAACCCAGAGTCTTTCCCACACATGTCTAATATATAGAATAGACTACTCTCCAAAACGCATAATAAATGCTGTCTTGAAAAAAGTCCTTTCTAAACCATTCCCAGCAGTGGAATTCCACCCTTCCCTGCCTTCTCAAGGTTCACCCTCTCCACAAATGTCTGTTCTCAGAGAGCTGGCCTACAACTGAAAAATGTAACTAATTTCCATAAGACTCTTAATAATGTGGGATTTTTTGTACATTTGTTTCTGCCCTGTTGTTCATCTGTGGGTAGTTGGTATGTTTTTATGGGAATTATATATATTATGGAACCTTGGTGTGTTTTGAGACATAGTAATAATCTACTAACGCTCTAGTGGAAAATTAATCACACAAGACCAAACACATCTAGCCTCTCTGTCCAAAAGGCTAGAGCAAATGGCACACAAAATTCATATTCCAAGAGCATATGGCCAGTTTTACGTTCATCACCCGCTTCTGATGAAAAAACTTCTCACACGAAAAAGTATGCTGAATACAGCTTTAAAGATCCTGAACAGCGTGGAAAGTAAAACAGGTTTCAGGCTAGGCAGACATGATTTATTAAAATAAAGTAAGTGATAAGCAAATCATTCAAGTTGTGCCATACAAACTTTCCCCATTTCTTTCTCGTGGAGACAGAAGGCAAATACCATCGTATCTACACAGAACAACACATGGGTTAAAAATTATATTATGAAGGCCAGTTTTTACCAAGGTTATACACAGCTTCAACCTTTTTCTAGAGCACATGGCCTTTGTAGCATGCTCAGTAATGGCTGCTGCAACAAGAGGTGCTCAGAGCTCCCACGGAGCAGGGAAGCAGTTGGCAGTACAGAGCTGCTGCAGCTATTTCCTAGATGTAAGCCATCATAAAAGCTCCAAAGAAAACATTACAGTTTGTCTTGTAAAGCTTTCTATAGAGCCATAAAAATATAAACCTTTGGCCCAATTCACTGCAATGGTTTTAGGGCTCAGCAAACATATCATCTGGAAACAGGTCTGTCTGCCTCTAACTGCAATTTTAAGTCCAATACAGCTTTTCTTCATCATAACCCCTAAGATCTCATCTTTCATGTTTTCTTAAAGAGCATTTTGGACATATCTAGAGAAAGCACACCATAGTAATATCAAACAGAAACTAAGAGGTATGGTTAGTGAACGGCTGAAGAGGAACACGAACCAGCTCAGGTTTTTCTGCTTGCTTTTTAACTACCTATGAGGCATAAGTAGAACAGGGAAAATTTGATTTCCCTTCTCACAAAAGGAGAAATATCAAGAAACAAAACTTCATCCTAAATCCCTAAAGTCTCATCCATCTTGCTTTTCCAAAGAGCATCCCATACATGAAGAAAGCAGACCATATCAATATCACCAGAAATTTGAAAAATCATCTCTTTATCAGATCCCATAATTTCATATATGTTAGACCAAGTTAGATGTTAGAACAAATCAAGAAGAAACCCCTCCTCCAAATATTTGCATAGAAAATTACAACCTCCTTCAATGAGCAACATTTCACAAGCAAAACAAACAATTCTCATCTCCAGAGTATTTTAAACAGTGTAAGCTAAGATGCCTTTCCAGTTTCACATAATGCACTTCTGGGCCTGAACAGGCACATGATATAAGTTTCTGTAGCACCATACACCCTCACTGGCACATGGCCTCAATGTTTTGCTGCTTGTGGCATGAGAACGGTCATTTGCAGTGTTCAGGAGTAATGAAGATGTAACATAAACAGAAGTATTTTAAGGGAGATTTCTGGTCTACTCTGTCCACTGTGAAAAAAAAAAAAATTAACTTTTCCCTTCAGCACATAGGTTATTTTTACATACATGGTGATAGAAAGATAAGGAAAAGATAGTCTAATGCTGAGACAGTGGAAATAAATTTAATGTACTGAAAACAAACACATGCTTTTACCTTTCATCTTAACGACAAAAATGTTATCCTAACCAAAAAAAGATTATGTTATCATACAAGCCAATTTGAAAACCCTTAGAAGAGGTATTTTCAATCAATTCAGTCATATTTCTAGTCTTACAAGTAATCTTCTTTTGGGTTCTTATGGCATTTGGTACTCAGACATTCGTTTCCAGGATTTTTTTAAATTCAGTTTCCTACAGCATTAAAGCAAAATGTAAGCAATTCAGAAATATGTTTTAAATAATATATGTATTCAGGTAGAAATCAACGATTAAGCTCTGACTACCCAAGCTGCAGTGTTCAAGTATCTTCGAGTACAGAAGGCACACAAAGTCTTGGTTCATTTGAATACACTAATTACCTATGAGATGCACCATTTCCTGAGCTTATGTTCATATAGTTGCTTTTATACAAAGGTCTCATTGCATTTCATTAAATCTGGTCAGTAAGCATCACTCGATTACATCTGTTCAAGCACAGTGACTATTGTCAGCACAACACAGTGCTGTGGAAATGGAAAGACAGCAGAAAGATGTGGTGCAGCTGGACTAAATGATCACTGTAGGTCCCTTCTAACTGAAAATATTCTATTCTATTCTAAAACAGCATCCATGTCCTCCAACAGCAGGTGGTCAGCCTGTCCCCAGGAGACGGCCAGGCTGAGCTCCAGGGAGTGCTGCCCACAGCCACAGTTGCCTCCAGGAACCTCAGCCCTCAGGAAATCCTGGCAGGAGTTCCCTGCTTATCACAGCTAGAATTCCAGGGACACACACTCTTCTCATCCAGCATTAAATTGTCTCATGGATTGCCCTTTCTCACCACAGTGACTCCAGCTAACGGTGCCAAGCTCACCAAGGAGATGAGGTGGTTCCCTTCTTTCTGAAGAAGTCAGAAACAAACCCTTGACCTCTCACATCAACTCCTAGACAGGCTGTCCCCTCTCCGCGCTGATACATCAAGGACAGAAATGTCTGCTTCCCCCTACACAAGTACAATTACATGATAAAGCAGTTGGCAAAGGATGGCTCCTATGAAGGAGGGTTCCCATGACAGGCTAAACCCCCAAGCTTTGGTTGCTGGAAGCCATCTCCAGACGTACTTCACATCGCTCAGCTCACACAACTGAAGCCCGTCCCCTGATACACACATCGTGCCTGTGCAAGAGTCTTCAGACTTGGGATTTAACTCCTTGTCATGGTTACTTCACTAACAACCCTGAAAAACCTGGATGTCTGGCAGCACTTAGCAACCCTTGAAACATCACAAGCACCTTCGGTTTCTACTCATTACAAATATTTAAAAGTTCAAGAATGCTTAGATGGTGTCCTAGGGCATGCTCACACTGCAGTCATACCTCTGAAATGGCCAGCTCGGGCAATTGCAAGAGTACGCACCACAGCCCAGGTTCATTTACTGATGGGCTCTCTCAGAAATTCCCGCCCTAGGCAGAAGCGTGTCTATGGGGTATAACTCAGCTCCTGAAAATTGTCTTTCCTTCAAATCTGGTATCTACCAACTGAGAGATGTCATTATTCAAAACAACAAGCTTAAAGAGGCAGAAGGAAGAGAAATAATTCCAAATCAAGAGTATGAAGTTATTGCCACAAATGAAAGGTCATTTCACCAATTATCTCCTGCACGTATTTTGCATTATTCATAGCTTCACCGGACTTTCTTCTGATTGCTATATAAAGAACTGAATATTTACGTAGAGCATAAGGTTAAATTACAAGTCATTGAAAAATTATGATGATGGATTTCAGTTGAATAAGCAGTGACAAAAGGAAAAAAAATATATAAGTATATATATAAAATAAATATAGTGTGCTTAATTGATTGGAAAAGCCTGCTTTCCTATTCTAAGTGCTCTTCCTCCTTTGCAAGAAAAGCAGTGCTAAGGAGGGTTTCAGGTCAGAAGAAGCACTATCCTCTTCAATGATTAGGCATTCTACATCAGGGCACCTTAAAAGAGCTTAATTTCCTTTCCTGCTTAATATTCTGATTGATACACTTTTTCTAATTACATTGTGCTAATATTAAACTACCTCCATTTACAAATTTTAATAGTGAACAGAAGTCTCTGAAGCCATACTTATAGCAAGTTTCTTCCCCCCCCCCTCCCCACTTCTTTCAAACCAGCCCACTGATTTGCAGCAGAGGAGCTGGAGGGTACCACTCACCCGCTCACCTACGACTGATGGTGGCTGGGTGGAGGCCAGGCGTGAAGCCCAGGCGTGAAGCCCACGGGTTGCTAGTGACAGAGACAGATGCCTCTCAGAAACAAGCGCGTAGCTGTACAGATGGCACCAGCAAGAGATCTTTGGCTTATTTAACTAGGGGATGTTATCCCACGAAGAAGTGTCTCTGAACAGATAAGAAGAGCAGGGTAGGAAGTATCAGCTTGCCTATCAAGTGGGAAAGATTTTAAGCCAGATTGAATAGCAGTGGATAACAAAATTCTCATGTTCTAAAAGCAACGATCTGGCCCAGAGGGCTGAAATCTGGCGAAGTGATAAGAAACTGTAATAGCGTCTATCTGAAGAAGCAGCAGTGAGACACTTTGGGAAACTCACTTAGATGTCTATATAGTAACCCTATGAGCATAGAAAAGAGAAAGGGAAGAATTAGAAGCTCTAATATTTAAATGAGTACTAGAACAGATATTCTTGGGCAAACTGTACAGCTGAGCATAACTTACTTTGTAGTAAGCAGGAATTTATTAAATTTCAAGAGCATATATAAAAAGTGAAATGAGGAAAAATGAAAAAAAAAAAAAGAGGGGGGGGGAATCCAAGAATGATGTTATTATAGGAGTCTTACCATGGCTAGTTCAAAAACTCATTGGAAAACAAGCCACTGTTCCCTAATGCATAGGGCAGAGAAATTCAGCTGGGTGCTTTGGTAAAGCAGCACAGCACCACACTGACAAACTGGAATTCAGTGGGATAACTTCCCCCCACCCCCCCCCCAAAAAAAAAAAAAAAATGCAGAGGAAGTACTAGAGGGGAGCTATTTCAGCTCCAGTCCTGACAAACAGGAGAGCACCAATTGAGAATCTGACATATGGGGATAATAAATAACACTTTGGATTAAAGCAATCAAAAAAGTATGTGTATATACATACATAATTATTTTAAGCAAAACAGCTTTTCTGATATAGAGGAACAGAATGCATAGCAAGACCATCGAGGCCGTGCCAGAAGTTATTTAAGGCACTTGAAAACAGAAAGAAACATAAATCATATGTCAAAAACAAGCATACATGACTGAGGAATACAAAAGAACCAACATTAATCAAAGTGCATTAAGGACAAGACACAAAGCTACTAGAAAGGGACAAAATGCATCAAGAACAACTTCATTGGCATACAATAAGAGGAAACCATGGAAAGCAAGACCTTCTTCCTAAAGAGAAGATGATGAAGCATTTACTCCCTTGTGCCACAGACTTCACCAAAAGGGATATCGTCCTCAGCCTCATGGCCTGGATAGGTGAGTTTCACACAAGCTGTCAGACATGGACAACATTCCCCTGGAAGGCTTCAGAAGCTGCAGAAAGTGATCCCCACAGTAGGCGGGAGCACCCTTACAAGCCAATGGGGCACAAAGAGACACCAGAGGGCTGGAGACAGGCAAACACAGCACCAACTTCTGTTGAGGAAAGAGCACCCACCACTTGCATCGGAACAGTCAATCGCCCAGCCCAATGCTACTGAAGAACTACCCTAGCTCTATCAAAACCTGGGACTCTCAGTACCTGCTGCCTGCTGTGATCAAAGAGTGCAGGGTTCCACCAGCAGACCAACCTCTGGTCTGTTAGGGAGGTACGTCACTTTGATGAACCACGTTTGACTCATTTGGTAGGGTCCAACCATTGGTAAGCTGGATAGCTTTGCAGAAATTACATTCCTAAATTAATTGCGACAATAGTATAAAATTCTCATTTCGTCTTTGCTCCCTCTCTCCTCCTTTTCCTCCTATACAAGGCCTTTGAAAGGCTAGACAGGTACTTCTCTGCAGTTCTTCAGTATCTCCTTGATCTCCATGGGAAGTTCTCCATTGATATAGGATAATTAGGAAATTTCATGCTGCTTGGACCTGTAAGAGCTTACATCTCTTTCTGTAGTGGTTAGGAAGTGGTAGGTTTGCTCCAATAAAGCCTAAATTAGGACAGCATTCCCCTGTCATTATCTTTGACTTCTCTGGGAAACCAAATCACAGAGAGGAAACATTTAACTGCCATCTCCAATCCAGCTGTGTTTGCACAACTGAAAAGGACCCAATGCAGTCTCCTGGCTGCACTCAGGGCTGGAGCCCAAACCCTACTTGCCTCATAAACACACAATATACACACATCTGGAAAACAAAGAAGAAAATTTTAAACAGTGTTGGGAGGTAAACTACAACCAGTAACAGATCTTTAAGAAAATTATAGTCATATGGGACACGTGAGAAAGCACATTTTGAGACAGTAGAAGCTGCTTTTAATCTTAAATCTCACTGATGCACAGTTATGTGTTGTTATGTTAATGTATTGAACGTCCAGTGAACATTATGGGAGGATTTCTGAAAACGCTCCTTAAATTTTAAACAAGCATTAAACTCTTCGGCAAATTAAAATGATGGAGGATTTCCCTATATTTCTTGTTTGAAAACATTAGCTTAAATCAGTTTTCACAGGAGAAATATACTTTCATGAGAGCAGGTAGAAAACATCGGACCGAGTTTATGCTTTAAGCATGCCTAACAACATTCACTGCATGAGTAATGTCAGGAGTGCATCAGAACTGAATTTTTAACCATTCACAGTTTAATAAATTTTACATTTTAAACTGTTGTTATTGAAATGGTAACTATAGTGTCATTAGACTTATTGTAATTTTCCATTTCTTAGAAAAAAATTATTTCATTAAAGCTGTAGTTCACAAACACCAGCTCCAAAAGCTACAAATGCAAAATAGCTTGACACCATCTGGTCACTAGTAGTTATGCAAGGAGAGGATCCCTCATCACTATCACCTTGATAGCAATAGAAGGCAGACCACAGAATTTTGACACAATGCAAGAGGCTGTAGACATTAGCCAGGTGATTTTTACTATGCTATAGGGCACATGGTCTACACATTCCAGGGCAGACAAACTTTCATTTGCCTCAAAAGAGATACAAATCAGATCTTAAGAAGGAACACCATAAAAAAACCCAAACCAAAACAAACCAAAACAAAACCAAAAAACCAGGAAGCAGCTAAGGATCAGATGAGTCAGAAATCCATCAAGGATGACTTCAGTATACTTGACTGCACTCTGGTGGACTACTTTTTTTTCAGGTTCACTGCATCTTTATAATTCTATCAATCTATCTCCAGATCTTCTAGAAATCAAGCATGAGATGTTGCGGCTGCAAGCCACAATTAAGCATTAGAGTGGTGACATATGGGAATTGCTTGTCATTATTTGATCTCAAATGATTTTCAATAATGCTTTGCTGTCGCAATAATTTGCGCTCTTATTAAGATGAATTAAGATCATCATGTTGTATCATGACACACCTCATTAATACAAAGCAGCTTTGTACCTTTATCAGTAATATGCATTTTCATGAAAAACTCAATGTCTTTGCACTAAAAAGCTTATAATGTTGTTATCTATTATATATTTTCTCTGCATAAGAAATTGTTTCTATGGCTTCTTTGTGTATTATAAAGTATTACATGTACACAGAGGCAACACTTTGCTTAATGTATAGTGGAAGCACAAGTATTGCATTAATACTACCCTTGTGCTGTTTCTGGCTTTCATACCCAGAGATAACACAGTGCATTAACACACTCCAGTGGATTTAGGTTAACAGCTGAGTAATGAAAAGATAAGCATTTATAAAACTTGATATGCTATTCGATCCATTTGGACCAAGACCAGGTATAGATCCCCAGTGCAAAAGTGAGTGATGGGGAATAGCAGACATTCCCTCCACCTCCAATACACTATTTTATTTTAACTTGGGAACATGTTATAATTCAAAATACACACTCTCCAAGCAGCATGATGGAGAAATTTCCTCTCTAAAAAGCAGGAAGCTATTTTTCAAACACTACCTTTTAATTTTAAAAAAGACTGCATGCAAGCTAGAGGATCAACAACCAATACTCTTTTAAATGAAGTGAAGCATGACAAGCTTAGCCAGCAATAGAAAACCCATACAATCTATCCTCTATTGTCTGAGGGTTAATATAGTTATATCAAGCCTATTACTTCTGAGCCTCCTAATGAAAAATGTTCTATTTAACAAAGTGAACATCAAAATCCTGAAGAGGTTCCTCTGCTATCTGTCTTCTACCTTTAATTTTAATTAAGAAAACAAATGGACAGTAAATTTGAAGCAAAGAATCAACATTAATCTCTAAATCAAAAGGATTTATATTGAGATTACAATTAATCACATGCATGAAATATCTTATTTAATAGGGTGATGCCCTCAGTTACTTTGTTTAATCACTAAAACAATTCAATTTCCAAAATTAGAATTTGGAACCTTTCCAAACATATCCCATTAAGATTATCAATCCAGCAAGAACAGCGACACTAAACCTCTGAAAAATAAACTCTTTGAAACTTTTTTATTCCTACACTGAAGAATGTAAAGTGTGCCCAGACAGAGAGACCCTCAATTAAAAATAGGGTGGGGTAATGCAACATCTAATCAAGGAGGCAGCCCCAGGACATTTGCACTGAAACTGGTTGGTGACATTACTCAATCCCCATTCAAATAAAGGCCATTAGGCCAGATTTTAGCCTTGAGTAAGCAGATAAACTCTACCATATTCCTGAATTTCCCTCCAGTTACACTGGATGTGATTTTTGGCTAATTAATATAGAGAGGATTTTGCCATCGTCCTTAATGAAGAGCAGAAAGGACACAGTCTTAGATTTGTGCTCAGAATTACCAGCTGTCATGTGGGATATTGCACAGAGATCAGGTCTTGGCCCAGATGCACAGACAGGCTGTCATCAAAATGTAAGCTCCAGGGTACACTGGCGACAGCTTCCACAGCTGGCTAAGCCCTTTATTCAGGTTCACTTTAAACCTGTTTCTTTAGCCACCTTATTCAAACAGAGTTACCATAATCATTTTCCATGCCCTTCTGTTGCCAAAAAGGGACAATCGAATATCCCTAAGAAGAATCTCCTGTTGTCCTCAAAAACACATGGAGGTGGGCAGTGGGATATGAGAAGGTAAACCAAAGCAGTCCGTTTGGATTTAACCCAGTCGTAATGTTTTAGCCAGCACATCAAAACATGGCTAGAACAATTCACCAAAAGACAAATTTAGACACACGCGTCTTTTACCTCAAGCCAAATGCCGTAAGTCTTTAGATATTGCCTCAGCAAGATTAACGCAAGACTATTCATTACGTGATCAATAAGCCTGTCCTCTTACAGGCTCTTTTTCTCTTGCCCCACTTAGCTTCCACTCTGTGTCAGGGTGGATTTATTTAAAGGTATGGTATACATTAACTGAAGACTGCCCAATGATTTCTGTTCTCCTCTTGTACTCTAGTACTGTGTCTCCCCCCTTTAAAATAATGGCGGGGGGGGGAATCAAGAAGAAACTGGGACATGGTGCTCTGGACACCCCAAAGAGTGTTTGTAGGATGACGCCTGTGTCATATCTTAATAGAGACGAGCAGTCACATACTGCTTTCTTACTTAAATGACACTTCTCATCTAAAAAGTCATTTTTCAATAGATTTTCTCATGCCACGTGCTCAGAGTCACGCTGCCAGCAGAGGAGAACAAGTCTTTCTGGCTCCCTGCCCCCCTCCACAAGCCAAATCTTCTCCAGTGGCATCGCAATGACATTCTTCTTTTCCTCCTTCATGAGGCTCCAATTACTTATTGCTCTGCAAACCCACTGGCAGACCCAGGAGAGCAAAAAGCACACCCAGCTCCAAAGTCAGACCTGCCACTGAGACCTCCCCACCTCCAAACCTGGCCACCGAGACCACTGCTAAGAGACACCAATCCACCTCGGCCAGGGGACAACCCCAACCACAAAAGACAACAAAATTTACCGTTACCCCTCAAACCATTGGCCCATCTCGCTTCCCAGAACAGGTGAGCCACTTCACTCCTTCCTCTAACACTCAGGAAAACAGAAGTTTACCTGTCAGAGCAAGGAGCCCAAAGGTGCTGTGGGACTAGCATCAGACAAAAGCAGACATGAGCATGCAGAAACACACTCTGGGCGTTTTCCTCAAGCACACACTTAGATGCACCATAAACCCGATAGAGATGGCTGCTTACAGAGACGCAGTGATGGAATTGAAGTCCAGACCCACCAGGGACCATGACAGGTCAGGGTGTCCCCTGCATGCCGGTGGAGAGGGAGGCTGGATTGCACGGGGAAAGCTCCCGCACCCCACTCCTGTGTCCTGCTGCACTCAGCAGCTGCAGGTGGAGGTAGAATCGGAGCGAAAATACTCCAAGCAGTTTAGCAGCCCTTTTAGTACAGCAGTTTAGCAGCCTTTTCAATACAAGCCCTATGGGGAAAGCAGTAAATCGTGGTTACCCAGGACAGGAGCTGAAGGGCTGTGCAGAATACAAGTCTAAGCTCTCTCACTGAATGTGTATTGGCTGAATATTAATAAAATGCAGACTGCATAACAAACTAGACAAACTTGCAGGACAGTAAGGATGAAAACCTAACAAAGACATGGAAGGGTTGTCATCATGCTCAATATTTTAGTGCTGTATTGTATTACAGGATTTTTATGAAGCTTCTGTTTATGCTTCTTCCTCCCAGAAGCTTCTTTAAGTAAAATGTTACTTTTATATCACTTAATTCTCTTTGGCAGTTCTTTTTGAAAAGAAGACACATGCCACATTTATGGAACTAGACTTAGGACTGTTCCCTAACCAGACTTCTCATCTGCTGAGAAATGTTATTTTGTTAGCTCCAGGGACACTATAGGCTTGAATTTCCCTGGGTTTCTGATGCATGTGGAGGAAGTGCCAGCAGTTAATGCAAAAATGGGACTAGCTACTGGAAGGGGCACCATTTTACAAAAAAAAAAAAAACTCTCATCCAGCTCTGCAACTTGTCTTCTTGACGTGTCAGCTACCATATTGCCTTCAGGTAAGAAATAAAGAATATTGACCCACAAATCAAGTAAACCCCACTTCTTGTGTGCTTTTGGAGTGCATCAAGATAACGGCTTCCTAAATAATTCTTGGTTCTGCTGGTGCAAAACCACAAGAAAGATATATACAGAAGCAACCCATCTGACCCCTTCTGAGCCTCTACAGTGATTTAAAGGGAGTCAAGAGCAAAGCATTAGGCTTCTCTGTTCCATAAAACCTATGGCGATAAATTCGGCAAGAAGATGTAAACATCTGAAACCAAAGGTGGTGACAAGAAGGCAGTCCACTTGATGAACCCGGGCACTTGCTCCAGCGTCACCAAGTGTCCTTCCCACCAAGTCAGCGTCCCTCTCGAAGCCATGCCAGCTGTAGGCTCCTTGGGGCAAGGATGAGGTGCTGCAGCTGAGCCTGTGCTGCATTACAGCGGCCGTGCTCGGCTGGAGGAGACTCAGCCAGCCAGGCATTGCCATCCTGCACAGCTTCCTCACGCCTGTGGAGATGGGGAGAGCTGACCGATAGCATTAATGGGGGAAACAGGACACCTCACACTGGGGGAAACTGATCCTTCCCTGTGGCAGTAGGGGCCCTGCCCTGAGCAGCACCAAAAGCAGAGTGATTAACAGAGAAGAATTGATCCACCCAGTCCTTGTCAGGTGGCCAACTGCTGCCTTAAACAAAGAGGTCTATGTGTAACTCTACCAGGCAGTCACTCAAATCATGCCACAGCTTACAATGCCTCCTCGTACATTCCCCCACATAAGTCCACCCTTCCTTTTTAACAGTTACTTATGCACTAAACAACCGCCTTTTCTATGTGCTTTGAAGACTGACAGGGGAAAAACATCTTCAAGGTATGGCAGCCTTATCCACCCAACTGCCCCAAGATCACATCCCACTTTCTCTCAGAAACAAGGCCATAAGATGTTTTCAGAAAAATCAAGGGAGTCCAGGCCAGAGAAACTCCTCCAAAAAATAGAAAAAGATGGAGGGAGGTCTTGTGAAGCTTCTCTGTCTGAGATAAAACTAGTCAACAGGTAACAAAAGAGCTAGGAGGGAGGATATGCATAGTTTTCAGGGCTGAAGCATACTGTGTCAAAACCTAGCTTGGACTAGACACAGTGAAGTATTACGGTTGTCTGTTGCCTTTTGGCAGTACATGTCACATCTATGAAATTATTTTTTTTTCCATCGTGATACATTTTCCTGAATTAACTAAAACCCTTTATTTAATTCCTTGGCATGGTTGGGCAAACGATTCACATCAATCCCTCCATGAAGGGCAGAAGCACACCTCTCCTTCAGATTTGACCCTCAAATCTCATTAACTGCAACAGCGTCCTTAGGGCCCAATGTTTGCACATGATGTCCCCGAAAGGGGAAGGGAGGGAGAAGAGACGAGCGCACCCCCAACAAAGAGACAGCTGACTGCTTGATCTGGCTCCCCTCCACCCCCACTGTAAAAGTCCCCAGGGCAGATTTCTGCTAACAAAAAGGGGCTTTGCAAATACCATGCTAGATAAGCACAGTAGCATATGCAGCTTTTGGCATCTGTTTATCATTAAAGATAACCTCACCTGAATGGCTCGGGAAACAGCCCACCTGTTTTTAAAAATAGGTTTCATCTCTTTCTCACAGCAATCTGCCTGTGCTGAGTGATGCTTTAAAAATATACCAAGACATAGTGCTAACACTGAAGCATTTCCTTACCCAGCCGGCCAGGGATAAGATCTGCATCTCACAAAAGGCCAACATATGGTGCTGATAGCTCCCTGATTATGTCAACATTTATTAGTTAAGTAAAAATCACCAGTCTTCTTTAAAGGAAGGAGCCCAGATGCCTGCAATTAATATTTCTCCACCCCACCGAAGAAACTGTAACATAATTCCTAATGTCTCTACTTGAAAAGGCTCAAAACTCACAAATTATGTCATTAGAAACAGCAACGGGTAACAAGAGGTTCAGTATAATGTATTTTCATTAGCCGAGGCTAATTGGAGCCAAATGAGTAAAACAATGCTGTAAGGGCGAGCAGCAGAAATCCTTGGGTCTTTAGGAGACGAAATAAATGAGGGTAATCAGCAGCGTATGCAGAATACGGCATGTTCAATTAATATAAATAGGATAGCAGTCAACTGCAGCACTCTGCCGGGGCGCAGATGAGTGCTGGTGGGCAGCAGATGTCTTATTATATTGTACAAACACAAGCAGTATGGCAGCCTAAACCAGCGAAAACACTCGGGTTTGAGGGACACCCAAGAAACAGACCTGGGGGGTTAAAAAACCCACAAATTGCCACAGGAGGAAATTCTGCCAAGCTGAGCAGAGGTGTTTGGAGAAGCCAGCACAGACCTGGGGAGGAGATGGAGAAAGGGGAGGAGGCAACTGCCTGTCACATTAGAGGAGAGACAGTCGTGGCAGCTCTACCCTTGGCAGCTCTAACACTTGCCACCTGCACACACAGATATTTTGTGGGGGTGGATTATCTGATCCATCCTCCTCCTCCATCTTTTCATCATGTCAATTTAATTGTTACAGTAACGATAGTAAATTGATTTTGCAATTTCAGCTTTCAGACCCTTCTGAAATGAGAACAACCAACCTTGTCTTTCACTTCAATCTTCTTCTCAATAAGATCAAGGCTGCCGTCCCTCAATTTTCTCGTCTTTTAGAATAGAGAATAATGATGAGGTCCCTCTTCAGCATTTGCCTCTGATCTAACCTATAGCAGAGCATGATTTTTTTTTTTGCTGTTCCCATTAGGCAACCCCCCTTTTTTAACAGTATGCTTTGGGACTTAAGGCTTTAGAGATTATGTTATCTTGTAGCTCAAAAGTCACAAAATGCATGTGCTTTTCCAAGTCAGTGGCATTTTTATGCAATTCCTGATATATTTTCTTGCAGTTACGGAATAGGAATCGCCAATAATCCTATTATTGTTCTCCAAGTACAAAGCTCAGATGTTCACATCCCTGTGCAGCCAACACTGAAGTCTATTGTACAAAAAGTACTGAATTTAAGCAAATTATATGAAAGCTTAGTGAGCTATCTATCACTCACATCCACAGACATCCTGCTACTATTCATATTCTGCAAAACAGTAATAACGTTACAATGTCATGATCAAGTCCACACTGACTAATCTTGGCCTTTGTCATTTAGCATCACTAGATGATGCTCTGGTGACTTAAGCAGTGTATGATACACAAGTTTTCAGTCAAACACTGATTTGATCTTTTACCAATTCATTAATTTTTGTTTTAGCATTTGATACACGCAGTGTTTGTGGTCTTAATTCCAAGATTTCCCCTCCATCCTTATTCTCCCCCAGATGAAAATATCTTTCACACTGAAAAAACCTGGGGAAAAAGACAGATGTTAAAGACCAGGAAGGTCAAAAAGTCATATCATGATGAAACTGAGGTGAGTTAGCTTTTTTTTTTGTGCTGCATTGCATGGCTGGTGTCTGAAGACTAAAGCAGACAGCAAATTACACAGAAGCTATCTATGCAATACGGCTACAAGAAAAAAATAGTCAAACACACAAGATGGTGTATCAGGAATGGTTTAGTAAAGAGTCACATACAGGAGCAAAGAGAAGTAATTACATGTAGTAAGTCATGCAAAATTACTGATAAACAGCTGAACATCCATATCCATGAGCTGTTAAAATATGTTCCAAGTTCCTGAATTTCGCCTAGACATTTGACTCTTAGTTCTATTTGTTGGTCCCAGAAATCAATCTATATCAAATCCAATAAAAATTTTACTACTGCAAAATCAAACAGCCCTAATCCTGCGAAGAATTTTTGGAAGAGGCTCGAGGCTGCATCATCCAAACAATGCTTTAAAACCCAAGTAGAGGCCAACTCATAGACCCCGCTAGTGCTGAATCTATAATAATTACATGAAATCCACAACAAAAAGTTAAGCTGAAAGAATAAATCCAAGTAATCCACTAAACGCTTCACAAGCAGCAATTGCTGGTGCTACTTTATTTATTCTGCATCCATCCAATTGTGCTGAGAGACAGTAATGTTTTTGCTGTCCTTTGTGGAGGAAATGGAATGAGTTATAAGGCAGACTATGCAGATCACCTGAAATAAGTGAAAGTGCATGTCTGAGCTGACCAAGGTTGTTGGCAGTGCAGACAGACAAAAGATTAGCGCCTTGGATTGCTTACAGACACTACAAAAGAAGACTGACTTAGGTTTAAATTATTTTTTCATATAGAAATGCATTCCAGGGATATTTCCCTGTAAAATACTGGAGAAAAAGAAACAGAAGACCAACATACATACACTTTTTGTGGTCCTGAAATTGTTAGATTGCCACTAAAAACAAAATAATTCTGCTCCCTTCTTCCCTCAGTGGCTTATGGCAAGAAGAAACTTGAAGGAAGAATCCATACATCCAAGAGGAAATTCTCAGCTAGAGAAGAATCTGTGAGGAAAGTGGAAAAACCTCAACGCTTATTTGAGGTGAAATCCTGGTCCCGATTAAGATAGTGGTGAAACTTGCAAGAAATCTATAGATCTGCCCTTTCTGCTTTCTTGTACTTCTCCCCCCATTTTAAGTAACCCAGCATAAAAGGAAAAACCTGAAGTATTTGTGTGAAATGAAAACAAAACCCAAAGAAAAGACAAATCTACAAACCCACACTCTTTTTAAATAATGTTTCCTTCCAAATATCATGAAAAAGGAAAGCAACAGTTAAAAATGCACATGTGCATACTTTCAGGTGGACAAATTCTGGTGACGTTCATTTCCATTTTAGAAATTAATCAGGATGAGTATTTCTATTAATAAATATATATTTTGAGATGGATATGAGAACAATTTTCTAGAAGACCACAGAAAGAACATAAGTCAAAGGTGTTATTCCCAAGCACAGTATCCAAACCACCTTCAGAGTAAAAT
The DNA here is from genome assembly GCF_047716275.1 of Strix uralensis. Lineage (NCBI taxonomy): Eukaryota > Metazoa > Chordata > Aves > Strigiformes > Strigidae > Strix > Strix uralensis. The sequence continues at coordinate 15,278,833 of NC_133973.1, read as the reverse complement.
CTTACAGATTTTGCTGTTATCTCAGTATTTGTATTTCATATGACATAGCAGGCAAATGGATAGGAGGATGGTCAGAGGGAGTAAGTTGCACGTTTGTCAGCACATAGCTGACATCTACCTTTGTAAACACTTTATCTTAAAACATCTCAGTTAAGTCCCCACTAGGAGAGGCTTGAAGGAGCTGCTTAAGGTCAGAAGTCAGCGAGACTTCAGCTCCAGGAACTGACACAAGCAACCTGCAAGACCTCAGACTGTCCTGCCCTGGGACTCACAGCAGTGCCCTGCTTGGCACCAGCCTCCCCAGGCAGGAAACCCAGACAGAGCTTTGGAGTCAAGAAAGGAGAGGAGACAGTCAGCAAAGGGAATGAAGCCTTACGCATTGGAATAGAGTGCATCTTTCTCCAACTGATCTTAAATCAGTGCGCTTGCTGTAACAGTGAATGCAACCTGAACTCTTACTTTTTGGTTTTTAAGTTGCTCCTCTAACATCTTCTCCCTTCCCCAAAATAATCTTAACAGAACAGACACTTCGGGTTTTCCAGATAAACATAACTTGTTGAAGAATCTGGTTTTGCACATTATAGGTACAAGTGTGTATAATTAACTTGGTTAAGCTTTTACTATATAGGTCATATTATGTAGGCCAAGCAACTTGTGAGCCAGATCACCATGACACCGGAGGTACTACTAGGCAGTCTACCTGCAGCAATTTGTTTTTCCAACAGCGAGCCCATCCCAAAGGTTTATCTGATGGATTGCTTAGGTTAAATTCCTGTACTCCATCTCATGTTTAATGTTCATGTTTGGGCATCAGTGTAGAAAGGGTCCCTATTTCCCACCAGCCCTGCCTCCTCAGCTTCCTCCTTGCCCGATGTTGTCTTTGAAATGGAGGTGAAAGAAAACAGTGTCTTTCAAATACAATATTAGTAATTTTCAATCAGTGTCCCCTCTTCTATCTCAGGTGTGGATATCAGCCATAAAAACTACAAGGGCTGACCTAGTGACCTTCAGCAGCCTTCCCATCGATACCACCTATGACAGGGAGCTCGTAATTTTTTTCTCCTGGAAAAAAAACCCTCAAAATGCTACTATTAAACCCACAGAGCCTTGTATCACTGTATAACAGAAGAACAGTACAGGTATGTGGTGTGTGCATTTTCCCGTATTGCCACTTCAATGGGACAAAAACATCAGTGAGCATTTCCACTGCACCAGTCAGAGACACCCATTGGACACTTGCCAGTTATATTTCACAGCCAAAGAAGATGAGATACTTAGTTCAGCTGATGTTTATTCGACAGACTCACAGCCGAGGGTTCACCTCTGCAGTGCCTAACTAGGCAGCTTAGCAAGATACAAGTGAATGTTTCTCTACAGATACTCATTAATTGGAACCGCAGCAGAGTAAGGCTTTCTGGCATGACAGGCTACCTCAATGTTTCTCTGCAGATACTCATTAATTGGAACCGCAGCAGAGTAAGGCTTTCTGGCATGACAGGCTATCTCAGGCTTTTGGTCTGACTCCTCACATGCCCTTCTTTGCCAGTGAACATGGAGACCCAAGGAGGTTGTGGGAAGACTGCTCTTCCCCAGTGAGGAGGCTTAGGAGGCTCCAAGTGTCCTTGCTCTGGTCGTCATTCAGGAGTCCTGCATCTGATATTTCCAAAGAGGAGTATTTCATTCTCCATCCATCCTCCCTGGAAATTATGTCAATCATTCACCTTTCCCCCACAAAGGAAAAACAGCTCTGCCAGTTCCCTTCAGCACTGCAAGTCTGAAAACTATGTTATCCACAGTTCACTGCTTTTCTTTGATGTATTTAGGATTTTCCCCCAGAGAAGTAAGTTTTCTTCAGGGGCATGGGGAGAACCTCAGTCACCGTGATATCCAAAACACACAGCTTTCCTTTCACAGCGCCTTAGAAACACACAAGGAAGCAGTGCCGCTAGAATCACAGGCATTTACAAGCCTGAAGAAAGTCTTAATAGAAAGTTACAGACAGTAGCAAGGGTGGTTGGTTTTTTTTTCCTCACCTTGTTACCACTGAAGTGTTGATGAAGTTACATGTCATTACCACCCTCCTCTACGCTGACTCAGCTACTCTAGTACATCTTCAAACTCAGGTGTCCCAGTTACACCCTTACAATGGAACCTGCATAAATGGCTTTGTTTAAATCTGTGTTTGCTACAAACAGAAGACAGTTTTTCTATTACCACTTGTATGCCACCTTTGTCCTGATTTCTACCTCACACTACTAAATTTACCTTTCCAGGCTACTAACATGATACTATATCAATAAACACACACAAAACCTGGCTAAAGTGAAAAGCCCCAAAACTCTCATGAGTAACTTCTACTCTGATGAACATTTTACAACTTTCAGGCATGAATACAAAGAGTTATATTTAATCTGTTGTAGAGTTATGTGCGTTTCAGCCACTGTTTTCACAGCTTGTGCTTTAAACAGAAAAGCAGTAGACGAAGGCCAGCATGGTTTCTAACTATCCTGTTAGCATGCAAGTTTCAACTCTGATTTCTCTCACCTTTCTCTTACAACAAGAAATGATTCTCTGTCCTTTTTATGTTTAAAAAGGAGATTTTTTTTTATCTTGAGCAATACCACTCGTAATTAAAGTTACAAAGAGAGTAGAGAAACTAAGGGATGGGAGCAGGAGAGAGAGAGAGCCAAGACTTTACGAAGGGACTTATCATAGACCGTACATAAGAGGCATTAAGGTTTTTCAGAAAGGTCAGCAATTGTATAAAAGCACTAACACAAACAGAGGCTATATTCATTTCCAAACAAAGCACATAATCAAAAATGCCTCATACTCAGCAACACCACAACAATAGCAGAAAACTCAGCAGCCACTAGCTAACAAATACAGAACTTTATTGCATTCAAAAGCACCGTAGCAG